>NW_004443944.1:29110029-29178998 GCF_000243295.1 Trichechus manatus latirostris
CAATTTCCAAAGTGGTTGTACCATTTTACATTCCCACCAACAGTGTATAAGTGTTCCAGTCTCTCCACAACCTCTCTAGCATTTATTATTTTGTGTTTTTTGGATTAATGCTAGCCTCACTGGGGTGAGATGGTATCTCATTGTAGTTTTGATCTTCATTTCTCTAATGGCTAATGATCGTGAGCATTTCTTCATGTGTCTGTTAGCCACCTGAATGTCTTCTTTGGTGAAGTGCCTGTTCATATCCTTTGCCCATTTTTTAATTGGGTTATTTGTCTTTTTGTTGTTGAGGTTTTGCAGTATCTTGTGGATTTTGGAGATTAGATGCTGATCGGATGTGTCGTAGCCAAAAGTTTTTTCCCAGTCTGTCGGTTGTCTTTTTACTCTTTTGGTGAAGTCTTTTGATGAGCCTAAGTGTTTGATTTTTTGGAGCTCCCAGTTATCTAGTGAGAGCCTGCATTCTTAATCACTCTACTTTATTGCCTCTAAGAGAGCCTCCCTGGGCTCGCTAAGACTCATCAAGATCTAAGAAACTGAGACTCTGACCATTCGTTAATCATGAGATGAATAGTCTGTCAAGTAGAACTCTTGGCTTGGTTGTATTTTAAGAGAGTGAAGGCAGGGGATGGGTCACCTGGGGAACTGCTGATGGACAAACGCTGCAGACAGTTTCTCCAGCCAGGCTTTGAACAAAAGTAAAAGACTTGTGGGCCCAGTGTTAGATACTGGTGGGTTGGAGCTGTGGGGCTCCTGAGCTGAGACTGTCTTCCACCAATTTTGAGAGTCAGAGAGGCTCTTCTGCTGACCCAGCACATGACCTTGGTTGGTCCTTTCCTCTGAGCTTCAGTTTCCTCATTTGTAAATGGGTGAATTAATAATACCTAAAAGATTGGTAACCCATTGCTGTCTAGTTGATTCCAACTCATGGCAACCCCACGTGTTACAGAGTAGAACTGCTTCATAGGGTTTTCTTAGCTGTAATCTTTATGAAAACAGACAGCCAGGCCTTTCTTCCACAGCACCACTGGGTGGATTCGAATCACCAGCCTGTAGGTTAGTAGTCAAGCGCAAACTGTTTGTGCCACCCAGGGACCTATAAAACGGTGGTAGTGAGAATTAAATGAGATCATGGATATGAAAAATGATTTAAAAAACAAAAGTTGATGAGGATCATTATGTATCACCTTCCAGTGTAACAATAACATTAATACTAGCTATCATTTAACAAGTACTAGTTTTAATTTACAAAAGAGTGAACTGAGGCTCAGAGAGGTTGAGTAACTTGCCCAAAGTCCCACAGCTAGTAAGTAAAGAATTCGTGTCTATCTGCCTCTAAAGCTTATGTTCTCTACTGTGTTGTTCTGCCTCCAAGAGGTATGGTCCCATAGTATAGATTGGAAAACTAAGGTGCAAGCATTTGTAGAACGAATGCATTTTCATCAATTATTTCATGCTTTTTAAGAAATTTTTTAGAGAAGACTGGAAAATAAATTATGATTTCAATTTAAACAAACTCTTTCAAAACAAGGTTTGTGGATGGGATGAGCAAGAATGAGAAAAGGGAGTTTTGATAGTAAAATGTTGGGAATTACTGATCTGTTTAACCCCCTTATTTTGTATGAGGAAATCAGGGCCCAAAGAAGGAAACTGACTTGCCCAAGGACACAGCACAAGTCACTGGCAGAGCCAGGAGTAGAACTCAAGTCCCCACTCCAGTCCAGCATGCTACTACCACTTCACCTTCTCAGCTGACAACTTTCCTAGCCCTACCCAATAAACTGCTCAGAACTGAAGGCAGAAGGAGGTAGGATATGTTTTCTGGGTCTGGCTGGGAGCATTTTGGCAGGTAGCAGGCTGACTGAATTAGCTAGAGCATGAGGTTCCACTTTAACCTACAGCCTCTAGCCTTCCTCCTCTGCCTCTTCTTGGAGATGGGCCAGCCTGGGCCAGGCGCCACCCTCCAACATACACACACGCCTACCCAAGAGCCAGGCAGATCAGGCTACAAAGTGAAGCGCAAGGCCATTGGCTCTCGGGACTCTCAGGGCAAGGTGGCTTGTGAGAGCACTGTTTCTAGCTTGTCTCTCACTAAGCAAAGACTCGGCTTAATGTCACTTCTAACCTCATGAGATAACAGGCAGGTCGAGACAAGGGGTGTACTAGGACCTGTATTTTGGCTAAGCGGAAAGGGGTCAGGCAGACAGAGTTTAATCTGAGGGGTCTAGCTGAGGTAGGGAGAAACAGAGGCAAACGGATAGGATAAGAGGCCAAGTACAGGAGATGAGGAATCCACACTTAGAATGCTAAGCCAAAATCTGGGCATCCAAGAATCTCAGCAAGAAGCCACAGGCACAGAGCAGTTACTGCTACAGGGAAAATGGAATTTGGTACTGCTGAGCAGTACCCCTAAGTGAGTCTGGTGGGGGATTGGACCTGTCTTTGGGAACTGAAAATAGCTTGGCTGGTAACCAACAGACAGTTCTCTGGCATAAGCTTTTCTCTGAGTCCTTGAACGCCTGCTTCTTTAAGAAACATGTGGCTAAGTAGAGGAGAAGAGGCCAGGTAAGCCCCAGTGATCCCATCCATACTGTAGGACCAGATCTGGCTCTGCATATATCCCAGAAATGCTGGGAGATCCCAGGAGATAATGTCTTATTTATATTTGGCTATATAGGCTTTCTGTAGGGTTCCATTGAGCTATTCTAACGTTTCATGCAAGAACCACACTTTTTTATTATATGTTTTGCCTTCTAGTAATAGGGTCATTTGTCCCCGATCCCCAATATTGTTCGTCTACAAAATATTCTTCAATACTCCTACCTGTTTATTCTTCTAGACAGATTTTAGAATCATTATGTTAAATTCTAAGAAAATATCCTGTTGGGTTTTTTAGATGGTTTTAAATCTAAAATTTAATTTTCACATAAAAGTGACATCATAACAATATTTACCCACTAGAAAAGGAGCAAGGATGGCTCCAATTTTTCAAGTTTCCTGTTTTCAGGAAATAATGTGTTGTAGCCTCAGGTGTCTATGCCTGAGGCAATCCTGAGTTGCGGATTTTGGGGAAGTGTTCTCATTCTTACTCTTAAGGGGTGTTCAACAGAAGGAAGCCCAGCTCTGTATTAGCCTCAGGCCACCTGTGCTCTTCCCTCAGTGCTCTGGTGTTGCTGATTGCTCAAGAGAAGGAAAGGAACGTGTTTGATCAGCGTGCCATAGAGAATGAGCTACTGGCCTGGTGAGTGAGGGAGGGGACCTCCAGATGTGGCCACAGGATTAAGAAGGGACATTCAGAACACAGCACCCATTTCCACTGACTCTTTCCTACTTTCCCCAGGAACATCCATGTAATCCGGCGAAGATTTGAAGATGTGTTTGAAAAGGGGTCTCTGGACCAAGACCGAAGGCTGTTTATGTAAGTGGTCAGGGAGCATTCCCCAAGGACCTAATAGAGTGCTGACTTATGAACCTCATCCTGCCACCCTCTTCCCCAAAACGATCCTTTCTCCTGGGAGATGTGATGGCTTGTTTCTTTCTGTCTGAGTTTTAGGTGCGAATTCTGAAATATTCCATCCTTCCTGGAAATTTTGGAGAAGACCAGCCAAGCTCTGCTTCCGAAGGGTTGTATCAGAGCTGTTGACATCTGGATGAGGGCATTCTTAAAGATAACCTTGGTTTTCATATATTCCTGAGCTACCAAAAGTTTTATTGCCCTTCTTGGTCAAGTCAGGCCTGAGCTGTTAGGCTGGGCAGGCAGGTAAGAAGAGGAGCAGTCGGCTCATTCTGTGATTGATCTAGATGCCACTCTCTTGAGATCAGGCAAGACCGTGATTTATGTTCCAGCCCAGACCCTACCCTTCACTCCAGGGACCGCCATAAGGTGGCTTTGGTGCCACCTATTTTAGTAGCATTGCTCCATGTGGAACCTCCATGTAATCTCACAATATCATTTACTGTTTTAAACTGTGCTTTTATCATATCAAAACAAAGTAGTTACTTTCCTTTCCAGTTTAAGTAGATAAACCAGACATCAAATAGGTCAAAGAAAAGGAGAAGAAGTTCAAAAAGACAGTCTGTGTCTTAATTAGACTCATAATTTTTATCTCCCTCCCTCCCATTTTTTAATTCTCAGCTTGGTTTCAGCTATTTCAAGCAGTGAAAATACAAGTGTTTTTTTGCTAAACATGGCAATATTATTTTGCTGTTCAGTAACTTTGAGCCCACATTTTATTTTTATTTTTAATTTTTTTTGTTTATTGTTGTTGTTTAAGTGCAAGTTTACATTTCAAGTTAGTATCTGATACAAAAATTTATACATACATTATTATGTGACCCTAATTGCTCTCCCTATGCTGTGACAGCACACTCCTCCTTTCCACCCCTGATTTCCCGTATCCATTCAACCAGCTCCTAACCCTGTTCGCCTTCTCATCTCACCTCTGGCCAGAAGCTGCCAGTTTAGTCTGTTGTATCTACTTGAGCTAAGAAGCACACTCTGCACGAGTATCATTTTATGTCCCACAGTCCAGTCCAGTCTTTGTCTGAAGAGTTGACCTTGGGAATTGTTTTAGATATGGGTTAACAGAGAGTCCAGGCGCCATGCTTTCTGAGGTTCCTCCAGTCTCAGTCAGACCATTAAGTCTGGTCTTTTTACTAGAATTTGAGTTCTGCACCCCACCTTTCTCCTGCTCTATCAGGGACTCTCTGTTATGTTCCCTGTAAGAACGGTCATTGGTGGTAGCCGGGCACCATCTAGTTCTTCTGGTCTCAGGCTGATGAAGTCTCTGGTTTATGTGGCCCTTTCTGTCTCTTGGGCTAATACTTTCCTTAGGTATTCTCCATTGTCCTTTACTCCAGGTCGTTGGGATCAATTGATGCATCTTAGATGGCCACTTTCAAGCTTTTAAGACCCCAGACGCCACTCTTTTGGTGAAGTCTTTTGATGAGCATAAGTGTTTGATTTTTAGGAGCTTCCAGTTATCTAGTCTCTCTTCTGGTGCTTGTGCATTGTCACTTATGGTTCGTATTCTGTTTATCCCATGTATTAGGTTGAGCCCACATTTTTTGAATTTACGTAATTCAATTCTGATTACCTACTTATTTCCCTTCTGACCTTCCTAGAATGCCTGTAGATCTGCAAAATTCTAAAGCAGCCCTTTCTTCAACAGCTTAGACATTCCTTACTGCACACCTCCATGTTTTTTATTGGAAGCATTGGTGGGGCAGGTATCTACCTGTACTGGTTGCAGTGAACCCCTGTCCAGGCTATCCTTGTGGACTGACTTTCAAAGGAGCCAAACTTATTTTGATGCACCCAGAAATAGATTGAACCACTGGACACATCAGTTATAATTTAACAGCAGCTTTCTCCATTCTGTTTTCTAGGGATGGCCGGGAAGTTGCTGTCGTTTACTTCCGGAATGGCTACATGCCGAGTCAGTATAGCCTACAGGTTGGTATCTTCTGTTAGACCATTCCTTGCCTCCTGGGACCCACCAGAGCTCCAGAGAGACCCAACTCAGGCATCACAACAACCTAGGCTTCTCCCTGGGCCCTGGCTTCACTTCTTCCTCAGGGAACTTGTTGCTGGAACCTCCTATTCTCCTGCAAGCTTTTTCTACCTCTCACTCTCCGCAAACACACTTTCCTCCAGAATCTGAATCCTCAGGAATCCATGGTACTTCAGCCACTCATACTGTTGCCAGTGGTATATTGGTAAATGCTTAACAACTGTCCTCTGAAGAAAAAAGCCTTAGTTGGTAGCATTTGTTGGTTTTTATGATGTAAACACTCTCAACATGGCAAATTTTAAGCTACCCAAATTAACATCTCTAAACAGAGTTGGAAAGAGATGCATATAGTCAAGCCAGCTCCAGCACACCACTGACCATTTCCTCCCTGCCAATTCTTGCCTCTCTTTTAAATTATCTGAGTCAGAAAGTTTTTATCATCTGCCCCATTCATGTTAATGATGGTAATAATAATATCACATTATCTTGCTTTCCTACCACGTAGTTTCAAAATTACTTTCAACATCCATTATTTCGTTTACTCCTTATAACCACTCCATGTGGTGTATAATTATCTGCATTATTCAGATGGAGAAACTAAGGTTTGGAGAGATACCAGGGCTTGTCTAAGGTCCCACCAGGGAGTTCCCAGGCATTCTGACTCTTAGTCCAGTGGCCTTCCCAGCATATCATTCTTCTCCTCTGATGTCCACAGCATGGAGGGCTAAAAAGGCCTGCCTTCAGTTGGGAGAAGGTAAAGGAAGAAATAAGTTGGGAAATACCATGAGCAGTAGGCTGGAGGTCATGAGCCTTTGGCTCTGCCTGTGACCATAGCCCTATTTGGGGCACAGCTTCACTATCTGGGAACTGAGAGAACTACACTAAGAAAAAATTGAGGAAGCTCCTTCTAGATCTAAAATTCTTTGAATCTAGAATTCTCCCTAAGGCCCAGTTCTATATAGGGCAGCTTTATGGAGGCAGCAGCTCAATAGAAGTTCCTTTCCTCTAGGGAAGTTTTTAGCAGTGTTGTGAACTTTCTGACTAGAGAAGAAAGAAAACTGTCCATTGGGAAAAATGGATCTAGGTTTCAGGACAGGGGGACTGAGGAAAGGGGCCAAATAAAACGTAAAAAGAGAGAAGAGGTGTGCTAACAAGAAGGGAAGTTAGTACATAAGGAGGTAGACATTTTTAGGAAACTAAAAAGTTCAGACCAGGTTTGGAACATGGGAGGTCAAATCTGCAAGACTCAGTGACATGCTAGGTGATCCCAGGCAAGTCACTGCTCATATCTGGGTCTTGCTTTATCTGCTTTTATCACAATGGGGTACTTCCCTGGGTTCATCACTCCTGTTCTGGCCATAGTAACTCTGTCTGGAACACCAGCCTAGGAGTTAGGTGGCTGGGGTTATTGGTGAAAACCAGGCAAAGGTGTTGCAGGTGGACCAATTGTATCAAAGGAAGGACAGCATGGGGACTGGGGTTTGCTCCTTAGGCCACAGCCTTGATCCTGCTGTGGGCAGAAGCCAAGGGCAGGCTATTTCCGTAGTGCCTAAGAATGAGAACCAGAGGTGTGAGGAATGATCCCCTGCTATTCCCTTGCCTCTCACACCCAAAATTCTTGGCACACCAGACCATTCATTCTGTGATTACACACGTGCAGGCCTTTGTGTATATTGTTCTGCTACCCTGAGTACTTTACCCATTGAGTCTCACTTGTCCTCAGGACCCACTCAGATTTTACCACACTCAATAACTATATATATTGAGCACCTACAAAGTGCTAGGCACTATGTTAGACACTGGGGTGCCACAGAAAACAAGACAGACAACACGAGTCTAGTCCTTATGGAGCTCACAGTCTGGTCAGGGAGATGGATACCAGAGAGTAAACAAAAAGAGAAACATTTTTTTGTTTTACATTGTTTTGTTTTTCCTAGTTGGGGAATGAAATAACAGGGTGAAATGAGAACTATGGGGAAACCTATATTAAATAAGGTTCAAGGAGGGCTTCTTTGAGAAGATGACTTTGAGCTGAGACTTAGGGATAAGAAGGATCCAACCATCCATAAGGAAAACTAAAAGAGAATTCCAGGCAGAGAGAAAAGCAGCAGATGCACAGGCCTTGAGGAGGGAATGAGGTTTGTGCATTTGAGGAATGACAGGCCGTGTGGCTGGAACTGGGAGCTGGGGGGTGGCATGAAATGAGGTTGACAAGTCGACAGGGCCAGATCCTGCAAGTTCTTGTAAGCCATGGTAAGGAGTTTGGATTTTATCTGGAGAACACTGGGAAGCTGAGTTCATAAGCAAGTGGCCCAACCTCTTCAAACCTCTTCCGCAATTTATCTACACACATAAACCTTTTGCCATTTTTTGCTTTTGACTGTAGTCATGTGTCATCGTGCTTGACTGTGAGCTCCCTGAGGGCAAGAATCCTGCAGATTGGGAGGGATCCTACCTGCCCCACAAGGATGGCAGTGATCCTGGGAGATAATGAATGTGAAAATATAAAACATGATACCTGGCACCTGAGGCTGCTCACTCACGGTCAGCTGAAGTAAAATAAAATAGAATTCCTTTTGTCTTCTTCCCTCTGCAGAACTGGGAAGCACGCCTGCTGCTGGAGAGGTCATGTGCTGTCAAGTGCCCAGACATTGCCACCCAGCTGGCTGGGACTAAGAAGGTGCAACAGGAGCTGAGCAGGATGGGCATGCTGGAGGTGTTGCTGCCTGACCAGCTTGAGGTGGTGGCCCGTCTCCGTGCCACCTTTGCTGGCCTCTACTCACTGGACATGGTGCGTGGGCAGCCCCAGTTTCTCCTACCGCAGGCCTTCTAGGTGGCAAGGACCTGGAGTCCAATGTGCTGGGGAGGCTGGAGCTGGCATTGGGGCTGAACTTGGTTAGTGATACTCTGTAAGAACCACTAGAGCCTGAGGTAGGTGGGACTGGGGCAGCCTCATGATGGGAGGATGGGAGCTGGAATTGATTGTAAGCTCCCTCAGCAAAAGTGGAGATGAGAATGGTAACCAGGGGAAGGGACTGAGGCAGACAGCAAGATCTAGGGAATTTCTACACCCTTTCTAGGCCTACTGCCGCAGAGCTCTGAGGTGTTGCCGGAGAAGGCCTGTTCTCATTGTACTCGTTGCTGCAGTGGACTGGATGGGGGCATCCAGTTAGTATCATCCAGCCTGAAGGGGCTTATGGTTGTCTCCCCTCCTGCTCTTGCCTCTTCGACTTTAAGACTGCTGGTGACTGCTTTCTTGCCTCCTGCCAGGGTGAAGAAGGGGACCAGGCCATCACTGAGGCCCTTGCTGCCCCTAACCAGTTTGTGCTAAAGCCCCAGAGGGAGGGAGGAGGTAGGTGATTACCCCTTTGCAGTGCTGCTCAGTGAAAGGGGGCTAGCAGGCTGTCACCAGCACTGACTTGCACTTGCTATGGGCACAGTCCCTGGCTCTGGGGGATACAAATCGACATAGACCCACACCTTGGTCAGTGTCCCAGGAGACCCTGTGACCACATGCTGTGGAGCACAGGGGATTAACCAGCACTGGAGGATTTGGACCAGTTTGGTCTGAGGTACCTGTGGGTGGATTGTGGAGAAGCGGGTGGGGGAATATATATTAGGAGGTTAGATGGAATATGTATCTGCCTTCCTGCCTACTGTAAAACTCTTTGAGGACAGGGTTCATGGGCCAGAGAAGATGATTCTTGATTTTGATCTTAAGGGATGGGCAGGAGTTTCTCAGATGCAAAAAGTGGGGGCGAGCATTCCATACAGAAGGAACAACCACAAGCAAAGGCATAGGGGCACTGAAAGCATGGTGTTTGGAGAGTAATGAGTGACTAGTGAGGTTGGAGTACAGTGTGGGAGACAGGAGGAGGCGGGATTTGGGCTGGGAAAGATGGTTTGGGACCTGATAATAAAAGGCATTGAATTTGTGTTAGGAAATTGGATTTTATCTTGAGGATAGTGGGAAGCCGTTAGAGAGTTTGAAGGAGGAAGGGGCTACATTCAGGATCCATGTTTCAGCCACAGTAGAGGATGGCCTGGAATGAGGGGAGACATTAGTGACAGAGACCATGGAAGCTGGTTGTCCAGAAGAGCGATGAAGAAACTGAGCTAGGGCTACAACAGTGTGGAGCACAATTTGGAGAGACCTGTCAGTTAGTGGATCTGAGAGGTAATGGAGAGAGAGGAGTTAAATATGACTCAGATATGCCTTTCACC
Source organism: Trichechus manatus latirostris (assembly GCF_000243295.1). Taxonomy (NCBI): domain Eukaryota; kingdom Metazoa; phylum Chordata; class Mammalia; order Sirenia; family Trichechidae; genus Trichechus; species Trichechus manatus. The sequence goes on from NW_004443944.1 coordinate 29,119,764, forward strand.
TGATTGGGAGTCGGAAGATCCAGGAGGGGCAGGGTTTTTTTTGTTGTTGTTGTTGTACTTTAAGTGAAAGTTTACAATTCAAGTTAGTCTCTCATACAAAAATTTATACTTACATGTTATGTGACCCTAATTGCTCTCCCTATACTGTGACAGCACACTCCTCCTTTCTACCCCTGAATTCTCGTGTCCATTTAACCAGCTCCTGGCCCTCTCTGCCTTCTCATCTCACCTCCAGACAGGAGCTGCCCATTTAGTCTCATGTATCTACTTGAGCTAAGAAGCACACTCTTCACGAGTATCATTTTATGTCCCGTAGTCCAGTCTAATCTTTGTCTGAAGAGTTGGCCTCGGGAATGGTTTTAGTTCTGTGCTGACAGAGAGTCTGGGGGCCATGCTTTCTGGGGATCCAGGAGGGGAAGGTTTAAGCAGAAGTTATGAGCCTGTGAAACATCCATATGATGTCTAGAGCAGGGAGCTTGAGTTGAAGACTTGGGAGTTAACAACTTACTGGATATAGCTAGAGCCCTGGGAATGGAAGAGGTCTCCCAGGAAAAAGGTGTGTGTGTGGAGAACAAGGGTGGAGGACAGATTCCTTTGGAACCCCACCATTTAAGAGGAGAGGAGCCAGGGATGGAGGCTGAGAAGGAACATGCATAGACAGGTAGGAGGAAAACCAGGGCAGAACGGTGTGGTGGAAGGTATGTTCATATGTGTGAGTAAGGGCTTTCCCACCAAGGTTGACATTCTGTCCTTAGTAACCAGACCTACACTGGCCTCACTAAGCTGATATCAGGAACTGAGGCTGCTGACAAGTAGCCCGCTGAGACTTGCCCACGTGGCCCCAGAAGTGAGGGCATAGGGTGGGTGGGTTGGCAGAGGGACCAGGGTGACTAGCCAATGGAATTGCAGGTAACAACCTGTATGGAGAAGAGATGGTGCAGGCCTTGGAGCGACTGAAGGACAGCGAAGAGAGGGCCTCCTACATCCTCATGGAAAAGATTGAACCTGAGCCTTTTGGGAATTGCCTGCTGCGGCCTGGCAGCCCTCCCCAAGTGGTCCAGTGCATCTCAGAGCTGGGCATCTTTGGGGTCTATGTCAGGTGAGCAATCAGGAGGGGGCTTTTCCTATTACCTCCCTGCCAAAATGCCAGCCAAGCAAGCCTGGAGGGAACAGTGGACAGGGAGTCAGGAATCCTGGGCTTCAGTCCCAGCTCTGCCAGTCCTTGGCTGTGGTAGCTGTTTTCTTATCTGTAAAATGAGACCAATGACCCAAGACCTGCCCACCTCACAGGGTTATCAAATGAAGCCTAGATGAGATGTGCTTTGCAACTGTAAAGGAAATTGCAAGTAGTATCAACAGGTATGAGAAAATATGAATTGCTAACCTATGACTAGAAGAGAGTTTGGGTCCAGATCCCAGGCTACTGGGGATTCTGGAGAAAGGTAGGATGGGCCAGCTAGATGCTACTTGGTGACTTTGAAAAGCTGAGCGGCCCCCTGGATTTGCCTACATAATGTTTTTCATGTTGTTGTTGTTAGGGAAACCCTGGTGGTGTAGTGGTTAAGAGCTATGGCTGCTAACCAAAAGGTTGGCAGTTTGAATCCACCAGGTGCTCCTTGGAAACCCTATGGGGCAGTTCCACTCTGTCCTGTAGGGTCACTATGAGTCAGAATCAGCTCAACAGCAACAGGTTTGGGTTTTGTTTTTGTTTTTTTTTGTTTTTGTTAGGTGCCGTCAAGTTGATTCCGACTCATAGCAGCCCTATAGGACAGAGTAGAACTACTCTATAGGGTTTCCTAGGCTGAAATCTTTACAGAAGCAGATCACCAGGTCTTTCCTCCCACAGAGCCACTGGTGGGTTCAAACTGCTGAGCTTTCGGTTAGCTGCCAAGCACTTAACTATTGCACCACTAGGGCTCCTAGCCCCCTGTGTTTGGATTTAAGCACTAAAGGAGGAGAGGAGGACTCAGGAATTTGTATGGAATAGCTCCTGGTCTCATACTGCTTTCTGCAAAATACTCACTCCAAGGTCAGGGCAAGACGAGGATACCAGAGTCTATCCTCTCTATAACCTCCTCCTCTACCACTTGTATCATGTCCACCTACCCTTCCCACCAATCCCAAACACCAACTTAGCCATCTTGAGAGAGGTAGAGGAGGAAATTCATAGCTACTTAGCATGAAATGTGAGCCTGGCATCATGCCAAGTGTTTTTCCTGCTGTATTTAATCCCCATGACCATCTTTCAAAGTAAGGGCTATTATCCCTATTTTAAGTTGAGGAAATTGGTATTTAGAAAGGCTAAGTAACTTGCTCAAAGACACAGAGCTAGTAACTTCCACACTAGGATTCACACCCAAATCTGACTCCAAAATCCTAGCACTTTCTTGAGGGTAGTCACCCATGTTCTGTTCAGCTGGGACCAGTGAAATGTTCTGAGTTTGGAGACTGAGTCCAGGTGACAGAGTTGTGTGTCTTCTGCCCCCATCTCTGTAGGCAAGGGAAGACACTTGTGATGAACACGCACGCGGGCCATCTGCTTCGAACTAAAGCCATCGAGCATGCTGATGGTGGTGTGGCAGCAGGAGTGGCAGTCTTGGACAACCCATACCCTGTGTGAGGCACAGCCAGGCTGGCCAAGACTTCAAGAGTCCTTCTATCCTCTGTCCTTGTCATTCCTCTCCTAGCCCTTCTGAGGGGCTGTCCTCCTCCTACCTTGGGAGGGCTAGTCTCTTCTAGAGACCTCTAGGGTGTTCATGCGAGGGTAAATGCTGGGTACCTTCCCCCAGCATTCCATATGAGGACCAGAAAAGCTGTTTTTCCCTTAGATGAGATCTAACCAAAAAAACCCAAACCTGTTGCCGTTGCATCGATTCTGACTCATAGCAACCCTGTAGGACAGAGTAGAACTGCTCCATAGAGTTTCCAAGGACCGCCTTGTAGATTTGAACTGCTTTTTGGTTAGCAGCCGTAGCTGTTAACCACTACACCACCAGGGTTTCCATATGAGATCTAGAGGCCCCCAAATCCTTGGACTGTGGGTACAGCTGAAGAGAAGTTTCTCTGAGGTAAAGGTCCATAAACCCTGCCACCCTCCTTTTAGCCCCTCATCAGCCTTTTCAGCAGATCCCAGTGCCTGACTTGGGATAGGACTGAAGGGGGCAATACGAGGAGTGGAGGGGCACAGCCTTTCCCCAACTCTGCCTTATATAAAACTACATTGCTGGTTCTGTGATTCCTTGGTTTGTGCTTATAGGGGAGGGAGGAGCCATAATCTGGGTCAGCACACTTAAGGTGGCTTGGAGGTGACTGGGCTATAATCAGGATCTCCCTAGACTCAAACCCTATGACCCTGAAGTTCCAATCCTTAATCACTCACTAATGGTCCCTTTGGATCATAGGGAGGAAAGAGGGTCCCTGGCAGGAGTGAGGGTAACCATGATGGGACATCACAGTTGTGAACTGGCTTCAACTGCTTTTGAGTCTTCTGCTCAACTCGAGGACTTGTCAAGGGGCCTGTGAGTGAAGCCCTGTGTACCTATGCCTAAACCATAAGTTCTAAAAAGAGGATATCAGGGTAGGCATGGAGAAAACCACTCCCTTTCTATCCCCCAATCCCCCTCCCAAATCAGAGCAGCTAATGAGTATACAGCATATAAGATACCCATGAAAACAAGTCACTACCTTCCTGAGCTTACAGACTTTATTCCTGCATCCAAAGGGCTTGAGCACGACTGAGGCAAGAAGAGAGTCTCATCTGAGAGTGTCTCTCATGGGCCGGGCTCTGTTCAGGGGTGGATGGGAACAGAAGACAAGGAAGACAAGCTCCTCTGGTCCTAGGAGCATGTCTACTCTCTCAATGAAGCAGATTATCTGAAAACCCTCTGGAGACTGAGCCTACCCTCACAGCCCCTGGAGCAAATGGGCAGACAGCACTATCATCTGGCACAAAAGAGAATTTAAACCCAAAACAGAACCGGCAAAGTGTTTTAAAAAATAGTAATTGTTCCAGGACTCACAAATAGGCATTTCTAAGTGCAAGTGCATGTCCAAGGTAAGTACTGGTGCTTCCTGAGAGAGTTGACAGGATTACAGAGCTGCCTTCCTGCTTCAGTCTAGGCTCTCACTTGCCCTCTGAACATGTGAGTTGGGGACATAACCTTCAGGTCCCTGTTCTGGGCTCCAAAGGCTCTTTGCAGTCTGGGGATACAGCAATATAAGGTTCACCTGGGCCCTGTCCCATCTGCTTGGCAGTCACAGGGAGTTGTCTCCACCCAGGGCCAAAGCTGGTCCTTGGTCCCAGACAGCAGGTTGAGGAAGGCGGTGTGGGTGTTCACTAGCCCTCAGCACTGCTGGATGGGGGGCAAGGGAGGATGGGCACAACTTTTGAGAGCCAAACAGGGAATCCTGGGTAAAGGTCAGGGTCTTGTTCACTGGGTGGTCAGACAGCGGTGGCGGAAGAGATGGCTGATGACAGATGGGTTAGCCACAGTAGATGTGTCCCCCAGGTCGTGGTCATTCTGAGCAATCTTCCGAAGTATCCGTCTCATGATTTTCCCTGGGGGAACCACAGGCCTCTGGTTACCTGTTGACAGCACCAACCCTCCCCAGCCCTGCTAAAGCCTTTCATGCACACACACACCACCACCCCCAGGCCTCAGCCAGTCCCTGGGGGGCCTCTGAGCATACCTGAGCGAGTTTTAGGCAAGCCGGGTGCATTCTGGATGTAATCCGGTGTAGCAATGGGGCCGATCTTTTCTCTAACTATAACCAAGAAATCAAGCATTTCTTTAGAATCCTTAGCCAGGCCCCCAGAAACCAAGGTAGAGATGGCTTTGTTTCCCACCTATTTCCCTTCAAGGCCCTGCTCACATAAGTCATTCTCAGGCTCACTGCCTATCTCTCTGTCTTTTTAATACATTGTGTCTTTACTCTCATTTTATCTTAATCCACCCTTATGGAACTCAGGTTCTGAAATCAGCTTGCTAGGGTTACTAGCAGTAATTGTTAGCAGTGATTAGCAAGTGATTTAACTTCTCTGAGCCTCAGTTTCTTCATCTTTAGAATGAGGGTAACAAGCTTTATTTCATGGGGGTGATTGTACAGATTAAATGGATATTGCATTTAAAGCACTTAGCCCAGTGGTGGCAGAGAGACTAGTGGGAGACTGAGTGGAAGGAGGGCAACTGGCCCCTGGAGTCCCCTGGCATCAGGTCATCAGATCACTTCCCCTCCCCAACAACTTGCTGTGGTAACTGGGCTACCCTGATAGACCCCGCAGTCCCTGCCCAGGGAGGCTCCTCACTCTGCTTCTTGAGCTCCTCAGTAAGGGTGGGGCTGAATGTGTGACCATCACAGAGGGTGACAAAGCAGTACAGGCATTCGCCCTTCACAGGGTGAGGGTGTCCGACCACAGCAGCCTCTGTGACAGCCTCATGTTCCACAAGGGCTGACTCCACCTCTGCTGTGCTCAGCAGGTGTCCTTGTCAAGGGAAAAAAAGTGCCATGAGAGAGAACCCAGCCTCTGCTCCACCTGTTCCCACAGGGTGGGCCTAGTCTGGTCAAATGGGGAGGGCCCTTCATTCATTCCTCACATGACATGTTTCCAGTTACTCCACCAACCTGGTTCCCCTCCTCTAGGCACATTCGTGTTCCTTGCTCTTTCTCTAAAACCTGGGCCGTAACTGAATGCTGCATCCCAGGCATGGTCTAGCCAAAGGACAGTACTGGGGCTCTCAGAAGGCTTTCGCTGGGAGTTGCCAGGGTAGCACAGCTAACGAGATGGGAGAGTGGTCCCTGGCCCTCACCAGATACATTGAGCATGTCATCAATCCTGCCAGTGATCCAGTAATAGCCATCCTGGTCCCTCCGGCAGCCTGGCAAGCAGAGGTAAGATCACACACCAAGAAATGCACAACATAATAAATACCCCACAGTAGGAATAAGTAATCCACATTACCAAACTGCAACACCCACTGCAGTAGCCTCCTAACAAGTCTTCCTGCTTCCACTATTGCCACTGTGGTAGCCAGCATCTAAGATGGCCCCAATGATCTCTGCCTCCTGGTATTCATACCTCTGTGTAGTCCCCTTTTTCGTTTTACTGGGACTGGTCTGTGTGACCAATAGAATATGGCAGAAGTGATGGGATGTCACTTCCGAGATTAGGTTATAAAAGACACTGAGGCTTCTGTCTTGGTTGCACACACTCAGGTCATTCCCTTTGGGGATGCCCAGCTGTCATGTTGTGAGTAGCCCTATGGAGAGGTCTATGCAACAAGGAACTGAGGGTTCCTGCAACAGCCATGTGAGTGAACTTAGAAGTGGGTCCTACAGCCTCAGTCAAACCTTCAGATGACTGCAGCCCCAATCAACAGCCTGACTGCCCCATGAGAGACCCTGAGCAAGAACCACCCAGCTAAGCCATTCACAGATTCCTGATCCTCAGAAACTGAGATAATACAATGTTTGTTGTTTTAACCTGCCAAATTTGGGGTAATTTGTTCCATGGCAATAGGTAACTAATACACCCACCTAAACTAAAGTCTGTTCTCCATACATCAGGCAAAATTCTTTTTCAAACAGTAAATCAGTTCTTAGCACTCGCCTGCTTAAAACCCCTAAAGATCTTCCACTGTGCTTTGAATAAAATCCAATCCTCACCATTGGCCACAAGGCCCTATATAATCTACCTCTCCAACTTCATATAACATTCTTCCAATTGCTCACTATATTCTAGCCACACAGACTTCATTCTGTTTCTCAGATATTTCAAGCTTGTGTCCCTCTGTCCAGAACACTCTGACTCCAGATTTTCCCATGCCTGGCTCTTTCTCACCCTTCAGTTCTCAGCTCAAACGTCAAATGAAACCTTCTCTGATCATTCCATGTACAGTGGCCATCCCTGCAGATACTTTATCACACTGCTCTGTTTATTTTTCTTGATAGCACTTTTCACTACCTGATATTAGCTTTTTTTTTTGCTGGATTTTTTTTTCTGTCTCCACTTATTAGAATGTAAACTCCATAAGAGCAGGGACTGTGCCTATCTTATTCATGGTAATATCCCTTGTGCTTAGAACAGTGCCTAAACATAGTAGATGCTCAATAAATATTTATGGATGAATGGATCAATGGACGGACAGATCCACATCCCCAGGCCCCAAACGTGGAGACACACATCACATAGTAATACACACTGCCACATGTCCCATCTCTTTCAGCACAGGAGCAATGAAAAATAGAACCTCTTTCCTCATACATCAAATTTCAGGTGGCGCCATCCTGAGACCCCTCCTGCAACACTCATTCCTGCCTTAAACAGTCTTCTCTAGCTCTGTCTGGACACCAGACACTGACACATATGACATGTTCCTCTCTCTGTTCTTCACCTCTAATCAACTCTTCCTGAAAATGGAAGAGGAAGGGACATGTCTTGGTGGTAGGTGGTGAAGGGGTGTTGCCAAGGCTCACCATCTCCTGTCACATAGTACCCAGGGAACTTCTTAAAATAGGTGGTCTCAAAGCGTGCGTGACTTCCATAGACTGTGCGCATAATACCTGGCCAGGGCTGCTTGAACACCTGAGGAGTGAAGAAGACACAGTGGTCACATTTGCTACAGTGTCTCACTGGAAAACAATCATAGCTGTGCCAAACCTGAGGGGAAATATCCTGAATGCCATTCCTGAGAGGCAGGAGAAAGTATAGGCTTTAGAGATAGACAATCCTGGCCTGGAATCCCAACTCTGCCATTTAGTAGCTGTGTGACCTTGGGTATGTGACTTCACCTCTCTGACCTTCAGGATCCTCATCTGTAAAATCAGAGAAAATAGTCTACCTTCCAAAGTTATCCTGAGGATTAAATTAAATAGTATATGGAAATTGCCTAGCAGTGTTGTTAGTGATAAGCATGTAGTAAATTTGAGTCTCCTTTTGGGTAATCCCTCAGGAAAGCAGGTTCAGTTTAATTCATGAATAAAATCTAAAGACTCATTATTGCCCACACATGAGCAAATAATTATTGCCTCAGTCAATAGCATTCTATGTCGGGAGATTGATGGGATGGACAGAACTCTTTAAGCTACAAATCAGAAGGCCTGGATTCAAGCTCTGTACCTGTTACTAACTTGCTCTTGGGAAAGTGAAGCAGGGGTGGAGAATGGCAGCTGGTGGTCTCTGAGGTCCCTACAAGTACTAATAGAACAATCACAGTAGCTAACATTTATCAAGCACTAACTGAGGTTCTATGCTAAACCCCTCATACAGATTACCTAATTTAATTAATCCAGTAGGAGACAAGGGTACTAGTATAACCCTATTTTACAAATAAGCAAATTTAGGTTCAGAGAGGTTAGATAACTTATCTGAGGTCACAGAAGAGGCAGAGCCAGGATTTGAGCCCAGGCAGGCTGACTGTGTGATTTTCCACTATGTTTGAAGCCTCTTTTCACTCTAGAATGTTTGTCAAAGGAAGAGCTGGGACTAAATCTTCCAGACCCAAAACGTTGTCTTAGGAGTCTTTGAGCAGACTCTAAAAGGGCCCTTAGGAGCCTCATGGTCCAAAGGGCAGAGATGCAGGCAAAGTACTCAGAAGGATTCCCCTCAGGGTCTTCTAGCAGAGGACAAACCCCCAAATATGGAGCTTCAGCCCCAAGCAACTACCAGGAGAAATTAGATTCTAAGCCTTGAAGCAAAGTACAGTACCCCTTTGTGGACCTCCCCCCGCCCAGACACACACCTCAAAAAACCCGCTAGGACCAAGGCCTCACCAGATAACCTTCAGCTTCACCCTCCAGCTCTTCCCCAGACTCATTCAGGATTGCAGGAACTACGCCAAAGAACGGAAAGGTCTAGAAGCAAACAGGAGACAGGGACCAAGGAGAGGAATGAGGCAACTCTTACTCAACTCCCTACCTTTCCCAAGAAGCCCTGGCACCCCAACTTCCTTACACATATCAGTCCAGTCCTCACCCTCCAGGTAGATCAAATGCTCTAAGACCCTACCCCTGCCTAGCCCAGGACCAGCCAGGGTAGCCTCACTCACAGCAGAACCAGGCTTCATGGGTGTGGCACCAGGGAGGGGGGTCAGCATGTGGCCACCCTGTGGAAGTCAGAGATTAGGGGCTTGAGTCAGTCCTTGCACACTGTCCCTGAGCCCCAGCCCTCTGAACCCCTCACTCACTGTCTCTGTCTGCCAGAAGGTGTCCACAATGGGGCAGCACTGGGCACCTACCACCCGGTGGTACCACAGCCAGGCCTCAGGGTTGATGGGTTCACCCACTGTGCCTAGCACCTGTAAGGATGCCCGGCTATGCCTTGGGCAGGAGAGTGGGGAGAGAAGAAGGTTCTGAGTACCACTGGGATCCAGGAAGACATGCTCAGGCTCTTCTGCCCCCTTCCCTATTCTAGGCCAGGGAGTTGGGGCAACAGAATGGAATGGATTATGCACAAAGGCCAGTACCCAGATCTGAGGGACACCCATGGGGCAGCAGCTAGGGAGGGGAGGGGTCTCACTTGGTGACAGGTTCCTCTCCAAACTTCATGAGCAGGCGGATGGCTGTGGGTGCTGTGTAGAACTTGGTCACCTTGTACTTGTCCACAATGCTCCACATGCGGCCCACGTCTGGGTATGTAGGGATCCCCTCAAACTGACCCCAGTGAAGACTGGTCATCCCTGGTCTTTTCCAGTAGCTTCACCATCCCCCTACCATACCCTCAGGCTCAGTATTTTGCCCTTTCTAACCAACCCCAGTATCTTTACTCCCTGACCAGACAAGCCAAGAGGCCTTTCTAGTCAGTGTACACAATCCCCTCAGGACTCCTCTTTCTCCAAAGTCCAGGAAACAGGTGACTGTGTAAGTCCTCCTGTCTCTAGACCAAGTGGCCTTGGGAGTTAGTCACCCAGGATCGTCTTGTCCATCCCCAACTTTAGGCCAAGTGGCCATACGACCCAGCTCCCTTCTCACCAAAATGCTGGTGGCAGCGTTAGCCAGTGGCCCATAAGTGACATAGGAATGGCCAGTGATCCAGCCAATGTCTGCTGTGCACCAGAACACGTCCTCCGGGTGAAAGTCAAACACGTACTTGAAGGTCGTGGCCACATAAAGCATGTAGCCCCCAACTGTGTGTACCACACCCTGTAGGAAGAATAGGGCCTCAGGTTGGGGTTTTCTACCCATCTCCACTGACCACCAAATGAAGGCTGGAGGAGAACTGGAGGAAGATCATCTCAAGGATTCTGGCCCTGCCAGCAACCCTTTCATAGCATCCATCTCTCTTCAATCTCCTTTTCTCCATGTTCCCATCTCATTTCCTTGCACCCTACACATGCATAGTCAGTCCATTATCTCACCCACACCCTCAGATGGTATTTCTGAGCCACCCACATCACTCTCATACATGTACACTTCTTCTAGCACACATTTAATAGCATCCTTGTTGTGTATTGGTACATATACACTTAATTATACATTCACAGAGTAAGTTAGTAGGGGGAAAAACACAATCCTCTTTGCTCATTCCATCCCTATGCCAACCCTAGGAAGAAGGGGCCAAAATCATGTTTCTAAAGGCCCACTGAGGGATAGTCCAAAGCATATGGAGAGAAGAATTTAGGAGTGGGTGGGTAGATGGTAGTGTAACGTAGCTTTCAAGTAAATCTAAGAGTCAGAGTTTTCTTAAGTGCTTCCAGGAATGGTAGAAGCCAATGCCCAGTTCCCACACTGTGCCGTGGTGAGTGACTAGACGTTAACAATGTGGCATGTGTAAAGGAGTGAACTCTTAAGAGCTGTGGTCCCGGGAGTCCAAGAGGGATTCCTGTGCCTACCTTTAGCCTGGAGTTGACAGGGAAACTCTCCTTCAACCAAACCATGAAGGCATGGGAAGGAACATCCATGTCAGCCACATGGACTGACTATTTTCTCCTTTCTGGGCACCATGAAAGCCCCCACCAGAACTGTCTCACCCTGGTGGGAGGGGTGCATTAAAACATGCCTAAAATTGAATTTCTCACTACCTAAAAATTGAGAATTTTATGTCTTAATTTGGTTTAGAAAAAGTTATGTGACATTTCTGAAACTCAGGGTTGTAGAGTAAAATTCATGTCATTACATGCTCCTCAAAAAATCACTTCTCACCCCTATATACACAGTACACACACACATACACACTTGCCTTGGGTTTGCCTGTGGAGCCACTGGTGTATAGGATGAAGAGTGGGTCCTCAGCATCACACCACTCAGGCTCACACTCATCCCCTGCTTCTTGCATGAGCTCATGCCACCACAAGTCAACCCCCTGGTTCCAGGAGATCTGTAGCAGGAGGAAGACAGGAACAGGCAAGGAAAAACTCTGAACAGGTCAAGGTAGGGGCAAGAAACACCCCTCCCTGGGATCTGGAGGAGCCTAGGTGGGACTAGCAGATAGGGGGTGCCTCAAGGGAGGAACGGAGGGAGAGCCCTTGAGGTGGAATTGGGCAGAGAAAACAGGAGTAGAATAGTAGGCTTCCTGGGCACTCCCAGCACCCTGGCATCCCTTCCTCAACTCCTACCTCAGAACTCCCCTTACCTGGCCTCAGGCTGAGGAACGCTACTTGATTGATCCCTTCTCATCCTTTAATTCTCAGCTTAAATGTCACTTTCTTGGAGAGGCTTTCACTGAACAGTATCTTGTAGAGTCCCACACCCCATTCCCACTTCTGCTTTTATTCTTGATCACAGCACCATACTTCTTTCCCACACAGCACATACTTCCAACTATTTTATTTAGTTGTTTACTTAATTACTGTTTTCCCAACTAGATAGTGATATCTACGATGGCAGTGTCATGTCTGTCTGCTTTTTAATTCCAGTTCCCTAATACCTAGCAAAGTATCTGGTATCAAAAGTCACTAATAAATTATAAATTTTTGTTTGATAACTGACTATGTGCACATACAGGCCTGCATACACACATATGAACTTATGGTGCCATTGACTCATCAGCAGGGATGCAGACACCACACGATTTAGAAATGCAAGATTAGTTATAGCCCACAGGTAAGGCAGGCACCTGACCCTGTTAGTTGGTAGCAAAAGAAGTCAACACATCTTGGTCCAAGCACCTTTTCCTGCATGTCCAGACCTCCCCCACATCCACAGGAACTTCCCTTTGCTCTTCCCCTGCCCTTACAGCACTGGCATCAATGGGGTTTCCTACAGAGACTTTTTGCTTAAAGGGACAGGTTCCATTCAGCAGGAAGCTTTGCTTCAAGTTGGTGGAAAAGGGCTCTATACCCAAGTGCCTGGAATTTCTCTAAACTCTCCTTGAAACTCTTTTCCTTTCTTTACCACATCACCTCTTTGAACAACCAGTTTTCTGAGTTTGCTCTCTGCTAGTGAAATTGGATTCCCTGAGTTTGTCCAAAAACTGCACTGAATTTCAATCCCAGTTCTGCCACTTCCTAGTATATATGACTTTGGACAAGTCACTTTTTCTTAAATCACTCCTTTTTAAAATGAGAATTATCATTCTTGCCCCAGTGGTCTTACAGAATTTGAGGAAGATCAAAAGAGAAAGGTATTAGCTAGTAAACATTAAGCCTTGGCTTGCACCAGGGGAAAACTAGCGAATGTCAGGAGGGACAGAGGGTAGTCCACAGCTCACTGGGCTCCCCTGGGAAATGACGACGGGACTGTTTGAGGTTTGCTTTAGCTGTCACAAAACCTTTTCATAACCATTAGCCTCTTGTATATTCTATAGCCCTCGCTGGCAGGTAGACATGGCAGTGTGTGAGAAACACCTTTCTCCCACTACATGGATGTATGCTGATTTATTTGTGTGCATATTTGATTTAAAAAAGCCGAAGTGTTAGATCCATACCTTGATAAATTATAAAATGACTCTCCAGCTACACCCCCTTTTCTGTACCACCTGCCCCTTACTATAGAGAACTTAAAGTTTCTGGCATATAAGCATTCTAAGAATGACTAGCCCAAGTCTAGTGAGGTTGCTATTAAAAATAATAAGAAAAAGAAAAAAGAAAAGCCGCCCACAAGCTAGAAAGCACAAGAACACACCTTATTTTTTAGTGGAAGAGTCATGTGAATTGACACATACATTGTTACATGGACACTTTTTTTCCCACCAAATGATCTGCATGAGATGAGGGTATTAATGTATTTTAGCAGAAATGTGTCAATATTGCTGTGGACAAATGGTGCTAGTCTACAGTATTGGTGTGACCTGTCATAGAAAACGCACTAAGTACACGTAAGGGCGAGGCATAGTTATACTGTGGCCGTGGAATGAGAAGACTTTTATAAAACTGTTTCCCTTATGGGTGTGTGTATCCGGAGGAGGGCAGGTGCTCAAGGTGGGCAGCCAATAGTCAGCACCAGGAAGCCAGATGAGTTTAATTAGTGGAGCAAACATTGGCTGTGAATTAGGTGTGTGCCTATTAGGGCCTAGAGCTTTGAACCAGGAAAAGGTCTGAATTTTCTAAAACAAGGATTGGAGTTGGCCTTTGTCCTGGGGCCCAGATAGTCTTAGCTGCCAGGTGTGGGAGAGCAACATGAGAGAGGTCATAGTTAATACCGTTGAGGAGGGTACCTTCAAAATCTGCCAGACCTTCCCTTGAAGACGGGCAGATTATCCAATAGGCAAGGTAAGCACAGTGTTTACTTTGCTTACTTACTAATCTGTAGTGAACAATTTTACATGATTTTGTGAAATTGTTCACTATAGATTAGTAAGTAAGCACAAATAAGCCTGTAAGCCTGAGTAATCCATCCCTGTAAGGGATGGTAAATTTGAAAAGAGGCTTTGAGTCTATAGGAAGGTGCTGTGGGGGATTGAGAGACAGATGCCAGCCATACCTAGAAGCAGAATCTTTGATGTGTTGAAAAAATGTGAAATTGTTCACTACAGGGGATCTGGTAAGCAAAGTAAGCACTGTGCTTACCTTGACTATTGGATAATCCACCCCTGCTTGAAGATTGCTTAAGGATGAAGAGTGTTTGGAACTCTGCCAAGATTTATGCAGATTTGACTGCAATTCTCCCAGATCAACCAACCTTGACTTTGTAAGCCTATTTTTATACACTGGTTTTTGGTAACTGATTTTTTGCACCTCAAAAAAAAGAAAAAAAATCCAAGAGCTTATGGCCTAAGGGTCTTGAATTAAGAATTCAAGAATGTGTTCACCTGAGGTTGACCATTCAGCCACAGATTAGACAGCCCCATAAAATAAAACAAGATTAACAGGGCACAACAGTCCAGGGACAAGGACTAGAAGGCAAGAGGGGACAGGAAAGCTGGTAATAGGGAACCCAAGGTTGAGAGGGGACAGTGTTGACATGTTGTGGGGTTGCTAACTATTGTCATAAAACAATATGTGTACTGTTTAATGAGAAACTATTTGTTCATCTTTCATCTAAACTTTCATCTAAAGTACAATAAAAAAGAAAAAAAAAAGAATTTGTTCATTCTTTTCTGGTCTCTTTTTTAGAAATGCTAGCCTCTTTTTTAGAAATGCTAGCCTGTCTGTTATGTTAAGGGGAAACAATAAAAGCTAACATTTAACGAGTATACTATCAAGTTACTAAATGCCAAGCTCTTTACATATATTGATAAAGTCCTATCAGGTAGGTACAGTTATTACACTTACTTTCCAGATGAGGAAACAGAGGCAAGAGAGGTTAAGTAACTTGTGCAAGCTTACACAGTAGCAGGTAACAGAGTCAGGATTTGAACCCAAGTAGTTTGGCTCCAGAACCTATACTCTAAACCACTAAGTTTGATACCTTTTTCAAGAGAAGAAGCTTCGGCCCCTGTCTGCGTTTTAAAGGGGAAGCAATGTCTGTTAGGAATCAGATCTGTCTCCACCATGCTAGTGAGAATATAGAAAAAGGGCTTATAACTACCACTAACCTAAGCAGTAAATCATAGAGCATTTAGAGTAAGCACCCTATGAGGATGATAAAGCTCAGAGGTACAGTGGGCTTTATGTTTTGATTTTTTAAGCATGAATTATTATGTCTCCATTACTGATAAGGAAACTGAAGCCTGGAGAAGAGAGGTGACTTATTCAAGGTCATATAGCTAAAAATTGGTGTCCAGGTTTTTGGATTCCAGGCCCACTCTCTCCTCAATACTAATCTGCTTTGATCCCTCACTTAAAAGTATCTTTCTGCTTAGAACCATCTACGATGTGATTTTTGTTGAATTTGGCCCTTAATATTAGATAATTTATATGCAGTTTATAAAACCCAAAGTAGTATGTAAACTAGATGGTGAATTCCCCAGGTCGGAGTCTGTACCTCCTCCATGTGCTCCTCCTCCTGTCTCCTGGCTCTGCCTCAGCTAAGTGCACAGCAAATGCTTTCTGGCAAGTTACTTGGTCCCCTCTCCCACAAAGGTCCTGAGCAGCAGGAGTGAAACTGGGTATCTGTTGCTACTTCTCTAAGATCCATGCTCTATGCCAGTTCAGAAAGGCAACAAGAGGCATTTGATTTCACAACCCTTCAGAGTGGCTTAGATGGCAACAGGCCAGGGACAGGAGGAAGGGAGTTGGGCCTGGCAGCCAACTCAATGGGGCAAACAGGCAAAGAACAGATGGACACACAGACAAGCATGCAGGGAAGCAGTGCCCAAGGCAGTGCAGAGGTAGATACCTGGGGCCTGATGCGCTTGGATTTCACTTTCAGCTTTCCCTGTTAACAGCCCATGGAAAAGCTGGTGAGCAGGGCTTGAGTATTGGGGAGCAGGAGGGAAAGATCAGTGTGCCCCAAATCCCTGGTTGCCTGTACTCAGGCTGCATCTCACTGGTCCAGCCTCCATTTTCTTGATCCTCATCCCAGCCCTAATACTGATGGGGGTCTCCAACCAACCAAGAATAGACTATAGCCTCTCCAGCCCCAAGACAACTCAGGGCCCCTCAAGTCACAGAATCTCAGGAAATTTTTGTCCCTCTGGACACTGGAACTTTCATCCCTCATGCCCCTCAGATCTGGAGGCTGCCACTGGGCTCTTCTACTGTTCCCATCAGAAATACTATATCCAAAGCTAAGAAGGGCCATAGATTGAGGCCCAGACCCTGGTCCTTCCATGGTAAGTATTCCCTAGTTCACAAAAGCAGTCTACCCCAAACCACAGCCCAGTGTAATCAAGGTAACTACATATCCAAGTCACATTTCTAACCCAAGCCCAAGCCCTGAAGATCCCCTCTGCCCACCAGGATATCCCAACTAGCACAAGGGTCTCCCTCACAATCTCTCATGCTAAGGTCCCCTGAGGTACAGGGGCTCTCTACCCACATTCAAAGTCGAAGTCCCCCAGTTCCCAGCTCTTCCACAGGAGGCATTCCTAGGATTGTTCCCAGAACCTCACCATTAGGAGGCTATCAAGAACTTCCTGGGCAGGAAGAGGGAGCCAATTTGAGCCCAGAGGAGGGCAGAGAAATACCAGACTCACCTGCATATCTGGGCATGGCCTCTTAATCGGAGGGGGCTGGTTGGGGGAGTCACCCATGCCCAGCTCTGCCCGTCCTAGGTGCTTGACCACAATGCAGCATCTCACTGGGAAACCCCTGGAGGAAATAAAAGCCTGAAGTGGTGCACTGGTTGTCTCAAAAGATAATTTAGCAGGACCCACCCAGGTCCATCTAGGGTAGGGGGGATAAAAGGAGTCTGAGCCCCAGAACCTGGCACTAGGAAAAGGCCCAGTCGACCCAAGGCAGTAGCCATCTGGCCAAACACACTTACTTCTCCCGACACTTCTCCAGGGCCTCGTCAGCCAGCTCCTTCAGGTTCACAAGCTTTTCCCCCCTATAGAAGGCATCTTTGGGGAACAACAGACATTCATGCCTTAGAAGGACAACACACCTTTAGCCACTTAACCCTAGTTAGCACAATGTCCAAAGAACCCTTCCTGAGTGGGTCTCTTGATTCTGACTCTTTCACCTGAGGGTCATCTGAGGCAGGACAAGGAGAGGAAAGGCAGGCAGTCTCTACTCTCTACAGTGAGCAATCCCAAATACTAATGAGCTAATTGAAAACCAAAACTCTGAGTGGAGGGGGAGGAGTTTAGAGAAGGGGTGAGAGAATTACTCACCTGCAGTGATGAGAAGGCTGCAACTGGAATCCACGATCCGTTCACATAGAGATTCTGCAGAAAAGCCTGCAAACTAGGGAAGGGGAAGAAAGACTGAGGAAGAAGGGAGGCTCCAAGGATTGAGTGACCAAAGAAAAGAGTCACTCATGAAACCTTCAGGGTCTCTAAGCCAGGGGCCTAGAAGAAACTGGATAACTGATATGGGCCTATGGTAGAAACATTCTAAACTCCTTAGTTTGGTATTTAAGACACTCCATCTTCCAGGCCCAACCTACTTCTCCAGAGCCCCATTTCCCACCCCTGCCCCCTTTTACCAGCTAAAACTCCTACCACAATGGAGTGCAGAGCCCCAAGGCGGGCACATGCCAGCATGGCCACCACCAGCTCCAGGATCATGGGCATGTAGATGGCCACTCGGTCACCCTTCCGAATGCCTGCAGGTAAAGGACACAGACCATGAACCATGGACCCTTCCTGCTCCTACTCACTCCTTCCTATGCAGCTGGTCCCTGCCAGTGGACCTCTTCTGTTCCTGTTACCAGATTCCTTCCATTCCTTGCCCATTTACCCTAAGTCTTCAGATATCCCAAGGCCAGGCCCCCAGTCCCCTTCCCATACCCCTACACTCACCCTGTTTTCGTAGAACATTGCTGAACCGACATACTTGGACTAGAAGCTCAAGGTAGGTGATGTGAGTAGTCTCCTCTGGCTCATTGCCCTCCCTGAGACACACCAGAAAGAACAAGTCATTAGGAAGTATAACATCTTTCCCAAACAAAAAAAAAAAAACATGGATAGTCAGAAAATCCATCCAGTAACACCAAGGTGTAGGAATGTCCAGCTGCCACCTGCCACCACACCTTGAGATGACTGTTCAGATGCTTTGGCCTTTCAAGATACTTTATACACTTGCTGTGTCTCACTGGAAAATGCACTGTCCATCTCTGAGCCTCAGTTTTAACCATAAAATGGTAGGATGGTCCTTTCTCTTACATCCAATGGAAAATGATATCATAGTTGTGATTCTTCCAGAGTGAGGTATCAAGACTGCATTAGTGTTATTTAAAGTGGGGTCTTCAGATCACTTGCACCCAAATCGCCTAGGAAAATAGTTACAACGTAGATTCCAGGGCCCCAGCTCAGACCTACTAAATCAGAATCACAGGGCACAAGAATCTGCTTCTTTATTAAACCCTCTTTATACAGGCTGGTGTAAGGAATCAGTAGGTAATTCCAACGCACATTTAAAGTTTCCGAATTACCTCCTCTATCAGCTGATTTCTACCTACCTACTCAGCCTTAACGGAGCCCTGGTGGCGTAGTAGTTAAGAGCTTGGCTGCTAACCAAAAGGTCAGCAGTTCGAATCCACCAGCCACTCCTTGGAAACCCCATCAGGCGGTTCTATTCCGTCCTATAGGGTCGCTATTAGTCGGAATCAACTCAACGGCAACGGGTTACTTAGCCTTAGAGGAGCTCTGGTGGTGCAGTGGTTAAGCTCTCGGCTGCTAACCGAAAGGTAGGCGGTTCAAACCCACCAGCTGCTCCATGGGAGAAGATGTGGCAGTATGCACGGCCTCGGAAACCCTATGGGGCAGTTCTACTCTGTCCTGTAGGATCGCCATGAGTTGGAATCAGCTTGATGGCAATGGGTTGCGACTCAGCCTTAACTCCCATTCCTCCCTAGGCTTTAGCCTGGTTTTCTTCAGTCTTCTTTCATTTGTTTATTCAACACCTACTATGTGTTATAATACACATACATAGATAAGGCACTGATTAACAATATAAGCAAGGTCCCTGTCATCATGAAGCTTATTGCAATAGTAATGCAGGTAATAAGTAACAACTGTAACCATGATAATTTGAGATTATGACCAGCATTATGGAGGAAACAAAGCAGAAGGATATAATAATGAGCAACTGGGGAGAAATATTTTTTATTTTAAGTAATTTTTATGATAGCATGCAAAGATTTAGCTACAAAAACATTCCCCTCAATGTTTTTCTTTTTTTAATTTCATGATTTTCTGAATAGGTAATACATACAAACAATATTACATAAAATGATAAGTAATGACAAGTGTCCCTCCCATCCCTATCTCCCAGTCACCCTACCTAGACACAACCACTAGTATTTTGAGTAACATACCAGAGATAGTCAACATGCAGACAGGGCCACCCCTAGTAGGATGAAAGGCCAAAGGCAACTCAACTAGTGTGGAATGACCAAGATAATCACTTTGGAAGAAGGTTACACTGTTAGTATCTTTCATAAGATCCTTGGGATATCACTGAAGACAGACATTTTAAAATTGAATTGTAATGCTGTTCAGAAAAGAGGTAAGCACCTCATAGTCCCCACCCAAGCATGGAGTGGTAGGGTAAGGAGAGTTGCTCTACCCAAGGGACAGGCCTGTTAGACAAGCATTAACCAGTTCCAACAAGTCAACTCCGATTCAGGGTGACCCCATGTGTGTCACAGTAGAACTGTGCTCCATAGGGTTTTCATTGGCTGATATTTTGGAAGTAGATCACCAGGACTTTCTTCCAAGGTGCCTCTGGGTGGAATGGAACTTCCAACCTTTTTGGTTAGCAGCTGAGAGGATTAACCATTTGCATCACCCAGGGACTACATACATGTATTTATATTTATATGTGCTCCTTTTTCCTACACGTATGATAGCATACTATACACATTATTCTGTATCCTCATAAAAAATTTTCATTGAGTGAAATACGCATTCAAAAAACTGCACAAATCTTAAGTGTAGAGCTCGATCATTTTGCTTTATTAAAAACTTTTTAACAATATACTATGATATCGTTCCCCATCAAGACATATAGAGCTGTTTCATTCTCTGTCAGCTACATAATATTCCACTATTTGGATGTACCATAATTTATTTAACAAATAAATGCCTCAATGAATGTCTTTATTCACATGTCATTTTACTCACTTGCAAGTATATCTGTAGGACAAATTACTAGAAGTGGAATTGTTGGGTGAAAGAGTGTGTGCATTTTAAATATTGATAAATACTAGGTGTCAACCAATTTAGACAGAATTATCCAGGAAGGCCTTTCCTTGGAGAGGTGATATTTGAGCTAAGACCTGAGTAATGAGAAGTAGACAACCATATGAATACTTAGGAAGGGTATGCTGGACAGAGAGAACATCAGATGGACAGGCACTGAGGCAATAATGAGCTTGGTCTATTCAAAGAACTGAAAGTAGCCAGCATAGCTGGGGCATAGTTAGCAAGAAGGAGGGTAAGAATGAGAGGTAGGCAGCAGCCAGATCACACGGGTCCTTGTAGGCAATTGTAAGAAATTTTAATTTTATTTTAAGTGGTTTCCCCCTGGCTTCCCTTACACACAAAGCTCAGGCCCACCTCCACACTTTTGACCATGTCATTTCCCCTGCTCAGAATGCCCTTCCTTCTCCCCTTTAAGGCACCAGCACTACATAACCCTCCCTAAGCACTCCAGGCCATTGTGCTTGCTCTTCTTCCTTACTACCCAGAGTATTTATGAAACCCAAAGAGATGTAGTAACTTGGCCAAAGTCACACAATAATAAGTGGCAGAGCCAAGAATAGACCCTCAGGTCTTCTGACTTCAAGTCAGGACTCTTTTCCCTCATACTGTGAAGGATAGGGACTGCAGGGAAGACAGGTCTTTTCTTATGGACAGAGGTTACAGAAGGTTCTCAGCCTCTTTCCAGATCCTGGTTCAATAAGTCAGTTATTGTCCTCTCTTTGGCTTAGCCTCCTAGGACTGAGCAGAGCCAAGTACAGGGAGCTAAGTAAACTGGGAAGGAACAGGGAGCGAGGAAGCTGGCAAATAGCCCTGAATGCCAGGGACAGAAATGCCATTTCCTTAACTGTCCCACTGACAAGTGACACAGGAACTTCAGAATGTCTCCAGTTAGGGCTGAATGCCCACATATACCACAAGTCATGTACACTTCGCCACATGTATCACCAACCAGCTGACCTGTGTTCACTAGCATGCATAAAATCACACATATTAATATATAAACATTCTAGGCAAAAACCTGCCCATTTGCACAAATAAGTATAAAAATATGCACCCAGGTCTCAGACATGGGCCGATCTGCAAGTATACGCACCGCATTTATGTACCCACTTACATGTACAGCGTGTCCTTCCACAAACTCTATCAAATCATTTTGTTTTGTTTTCTTCCTGGAATTTCCCACTCTTTGTATTTTATCTGTAGTATATAAGCTCCATGAGAGCAGAGATCTTGTCTGTCTTGTTCACTGCTAATTCCCTAGCACCTAGAATAAAGTCCATCCATAGAAGGTATACAGAAACAGATAAGCACAAACCCATACAAGTATAGCTTACTTAAGTCCACTTGCTGCTACATATACACACACACACACCACCGTGTACATTCTTCTCCCTGGCTATGGGCTTGAGTTATACATTATTGATATAAGCACCTTACTCCTTCCAGTCAGTGTCTTCTTTCTCTGACATACACACCGGGCTGGGGCCACTGACAGATTGGGGGCTGAGGAAGGGATACTGGCCAACTACGATATCCCAAGCCTTCCAGGATGTTAGAGCTCTCAAAAGAATATCCAGTTTAGTCTCCTAACTCTGAAATCCACAGAGGCTATTTTCTGTGCTTGGGGTCACATGGTGGGTTGCTGACAGGACTCAGGGTCCAAGCCTCCTTCCTCTATACTGGGAGTTAGCTGTAAGCAAAAAAATCTACAGGGCTTAGGCAGGTGATATAAGTAAGTGATGTGGACCATATCAAAAGACATTTTTCTATAGGTAGATAGGTATGCCAAGAGGCGTGGAGGGTATAAGCGAATATATCCACCTGCAGATATAGGTTGGGTGGTGGATATTTCTACATATATAACTATAACTGTAGATGTTGCTTATATATTAATATAGACAATAGAACACACAGGGGCCACAGGCAGGGCAACTTAGATATAAACAAACACCTTGTGGGACGAAATTCCTAGGCTCAGAGGCGAAGGAACATAGACTCGGAAGACATCTACATCAATTGGCACAACATAGTTCACAAAGACAAAGTTCTGCATCCTACTCTGGTGAGTAGTGTCTAGGGTCTTAAAAGTTTGCAAGTGGCCATCTAAGATACATCTATTGGTCTCTTACCAACCAGAGGAAAGGAGAGTGAAGAAAACCAAATATTCAAGGGAATGATTAGTCCAAAAGACTAATGGACCACATGTACCATAGCCTACAAGACCCCAAGACCAGAGGAACTAGTGGGTGCCCACCTACCACTACCGATTGCTCTGACTGGGATCACAACAGAGGGTCCCGGACAGAGTGGGAGAAAAATTGTAGAACAAAAAGTCAAATTCACAAAAAAGACCAGACTTATTGGTCTAACAGAGGCTGGAGGAACCCTCGAGACTATGGCCTTAAGAGACTGAAGCCATTCCCAGAGACCATCTTTCAGCCAAACTAATAGACAGGCCCACAAAATAAACAATAACACCCGAGAGGAATGTGCTCCTTAGAACAATCAATTCTATGAGCTCATAAAGGCAATATTTGACCAAGAGCAAAGATAAGAAGGCAAGAATGGGTAGAAAATCAAGACGAAAGGAAACGGGGAAACAAGGGTGGAAATGGGGAGAGTGCTGACACATTGTGGGGAATGAAACCAATGTCATGGAACACTTTATGTACAAACTATTGAATGGGAAACTAATCTGCTGTGTAAACTTTCACCTAATACACAATAAAAAAATTTTTTTTAAATTCCAGTATGGTGGCCACTCGCCACATGTGGCTATTGAGCACTTGAACTGTGGATAGCCTAAATTGAGATATGTAAAATATGCACTGTGAGTGTAAAATACACGCTGGATTAGAACACTTAGTATGAAAAAAAGAATGTAAAATATCTCATTAGTTTTTATGTTGATTACGTGTTGAAATGATAATATTTTTGACATATTAGATTACATGAAATATTGAAATTTTTAAAAAATTAAAAGAAATTTTTCTTTTGAGAAAGACAAAAAATAATTCAGCTTCTTTATTTTTCTGGAAAAAAACAGCAGCACATGTGCAATGACAGCCTCAGTTTTGGGGAAACAATAGGGAGGTGCAGGGACTGGAAAACTGGTGAATACATGCTCTGGCAAAAGGAAGCACCCAGTACTCAAACTTAGATCTTGTCAATTTTTGCCCTCTGGGAATAAGGGCTCAGTGATGCCAATTTTTTCAGTTTTTCAAGAGAGGCCTGGAATCCATTTTTGTTAAAACTTCTGAATTTTTAAGCATCAACAACTAATTTTAAAAAATTTAAATATTGTGGGACAAACAAAATGATTAATGACAGATTTAGCTAATGGGTTACCAATTGGGAACCCATGCTACAGACCAAACTACTTCCCCTGCACCTGGAAGCCACATGGTTAGTGATACAACCCAAAGTGTACAGTCACTATGTCCTTTTCATCTTCCTCCTCCAGGGAGCCTTTTCCAATTACCTCATCACTTAACACTCTCCAAATTTACTGTAATCCAATTATTGATTCAAATTATATTTAGAATTGGACTACTTCTCTTTTTGTCTACCTTTACCATCCTAGTCCAAAACAACCGTCAGGTAAGTTAGATCACGTGTCCTCTGCTCAAAATGCTTGAATGGCATCCCAAGTCATTTTGAGTCAAAGTCAAAGTCAATACAATGGCCTATTAGTTCCTACATGATTTGGCCCCTCACTAACTCAGAGTCCTCATCTCCTACTATTCTCTCTTCATCTCATTCACTCTGCCTCAGACACATGGCCTCCTTAGTGTTTGGCAAAAACACCAAGCACGTTTGACCACAGAGGGCACACAATGTCCTCTGCTTGGAGCATTATTACACCATGTATCCACATGGCTGTATTCCCTATCTTTGGGTCATTGCTCAAATGTTAGCATCTCAGTGAAGACATCCTTGACCATCCTATATATAATAGCACTCCCTGCCACTACGCCCCACCCCCAGGTGCTTCAAATTAACATTTTCCATGATGTCTTCCCTCGTTTCCCCCTTTCTCTACTTAGTTTCTCTCCCTACCCCCAAAGCTGAAAGTTCTCCCTTCCTCTCAAGGCCCTTTATCTCACTTTCCTTGTGATCTATCTGTTCTACCTTGGATTATAGTTATTTGAGTGTTATCTTTACCATTACATCCTAGGCTCTTAGAGGGCAGAGATTATGTCTTCTTCCTCGTGCTCCCCTCCAAGCACAGCTGGCACAATAGGTACTCAAGCTTCATGATCAAATTATTGAAAGACTGATAATGGATTAATGGCAGAGAAGACTAGGGCTCCCTTCTTTATAGGAGAGGGATAGTCATTGGACTGAAGATTTCAGCTCTCTAGACTAGCAGAAAAGGAAGGCATAAGATAGAAGTAAAGACCTGAGGGGAACACTTGTGATGAAAACTGGGTTCTTCACAGAAAATATCAAAGGGCAGGATCTAATCTGGTGAATTAGGCCTTCCAGAGGAGAAATACCCAAATGAGAAGACTCAAACCTGTTATGAGAGGAAGAATGGAGTAACTGAGATGTTTAGCTTGGAAAAAAGAAGATATTGAGGGACACGATGGCAAGTCTTAAATATCTGTATATCTCTATTGCCTCCACCCTAGTTCAAGCCACCTTCATCTCTTGCCTGGATGACAACAATGGCCCCCTAACTGGTCTCCCACTTCACTCTTGCCTCCTTCCAATTCATACATCTTCCAGATGATCTATTAAAAACATAAACAGACCACATTACCTCCTCCTTAAAACCCTTTAATGGCTTCTATTACACTTAGAAGAAAATCCAAACTTCTACTATGCCTTGCATCTTCTCCAACTTCATTTTGTGCCAATCTCCCATTCTGCTCACTAGACTCCAAACACACTGACCTTCTGACTAACAGAGCATGCTATGATCTTTTACTATCTCTCCTCAACTCTTCGAATGGTTTACTGTATTTCATGTTTCAGATCTCAGCTTAGATACCACCTCCCTAGTGAGGCTTTCTCTGACCACCCTTCCTGATACCCTGTTTATTTTCTTCATAGCATTTTTCTTAAGCTGTAATTGTTTTGTTATTTATTTGTTTACCTTCTTTTTGCTTATTATCTGTCTCCCCTGTTAGACTGTAAGCTTTATAAACGTAGGGACCAAGTTGGTCTTATTCACTGCTGAATCCCCAGTGCCTTGCACAGAACCCTGCACACAGTAAGTCCATAAAAAGGAAGGAAGTACCAATATATGCTAAAACATAGATAAACTTTGAAAACACTATGCTAAGTGAAAGAAATTGGACACAAAAGGCCACGTATTATATGATTCCATTTATATGAAATGTCCAGAATAGGCAAATCCATAGAAACAGAAAGTAAATGAGTGGTTCCCCAGGGCTGGGGGAGCAGGAAGTTGTGGGGGTACTGAGAAGGACTGCTAATGAGTACGGGGTTTATTTTTGAGATGATAAAAATGTTCTAAAATTGATTGTGGTGATGGCTGCACAACTCTGTGAAATATTAAAAACCATTGAATTATACATTTTAAATGGATGAATTTTATGGTATATGAATTATATCTTAATAAAAAAATTTCATTGGGGTTTTGATTGGAATTAAAATAAACATACAGGTTAATTTGGAGAGAAGAGGCAACTTTACAAATCTTTCCAGAAAGATTGTCTCTTAGCACAATTGTTTGACTGATTGATTTATACTTGCCTCTTTCTTTTTTGCCTGAAGACAACACTTGGCTTTTTTTTTTTCCCTAGCATTACAGTCATAGGTATACATCTGTTTATCTTCCTTAAATTAGACAGGATATCTTTTTATTTGTTTTCTCCTGAGTTCCTAGCACAAACTCTTTGGCACATGGTCGTTACCTACTGCATAATTGTGAAAAGAATAGATAAAAGAATGAATGAATGAACAAACTTACCTCTGCTCATAAGACTAGCTGGATCCAGGCTGATCAGAGACAGGAAACAAGGAAGAAAAGAGGGGATAATAGAGGATACAGACATAGAAGATAGATGCTGGACAAGCAGGGGAAAATGGTAGACACGGAGAGGAAAAGAGCAAGGAAGCTGCGGAATGGGACTTGGAGTCACATCAAGAGTTTCTTGAGCCCCTATAGTGGGCTGAGTCCTGGACTCTGTGCCATGGGAGAGACTGAAAGAAGCCCCTAGAGCTGAGGCTCAAGGTATAGGACTCCTGCCCTAGAGTCTGAGCTATTATTGTACCTTGCCCTCCTGCCAGCTATTTTTAGGCTTTGATCCAGGGACCTTGTGCCTGTTCGCCTTGGCCAAGATGGCTTTGGTGCCAGTTGGATTCTATACCTCTTCTTTGTTGAGAAGGCAGAACCTGGGTTGATCTAGAGGTAACCCCTTTCCCACTGCCTACATATAACTACTAAGAGGAGGGAAATCATACATACTTGTTCTCTTACCATTCTGTATACCACGCTGGCCTTATCAAAGCCTAAGAACACCCAAAGCAAATAAATGAGATCCTTTATTATCACAGCATTCAGAATGCTGCCTAAAGCAGGAATATGCCTGCAGCAGGAAAAAGTGAGAACAATCAGTAGTACCATTTTACATGTGACATCTGGTCTTTAAAGCACAATGGCCACATGCAAAAATATTCATTACAATGGTTCTCTGCTATCTAAGTAGCCAGCATTGTTTAGATAATTTGTCTTCAAGCTAGGGTACTCTATTCCCGTGTGTACCTGAGCAGGAAAAGTTTTTTTTAAATAAAATTTCGTTGTGCTTTAGGTGAAAGTTTACAGCACAAGTTAGTTCCTCATTCAAAAAACTATACACAAATTGTTTTGTGACATTGGTTGCAATCCCCACAATGTGACAGCACTCTCCCCCTTTCCATCCCAGGTTCCCTGTGTTCATTTCTACAGTTTTCCTGTCCCTTCCTGCCTTTTCATCTTGCTTTTGGGCAGGAGTTGCCCATTAGGTCTCATATATTTGATTGAACTTCTTAAGAAGCACATTTCTCATGGCAGGAAAAGTTTTAAGAAAATAAATATCTATATCCTCAACTTCCATATGTAATCTTTCCTAACAATGATCTGTCTGAGTTGGGTCTCCTTTTACAATTACCCTTCTCCCATTTTGTAGAAGAATATCTGATTTCTTTTATCTCAGATCTTATTATGGTGCAATGCTAGGGCATAAAAACTTCCAGAGTGCCAAACAAAGAGACAATATGAGAATGTACAACTCCTGAGGGACAGCCTCAAGAAAGTAAATCAAAGAGTTTCTGTAAGAAATAAATATTGAGAGGAGTGACAATTTATCCAGGTGACAAACTCATAGTGGCAAAACTACTTGCCTTATCTCTCTTAGAATTATAATTCAGAAGTGAAATCATTATCACAGGGAAATATATTAACATATTTATTTTAATTGAAAAAGAAAGTTAGGCATTTTCTAATAGAAAGTAAATCTGATTTGGCTGATTGTGTTGACAGTGAGAAGTGGCTTTGTAAATTAGGTTATATGTTGGACATTTTCCAAAAATTACAAGTTAAATCTGCAGTTCCAAGGCTTTGACAAAGATATATACAACATATACATGTATATATACATGTGTACAATATAAAATACACTGGAAATTAGGTTATTTGCAATTATTTACCTTTATGATAAAATTTGTAGATATGAACTTTAAAATGTGTGAAGAGTTCTGCTGTTTTTCAAAATTCTTCTAGGTTCACAATTTTAAAAGTTTAAGATCACTCATCTAAATAATTATTTTTTAGTTTACACACAAAAAGAAACAATCTTTGATGGTTATCGGGGGGGTGGGAGGGAAAAACACTAAATAGACAATAGATAAGTGGTAACTTTGGTGAAGGGTAAGACAGTACACAATACTGGGGAAACCAGCACAACTTGTCCAAGGCAAGGTCATGGAAGCTCCACAGACACATCCAAACGCCGTGAGGGACCAAATTACTGGGCTGAGGGCTGTGGGGATCATGGTCTCCAGGAACATCTAGCTCAACTGGCATAGCACAGTTTATAAAGAAAATGTTCTACATTCTACTTTGGTGAGTAGCGTCTGGGGTCCTAAAAGCTTGTGAGTGACCATCTAAGAGACTCCACTGGTCTCACCCCATCTGGAGCAAGGGAGAATGAAAAAAAAACAAAAACACAAGGGAAAGGTTAGTCCAAAGGACTAATGGACCACAACTACCACAGCCTCTACCAGACTGAGTCCAGCACAATTAGATGGTGCCTGGCTACCACCACCAACTGCTCTGACAGGGATCACAATAGAGGGTACTGGACAGAGCTAAAGAAAAATATAGAACAAAATCCTAACTCACAAAAAAAAAAAAGACCAGACTTACTGGTCTGACAGAGACTGAAGAAACTCAAAGAGTATGGCCTCCGGGCATCCTTTTAGCTCAGTAATTAAGTCACTTCACAGGGTCACCCTTCAGTCAAAGATTAGACAGGCCCATAAAACAAAACAAGACTAAATGGGCACACCAGCGCAGAGGCAAGGATGAGAAGGCAGGAGGAGACAGGAAAGCTGGTAACAGGGAACCCAAGGTTGAGAAGGGGAGAATGTTGACATGTCATGGGGTTGGCAACCAATGTCACAAAACAATATGTGTACTAATTGTTTAATGAGAAGCTAGTTTGTTCTGTAAACCTTCATCTAAAGTACAATTTAAAAAAAAAAAAAACTTATGAATGAAAAAAAAAAAGAGAAAAGAAAACCAAAGACACAAGGGAAAGATTAGTCCAAAGGACTAACGGACCACAACTACCACAGCTTCCACCAGACTGAGTCCAGCACAACTAGATTGTGCCCAGCTACCACCACCAATGGCTCTGACAGGGATCACAATAGAGGGTCCCAGAGAGAGGTGGAGAAAAATGTAGAAGAAAATTCTAACTCACTCACACAAAAAAGACCAGACTTACTGGCCTGACAGAGACTGGAAAAACCCTGAGAGTATGGCCCCTGGACACACTTATAGCTCAGTGATGAAGTCACTCCTAAGGTTCACCCTTCAGCCAAAGATTAGACAGGACCATAAAACAAAACAAGATAAAATGGACACACCAGCCCAGGGGCAAGGAAGGGACAGAAAAACTGGTAATGGGGAACCCAAGGTTAAGAAGAAGAGAGTGTTGACATGTTGTGGGGTTGGCAACCAGTGTCACAAAACAATACGTGTATTAATTGGTTATTGAGAAACTAGTTTGCTCTGTAAACCTTCATCTAAAGTACAATAAAAAATTTTTAAAATAAATAAATTCTCATAGGACAGCCCTTGCTACTCTTGAAGAACGAAAAATAAATAAATAAATATTTTGTAAAGGTACCTTGCCCCTCCCCTCTACATCACAATCACCTGAGAAGGCTATAAAAATATAAGTAGTAGCCCCATCCTCTGGAGATTTTGGTTCAGTAGGCTGAGGTAGGGTCCAGGAATCTGTATTTTTAACAAGACCCTCAGGTGATTATTTATGCACGGTAAAAACCTCTGGCTTTGGCTATGGAGTCATCAGATCTAGATTTATTGTTTACCCCTAATTCAATATATGAATTTGTAAAAAATTTCCCTTCACTCTGAGCCTCAGTTTCCTCCTCTGTAAAGTGTAAGATGGGAGGAGGGAGGAAGAAGAGAGGAGTGGCAAAACTGGTGTTAGACTAGATAATCTCTAACGTATCCTAGACTCTTTGATTCTCAGTTTCTCTCTTTCCAGAGGCAGGGAATGGGTCCTCAAAGTCAGTTTAAAAGATGTTTTACTTACATGGTTTGGGGAAGGGAGAACAAACTTAGCTGAGGTAGAGACCAAAGAAAAGTTATGAAACCTGCCATGCCTAGCTCACACAATTGTTGTGTAGATCAAATAAGAATCCAACTAATTCCTTACATGAGCACAGTATAAAAGTGCTTTATAGGACATCCCCTCAACTGATCCTCACAGCTACCTTAGTAGTACGTAGAGCAGGTATTATTGTCCTTATTTTAAAGATGAAAGAAATCTAGAGGATCTAAGATACAACTATTGGTCTCTAGTCATCTGGAGCAAAAGGAAGAGAAGGAAACCCAGGACTCAGAGAAGAAACTAGTCTACAGGACTAACTGTCTACACAAACCAAGGCTTCATCTACCCTGAGATCAGAAGAACTAGATGGTACTTGCCTACCACTACCGATCACTGGGATCAGGACCACAATAGATGGATTCTGACAGAATGGGAGAACAATAAGGAACAGAACTCAAATTCTTAAAAAGTCCAGGCTGACTGGAGCAGTGGAGACTAGAGGAGTCCCCAAGATTATTTCCCTGAAATACTCTCTAAATCTTGAACCAAAACTATCCCTTAAGGTTACCTTTTAGCTAAATAACAGATTGACTCATAAAATACAGAATATCACCAGTAAGTTCTGTGCTCCTTTAAAAAATCATATACATGAGATTTGATGGTCAACAGTTACTTTAAAGCAAAGATGAAAAGGTAAGGAGGCATGAAACTAGATTACAGGAAACAGAACAACCAGAACGGAAACAATAAAAATGTTGACACACTGTGAACAAGGAAACCAATGTCATTGAACAATTTGTGTAGAAATGGTTGAATGGGAGCCAATTTTGCTGTGTAAACTTTCACTAAAAACACAATAAAATATCATTAGAAAAAGAAGAAAGAAATCCAGTGGAAGTGGCTTGCCAAGGCCACACAGGTGGTTAAGGGCAAATCTATAACTAGGTCCCAGGTTTCTGACCTCCAGGCTAGTGTTTGTTCTACTATATCGATTTGGAGTGTACCCAAATAAACATGGAGAAGGCCTCTCTAAGAATCTCCAGGAGAACTCAGAGAAGCAGAGGAGACTTCCACTCACTTTGAGCCTTAGCCTGTTGCCAAGACCACACCCACCATGATCTCTTCAATATTCTGATAACTTCCTAAAGACCTAAAACCTTGGGCAAGGATGCCCTCATATATCCACTTTCACAGTCCTTGGTAGTGTTCAAGTGTCACAGGAACACTAGTACCTCCACTTTCTCGAGACAAGCCCCTCATTGCCTTCGGAAATAAGGAAAAGCACGTTAACTTCAACATTTCTTCCTAAATAAAATTTCAGCTCACAGTTGACAAAATTCTTGCCCTACCAGATTGTGAGCTCCATGAGGACAAGAACCAGATTTCTCTTGCTTATTGCTATATCTTAAGCACCTAGTACAGTGCCTGACACATATCTATAAATACCTAAAAAATTAAGTTTTAAAAACCTACTACCAGAAGCTAGTGGATTATCTAAGGAGCATGGCTATCCATACAGTTATAATTAGGTTTCTATCAGCTTGTTCCATATCATGTGAAAACAGCTGAATAGATTTTCACCAAATCTGAATGCCACATTTAAAATTCTCTGACTTAACTTCTTAAAACCAAACAATAATTTAAGTTAACTAGTAAAGAATGTCTGCCTTGAGCATTGTGCTCTTTAAGATCTATCTATATGGGATCAAATTGACAAGAGCAACTCGAAAGATTATATAAAGGAGTCTTAGGGGGCCGTGAGTTTATGTTTAATGGGGGAGGAACAACTTGGAAAAGGAGGGTGAGAATGGTTACACAACATGAAGAATGTAATCAATGTCACTGAATTGTACATGTAGAAATTTTTGAATTGGTGTACATTCTGCTGTGCATATTCTCAACAATAACAAAAATGAAACAAATTATTTAAAAAAAAACACCATGTCTGCTGCAGTACACTGATACCGTGATAACTGAATTCCTGGAGAATAAAATCTCTTATTAAAAAAAAAAAAGAATCTCAGGCTTAAAATATGTGGCTGTTTGGAGAACATCTCAAATAGACAGTTATCCTCAAGAGGAATTGAAACTAAAGTTCAACAAGAGGCCTCTGTGACTGTTCATTTGGATAGATTTCCATATATTAAAATATCATGGTTAAAAAGAAACAAAGACTGGGTTCAAAAATGAGCCTCTAATCATTAGTCAGAAATGCAGGTGTTGAATGCTGTAGAGATTTTTTTTTTGTACAGGCAACTCTATGTAATGTGTTCCGGTGAATAGCTTCAGGGTCTTACTTATTTTATTTAAATAAAACAATGATTCTGCCAGCTAATAAACTGTAAATGAGGGGACAGTTCATCAAATGTCCTTTCTAAATATAGATTTTATTATTTCTCCTGGCTAAGGGCAAGAAAGAAGTTGGAAAATGAGAATCAGGAAAAGCTTCACAAAGAAGGTGGTATTTCAGATGGTTCTTAAAGAACAAGCAGCATTTAAATAGGCCCACATCAGGAACAGACCAATTCTGGGAAGGTAAACAATGTAGCTTAGACACAGAGGCAGAAAAGCACAGGTCAGCCTACAGGCCAATGCCAATTCTAGGCAATGTTTTCATCTCTCAGTGGTATTTTTTCCTGAAGCTAAATTTGTTCAATATAAAGGACTATGCTTTGTGCTATATGTGCTATTCTTATGCAGTTAATTTAAATACCTTTATTTGTAACTGAGTAATAGTATATAAGCTGATATTGGTAGTTTAAAAAAACTCTTACTTTGCAAAATTTGTCAATCCTATGGTGGTCCCTGATGTAAATGAAATAGCAACCAATTTAGTTTAGACCTTAGACTGTATTTTGTTGGCTGTAAGATTGATAAATATACAATGTTAAGGCCATGAAAAGCAAGTAAAGATCGAGGGAGTATTCTAAATTGAAGGAGACTAAAGAAACTTGACTACTACTGTCATGTGTCATTCTGAACTGGATCCTTTTGCTATAAGGCTCTTAAGCTAAAGGCCCCTCCCCCACCTCAAAACTTTGTACCTGTAAAATCCCAAGCCATGAAGGAACAGAATGAACAACCTTTATCAGAGTGGCCACCTGGCAATTAGTGCCAACCGACTGCTTGCCTTTCTTTCGTAAGCTTAAAATCTTTAATTAGAGAAATCTAAATCACCTACCACCTAAGGCCAATCTTAGGAAACACTGATCACAGAGAACAACAACAACAAATGCAGTAGTAGGAAATCACCAGAGATGCAAAGAAAAAGAAATAACAAGTCAGATGTGGTAAATCATGGAACACTTCTAGAAATGGTGGCTTTCGAGCCACTTCTGAGAAAAGAGGCAAAGCATTTATCACAGGAAAGGGCATTTTGGATGAGATAGAAAAGTCATACGTGGCAGCCAGGCCTGAATACCTCTGCCTAACGATGTCCTCCTACATGTGTGATACGTGTGAGTATTGGCACAGCTTAATAGTAATAAGTCTTTTCAGCATGTTTTCTCATCTGTCATTTCAGCTAATCCTTGTAGCAATATTTTGAGACTGGCAGGATAAGAATTGTTATCCCTATTTGAAAGGTCAGGAAACTGAGGCTCAAAATGGTGTCATCACTTGCTGAAGGTCACAAAGCAATGCTTAGAACCTCTGTCTGCAGATCCTCAGCCTAGGTCTTTTTTCCTCCCTTTTTAATAAACACATTATCAAGGGAGTGGTCTTTTCAAAGTGTAAATCTGACATGTCACACCCCTATTTGAAACTCTTCAGTGGCACCCCATTACCTACCCTTAAGCTAAAAACAAAACTTCTCACCAGGATCTTTGGACTACTTTGTGGTCTGAGCCCTGCCTCTCTCCACTCCTGTCCCATGCAAACTCTTCCCTCTCCTTACCCCCCTGCCCTCCAGTCACACTGGCCTCCTTTTAATTTCTTGTATTCCCTGTGCTTTGGCCTGCCACAGGGCCTTGGCACTTGCAAGTCCCTCTGCCTGGAATACTTCTCCTTGGATCTTTACACAGATAGCTCCTTCTTAACCTTCAGATCTCAGCTGACCTATAAATTCCTTAAGAAGGCCCTCCCTGATCTTCCTAACTAGGATAAATGCCCCTGTAACAGTCGCCTATATTCCATGTACATCTCCTTTTTAGCACTTGTCACTGCTGCAATTTTACCTCTATGTGTGTGATACACAAGTTCTTGATCTTTCCACAAAGCTGCTTCTTCTAGTTTCCTTTTGATCTCAACTAATGGGAATTCCATTTACTTATACCAAAAACTTTGGAGATACTCTTGACTCTATTGTTTTATACCCCACATCCAGTCCTTCAGCAAATCCCGTTGACTCTGCTTTCATAATATATCCAAAATCTGGCCACTTTTCACTACCTCTGAAATTATCTCCATTATCATACCTTGCCTGAACTACTGCAAATTGCCTCCTCATTGGTCCCCTTGCCCTCCAAAGCCTCAAGGTAGTAGGCAGACTATACATAGTAGATATTCAGTAAAAAACTGTTGAATGAATGAATGAGAACATCTGAACTAAGAAATGTTACTTCACTGAGATTTGCCCTTTAATGTCTTTAGCCTTATAAATTATAGCCAACATTTCCAAAGCTGGCCCTAAACCCTCTAAGTAAACTACTGCTAGACAGGTGACAAATTGTCAAAGAAGCTAAGGTTGTGTAAGTAGAAGCAGCGTCTAGAACAAGGAATTTAGGCATCCTCCTGTCTAGAACAAGTTACAACTGCTATGTGATCCTAACCAAGTCACTTTCACTCTTTGAGCCTCAAGTTCCTCATTTGTGGAGTTCCCAGGTTGAAGAAAACCAGGGAACAAATACACAAGGACAGCACAGGGGAAACACAGTTTATTTTTATAGTAAATAGAAAAAATATTAGGTCTTATGGGAGATGGTAAACTGAGTGGTAGAGTGTGGCTGGGGCTAATTTAATCTTAGACATGTAAAGTCAGAACAAAAATGGTAATAAGTATCTTCTGTGAGGCCAACCATACCTGTAATACCTAATGAGAGATATTGACCAACTAGTCCAGAGGAGACTGACATGGATGATGAAAGGGTTGTTCAGGAAACCACATCGTATGAGTAACCTGGGGATGTGGACCCCGTATTACTTTATCCATAAAACATAAACACAGGACTAGATCAGGGGTTTTCAAAGTGAGCTTTACAGATCCCAAGAGGGACCACAGCTACAGAGCTCTGCTCTTACCTGCTTTAGGCATAATAAAAAATAAGATACTGTTTGCCAAGCACTAAGCCTTTTACATGTTATTCCAATTATTCCTCACAATGATCTGTATAATAGAAACTGTTATTATCCCCATTATACAGATGGGACAACTGAGGTTTAAAGAGGTGAAATAACTTTCCCAACTAGTGAGTATTAGAGTGGGGATTATAACCCAGGCAGAATCCAGAGCCTATTTATCTTAATAGATTACAATCCGTGGTTGCACAATGGTTAAGCCCTTGGCTACTAACTGAAAGGTCGGAGGTTCAAACCCATCATCCACTCTGTGGCAGAAAAGACCTGGTGATCTGTTCCTGTAAAGATTATAGCCTAGGAAACCCTATGGGATGGTTCTTCTCTGTCCTATAGGGTTGCTATGAGTCAGAATCGATTCAATGGCATACAACAACAAATATGTATATAGATATGGTATGATTTTATTTGAAGGATTCTAATGCTTTAAAATTTTTGAAATTTTCTGAACTAGATGGCTTAAAGGCCCCTTCTAGATTTAAATTTCTATAATTCTGTGTTCAGCGTAGAAAAGAGTTACAATAACTGCCTTCAGATATTTGAAAGGCTGTCTTCTTGAAGAATAGGATTATTCTATGTCATCCCAGAACACAGAACAAAGGCCAAGGCAGAGAATGGGATGGGGAGAAAGTTATAGGGAGGGAATATATCTAAGAACTTTGTAACAGAGCTGTCCAATAATGGGACAGATAGTGAGTGAACTCTGGTCTGAGTAGTGTTCCAGAATCTGAATGATCATTTATGGGGATTGTTGGGGTGGGGGTATGGGGGTAGAAATATTGCTTTGTATGGGAAATGAATCAAGTGACTTCTAAGCACTGAGACTGAGAATCTCAAATGCTCAGATAAAGGCTCAAGGTGTCAGACACTGGGGATTATCACCACTGCCCAATCTCTCTCAAAAAACCAGGAAAAGGGAGAAGGCCCATCCTCAGCTCCATACCTTCTGTATTTATTGTTGTAAATGTAAGGCTCCCCTAAAGCAAGAACTTTTCCCCCAACCTAACTACCTGCTGTCTTCAATAAGGACATGAAGCCAATGCTGAGTTCCTCCTCTTCCCCCAACTTCTCCCAGCTGCCTTGTCACACTATATTTTTGACAGAAATTCTGAAGATCAGTGCCAGAAGTAACTTTAGCAAGTATCCTGTCCACTTCCCAGTTTGTTCTTGTTAGGTGCTGTCACAACGATTCTGACTTACAGCGACCCCATGTGACAGAGTAGAAAACCTATAGGGTTTTCTAGGCTGTAATCTTTATGGGAATAGATTGCCAGGTCTTTCTCCCGTAGAGCCATTGGGTTGGGTCGGTTCAAACTACCAAGCTTTCAGTTAGCAGCCGAGAGTTTAACCGTTATACCACCAGTGGTCCTTTCCCACAGTTTAAAGGTAGGAAAAACAAGGCTCAGAAAAGTGCAGTGGATTGTCTAAAACCATTCTCCTCATTAAATATTTACTGAACACACCTATGTAAGAAGTCAGCTCACATACAAACTCATGGAGCTTAAGACACTGAAAGAGGTCTCAAGACACTCACCAGAACAATACATTTATTATTCATATCCCACTTACATCCAAAAAAGTGACTAGTGACTTGGACGGCACTGCTTACTTGTATCACTTTCACTGCTTTGAAGAGGGGTCTTTGAAGGTGTCAAGGATCATGAAATTCAGGGAAGAGTGAGAGCAGCAGATTAGAGTCTACCTTAAATATGAAATTCTCCAGCCCTTCTCTACTGTTTGTCTACCTGATTCAAGTGGGGAAAGACAATTCCCAAGAACAGGTATTTCTCCACGTATCTCCCATCATCCTCGATTGTTTATGCTACCAGAGACAGTATTATGCCCAGGCAAGGGAAACAGACTCCTTCCTCAGCCCCTTCACCACAGACCTTCTAAAATCCTCCTTTCTCTTACCATCTCAACAGAAGCGCAGCCCACCTACTGAGTCATCATATAATCACCACAGATTGTAACAGAACTTCTAAAGACTACTTCCTCTTCAGAAACAATCATAGAATTCTGGAAGATTAGAGTCAGCAGGGACTTGCAGAGTATCTATAGTTCATATCCCACCACACCCACAAAGGGAAGGCCCAGAGAGGAGAAGGGAATGGTATGAGGCCATCTTCTTTCCCAAAAGTATGTTTGTCCCTATTAAGTATATTTTAATCAATGGACACACTGTTATGAAACCAGTGAAGACTGGAGACAAGAAAAGCCTCCTCATCCCAGCATTGATGTGAACTCCAGGACATAAACGTGGATAATTAACAGAGTCCCAGAGCATGAACGCTAAGAAAACAGAGTCTAGGGCTCTGGCTTTCCACATCATCTTGACAGTCTTCTCCTTGTCAGAACATGTGCTTGTCTTACCCTGCCAACCATCCTCTCAGATACACATGCTGGCACACACCCTACAGGAATATGGGAAGTTCTAATACCACACTCTGGAATTCATACCCGGGAACATACATAGACCTTGAGGGCAGAGATTTTGTCCTAAGGCCACCCCCAAAGTCACCTGCTTCTCATCAGCTCCAATTTCTAAGGAAGGACTGACATATAGTGAGAGCTTGTGGAGAAAGAGCAGTGATTTCAGCTGAGGGTGAGGGGTGAGGTGGTAACAGAGACAATGACAGTCAAAGGCAACCCAAAGAAACGATGGAAAGAATGGACTATATCAAATTTCTTGGGCTTTGGGGACCTCTCCTGGAGTAGTCTAAGACTGAGCAGCTAGTATAAACCACCATAATATCAGCCATCAGCTGCTTTTTCCATCTTCTCCCTATAAGCCCTTAAATTAATCCCCCAAATCCCCTACTGTCCCCCAGTGTCCCTTTAACCGATCAGATACCACTTCTTCAGCTGCCCATAATATCATCACTGAATCTCTCTCCCTGAATGACTATCCCGATACTTTTGTCACCAATCACCTTCTCACACACCTACACATAAATCCCCATTAACACCTCATTAACACTCCAACCTGCCACAGTAGGGAGAAGACAATGGAAAAGAGGTTAGAACCAAAGTCTTGTTTTGAAGGGCAAATTTAGCCCTTGGACCAAATGAATATGTGCCTTTGAAAGAGGCAAAGTGTTACAAAGACTAAGTGTCCCTGAAATATTGCCCTGAGATAATCTTTACACCTTAAACCAAAAATATCCCCTGAAGTCTTCTTAAAACCAAACAATAGTTTGGCTTAACTAGTAAAGAATGTCTGCCTTGAGCATTGTGCTTTTTTAAGCTCTGTCTTTGTGGGATCAAATTGACAACAGCAACTGGAAAGATTAGATAGGAACCTTAGGAGGCAATGAGTTTATGTTAATGAAGGAGAAACAATTTGGAAAAGGAGGGTGAGACTGTTGCACAACTTGAAGAATGTAATCAGTGTATCTGAACTGTACATGTAGAAACTGTTGAATTAGTGTATGTTCTGCTGTGTATATTCTCAACAGCAACAATAAAAATAAATTATTTTAAAAAAGACTAAGGGGATCCTTGATTGTCTCCTCCAGTCTCACCATCATCTATACACCCAATTACCTATGCTGGTTTCTTTCCTCTAAATTCCTCTAAAATTTTATCTTTTCATTTCATTCTCACCTGCATCCTGCAATCAGTAGCATCCCAGTTTAGGCATCTTTACCTTGAATAACAACCTCCCAGCTCTCTGGCTTCACACTCTCATCACACTTCAATTTTATCCAGTACATCTTCCATATGTATCCAGATTAATCTTCCTTTCTTATTTTATTTATTTTGTCTTGAGAATATGCACAGCAAAACATATACCAATTCAACTGTTTCTACATGTACCATTTTGTGACACTGATTATATTCTTCGAATTGTGCAATGATTCTCATCCCCCTTTTCTGAACTGTCCCTCTCCCATTAACATAAATTCACTGCCTCCTAAGATTCCTATCTAATCTTTCAAGTTGCTGTTGTCAATTTGATCCCATACAGATAGTTCTTAAAAGAGCACAATGCTCAAGAGAGACATTTTTTACTAATTAAGCTGAACTATTGTTTGGTTTTAAGAAGACCTCAGGGGATATATTTGGTTTAAGGTTTAAAGATTATCTCAGATAAATAGTTTCAGGGGTTCATCCAACCTTCATGGCTCCAGAAAGTCTGGAGTCTATAAGAATTTGAAATTTGTTCTGCATTTTCCCCCTCTTGATTAGGATTCTTCTTTGGACTCTTTGGTCAAAATGTTCAGTAATGGTAGCCAGGTACCGTTCAGTTCTTCTAGTCTCATGGAAAAGGATACAGTTGTTCATGGAGTCAATTAGCCACACATTCCATATCCTCCACCTATTCCTGACTCTCCTTCCTCCTCTGTTGTTCCAGGTGAATAGAGACAAATTGTTGTGCCTTGGATGGCCACTTGTAAGCTTTTAAGACCCTAGGCACTATGCAACAAACTAGGAGGCAGAACAGAGGCACTAGACATGTTATTAGGCCAATTAACTGGGATGTTCCATGAAACCATGACCCTAAACATTCAAACCAAGAAACCAAATCCCAGGAGGTTTTTTGTTGTACACAAGTGGGCTCAGCAACTAGTCTTTTTGTGTGTGTGTGTGTCTTTGTTGTAAATATATCACACAACTTTTGCCAATTCAACTTTTTACAGATATACAACTTACTGACAGCAATTAACAATAATCGTCTGTGCAACCCTACCCTTCATCAGTGCAACATTTCCATCACCGTTAACTTTCCCTTTCCCCCTTCTTCTCGCCCCTGGTAACCACTAATAAACTTTGTTTTCTATACATTTGCCTTTTCTTGTCTTTTTATATTGTCATACAATATCCAAACTAATCTTCTTACAGCCCAGATGTTATCACCTTATTCCCCTGCATAAAATCCTTTCATAGGTCTCCAAAAATAATCAAGAGCTCTCATCCACTGTTGAAGACATCCACTGTTGAAGACATCCACTGTCAAAGACAGCCTTGAATCCTCTTTCACTCCCCACATCCAACCCAAATCAGCAAATTCCACAGGCTCTTTCCTTAGTGGTGCAAATGGTTAAATTCTGGGCTACTAACTGAAAGGTTGGTGGTTTGAACCCACCCAGAGGTGCCTCACAAGAAAGGTTTGGCAATCTGATTCCCAAAGGCCACAGCCACAAAAACCCTATGGAGTGCAGTTCTACTCTGCACACACGGGGTTGCCATGCATCAGAATCAACTGGATGGCAACTGGTTTGGTTTTTTTTGGTTTTCATTCAAAATAGATTCAAATTTTAACCATGTCTAACCACTTCCACAGCTACTTCTAATCACCATTATCTCTCACCTGAATTTTTATAACAGCCTCCTAATTGGTCTCCGTACTTTTACTCTTGCCTTTCTACAGTCTATTCTCAATACAAAAGATTAATTCTAAAAATAAATCAAATCATGTCCCTCCTATGTTCAAAACTGTCCAACAGTTCCTCATTTCACTATGAATAAAAGCCAAAGTCTACATTGGCTTTCATGGTTCTACAGGATCTAGTGTCCTGCTGACCTCATTTCTTACTACTGTTCTCACTCTCTCTAGCTCACACTGTTTCAGCTACACTAACTTCCTAGCTATTCTACAAACACATTAGGCAGGCGCACACTCAAACCTCAGGCCCTTTGTACTTGCTTTTCCTTATTCCTGGAACACTTTCCTCCCCTATCCCCCCACCCCCACCCCCAACTATCTGCATGGCGCACTCTGTCATTTCCTTCAGGTCTCTGTTCAAATGTCACCTTTATTAGAAGGGCCTTCCCTGATCAACACCCACTCTGCATTGTTATTCCCTTTTCCCTTATTCTGCTCTGCATTTTTCTATAGCATTTACCACTACCTATCATAAATATATGGGTTTATTTATTGTCTGTCTCCTCAAGCTGGAATATAACCTCCATGAGGGCAGAGACTTTCTTCATTTTATTCAACTTTGTTTTGTTCAGAATAGTGCCTGGCACATGGTAAGCCCTCAATAAGTATTGAATGAATAAACTGTTTCCTACACACTTCTTAGGAATATCTTCCTTTACTTTATCTGGAAATAGTATTGCTTTTTAGAAACTAAACTGAATCTGTGGTCAAGGCTTTCACCTCTTTCTTACAGTCTCTAGTCCAAACTGACTGTCTTATGTAATACGTCTTTGTCTCCGTGTGTAATCTTACATTTCAGTATCCCACAGATACTTAAAGGCTCAAAGCATGACTGGTTTGAATATACTCAAATTCCTATGAAGAGTCAGAGAAATAGAAAACATGGCTCTAGGTCTCAAGGAGTTTACCAGGCAATTGAGAAGTAAGATCTGAGAGGACTTTGGAAACTTTAGGGGATTATGCAAACATTGATTATTAATATTGTGTACAAAGATAGCTCACAACATAAAAATATACCTAAGTATAAATACAGAGTATTTCAATACAAAAAAAAAAATTGTTCCCTACACATATTCTTTAGTTGGTCTTCTCACTGTCTCAGTATAATAATGATGATGACGGCTAATATTTATTGTTTTCAATATGTCAGGAATGAGACATGTGGGTTTGTTATTCTATTTAATCCTATTCAGTCAACAACTCCATGAGAAAAAACACTATTTTTATCTACATTTTACAGTTAAGAAAACTGAGGCTCAAAGAGATTAAGTAACTTGTCTAAGACCATACACCTAGTTAATGGCAAAAATAAGACTCAAACTAGGTTAGTTTGACACGAATGCCCATTCTCATAATCTTTATGTTATACTACCTCTCTACAATGCTTTCTCCCTCCTCTGAACTATTTGTGTAAGCGTCTCTTTATAGTTTGGTCCATAATTGCTTTCAGACTGTTTTATATAAGCTTATTTGATATTCCCAAATAACATAAATTCCTCGAGACCAGGGCCTGGGCCATTTAAATCTGACAACACATTTTATCTGATATTTTTAAGCAAATTTTTAATACGACTAATATGGTTAATTTCTCTTTTCATCTATCACAGCCAAGTGCTGGACTCCTAGAATAATGAGCATCATATGGTGAAAAGAATAGTTGACTGGGAGCGAAGCTATATGGAGTCTCTGTCTCCAAAAAGGTATATGACCCTTAGGCAAATCACTTAGCCACTCTGGCCCTTAATTTACGCATCTGTAAAGAGAGTTGGCCTAGATGGACTCTAACAGACATTTCCAGTTCTAAAAATACTATTATTGCATGAAGCTTTACAAAGTGTCAAGCCAAAAGTAAAAGGCCAAATTCCTCC
Source organism: Trichechus manatus latirostris (assembly GCF_000243295.1). Taxonomy (NCBI): domain Eukaryota; kingdom Metazoa; phylum Chordata; class Mammalia; order Sirenia; family Trichechidae; genus Trichechus; species Trichechus manatus. The sequence continues at coordinate 29,162,253 of NW_004443944.1, forward strand.
TTAATATGGTTCTATTCTGGCTACTCAAAGTACTTTCCTAACAGCACTATTTGCTTTCAGCATTATCTCAGCATATGCATAAGACATGTCCCAGAACAAGGCATGAGCTACAAATATGGTTTGCTAATACCACTACAGCTATCTAAATGACATGGTTTAAATTGAGAAACAGGCCACAATGTGGCTCTATAAGAAGTATACCAACTGGAGGAAATCACTAAAAAGACGTCATTTTTAAAAAATCAATAAAAATTAGAGCAGGGAAAAGGTGAGTTCCAAGAAGGAGAATTTTGGGGAAAAAAGAGGGACTTAATAGAATAAATCATATGATAGAGAGTTTGGAAAATATTGAGTATATGATAAAGGCAAATAGTACAAGAAAAAATAGCAGGTAATTATTAACTCCAGAAAAAACCAAAAATCTGTACATAAAAGAAAATGTAACACTTCTGAACTGGAACTGAAGCCATTCCCAGAGACCACCTTTCAGCCAAATCATAGACAGGCTCATAAAATGGACAGTAATACCAGAGAGGAACTTGCTCCTTAGAACAATCAATTATATGAGATCAAAAGGGCAACATTTGCCCAAAAGCAAAGATGAGAAGGCAGAAAAGGGCTAGAAAACCAGGATGAAAGCAAACAGGGAACCTAGGGCAAAAATGGGGAGAGTGCTGACACATTGTGGGGAATGAAACCAATGTCACGGAGCATTTCATGTACAGACTATTGAATAGGAAACTAATTTGCTCTGTAAACTTTCACCTAATGCGCTATTAAAAAAAAAGAAAATACAATCATAATACACTACTATTCTTATGTGAACATTGATTCTGAAGTAACTAAAAAGAAGAGCTATAATTATATTGGGAAGATGGGAGAAGGAAATTGGAGGGTATATGAGAAATAAATTCTCATCTATCCTAATAGGCAGTCAATACTTTCTAAAAAAGAGATGAAGAAATAACAGTAGAAGCAGATTATTTAAAAATATGGAGGTAACAAGAGAAGTAACCACATATCTGGCACATTTGCACTTTACTCTCTTATAAGAAATATGATTTATTTGTAGCTTGCTTTTTGCCTTATAAACATAAAAGAATTGAATAGTAATGGCCCATATGGTACTTGTCTCCCCCCTTCCACCCCTGTATCCATAACACCTGACAGGGCTAAGCATTCAATATCTTCAAAAATTCTTGTTGAGTAAGTGACCAGTGTAAAGTGGAGTGAGGATGTCTTGCTATGGAGTTACAGAATTTTGCACTGGAAGTAAATTTAGAGATTATTTAATCCAGTGCTTCTCAAATTGGTGTACTATGGAATACTGCTTCTTGTGATGTTAACAGCATGCTACAAAAAGTGTTTGGGGCTCAAACAAATTTGGTAAATCTCATATTAAATAAAATGTATCAAGAGTCTTTACTGGACTTCTTGGAGCCTTTACTATGTTAACATACATTAGGAATCCCACAAAGTCAATTTACTACGTAGTGTTTCTCAGACTCATTTGTTCCATGAATTAAGAAGCTCCTGCTAATAACTCCAGTAATTAGTGTTTCCTGGATCATTCTTGGGGAAACAGTGATTTAGTTTGGTCCCTTCATTATAAAGCTGGGGAGAGAGAGGCCCTCTAGATCGTTTGTCCAGGTGTGGGTGGTAGGGGAACTAGTGTCTCAAGAAAGAAAGACTTCAGGATTCTGGAGCAATCTCCATTGATCAAACAACTCTGACTTGTGTTATCTCAGTCTTTCATCAGGGTACCTGAGTTCTTTCAACCCAGGGAACAAATTCAGACACAAGCATCTCCTTTGCAGATCTTTAAAGGTTTTCTGACCTCTAAGGAGCCTAGGAGGAATTCTGGTGATGCAGTGGTTAAGGGCTCATCTGTTAACTGAAAGGTCAGCAGTTGGAACCCACCAGCCGCTCCACAGGAGAAAGATGTGGTAGTGTGCTTCTTTAAGGATTTACAGCCTTGGAAACACTATGGGGCAGTCCTACTCTGTCCTTTAGTGTCGCTATGAGTTGGAATTGACTTGATGGCAGCGGGTTTGGTTTTTCGGTTTTGAAGGAGCCTAGGAGGTGGACTCAAGTCTAGGCTGGAACTCAAGCACAAAGCCCCAGAGCAGGAGCTAAAGAGAGTCTCAACAAACATAATGGATAGTGAGTTGCAGTGTCAAAGTGACCCCCAATTGAAAAAAGGCAATGTGATAATGAACCACTCACAACTGTACAGTGCTTTCCAATAAACAAAATGCTTTGACAACATTTCATTTGATTCTCTAGTGAGAAAGACAAAGGTGGAGTTATTTTCCCCATTTCATGGAAGAGGAAACTGACTCTCCAGAAGTTAAATGACTTTTTTTTTAATGACAGGAAAGTTAATGGCAGAGTTAGAATGAGAACTTAAATGTTCTGTTTCTCAGGTTAAGGTTTGTCATGGATTGAATTATGTTCCCCCAAAAATGTGTGTATCAATTTGGCTGGGCCATGATTCCCAGTATTGTGTGGTTGTCCTCCATTTTGTGATTGTAATTTTATGTTAAAGAGGATTACAGTGGGATTGCAACACCCTTACTAAGGTCACATCCCTGATCCACTATAAAGGGAGTTTCCCTGGGGTGTGGCCTGTACCACCTTTTATCTTACAAGAGATAAAAAGAAAGGGAAGCAGCAGAGAGTGGGGGACTTCATACCACCAAGAAAGCAGTGCCGGGAGCAGAGCGCATGCTCTGGACCTGAGGTTCTGCACTGAGATGCTCCCAGACCAAAGGAAGACTGATGCATCACAAGGACACTCCTCCAGAGCTGACAGACAGAGAAAGCCTTCCCCCGGAGCCGGCGCCCTGAATTAGGACTTACAGCCTCCTGGACTATGAGAGAATAAACTTCCCTTTGTTAAAGCCATCCACTTGTGGTATTTCTGTAATAGCAGCACTAGATGACTAAGACAGGGGTCTTCTCAATATATTACACAAACTGGGCAAATTTTGACTGAGTACCAACTTAACTGTTCCATGAAGTATCCAAACTGGTTCCTATTGGAAATGTTAAACAATAGATGTAGTCCCAGAGTGCTCATGGGTGGTGGCAGAAGTAACTCCCCAATTACTGGCATTTAAAAGTCCTATTTGGGTTCAGTACAGTAATAGCTCCTAGAGAGCTATGTAGCTAAGGAATCTTAGAAAGTTCCTACTGGAGAGGTAGTAGATAAGCATGGACTAGGATAATCAGGGAAAGCTAGGATTTGATCTGTCTAGAGAAGGTACAACCAAGGGCTTAGGAGTCAGACAAACTTGGGCTTGAATCCTGGCTCTATCACTTACTCATTCTATGATCTTACTCACTACATACTCCTGTGCTTCATTTCTTCATCTGTAAAATGGAGCTAAGAATACCTATTTTGCAAGGCTGTTGGGAAGCTAAGGTAAAGAATTAGAGGGGTAGTATAGTGCTGTCGTTAAGAGTGTAAGCTCTTGGGTTTGAAACTCATCCCTGCTTCTTGCTATCTCTAGGACATCGGATAAGTCACTTATTTTCTCAGAATTTCAGTTTTCACATATGTAAAATGTGGAAAATAAATAGTGCTTTGTTGGTTGTGAGCATCAAATCAGATAATCTTTGTTAAGAACTTAGCATAGTGTCTGGCACATAGCTCAATAAAAGGTAATGATGATGATGGTGATAGTGGTGGTGGTGAGAAACTGAAAACCCATTTTCCTCCCAAAGCAAGAATGAGAAACAGAGTTACTCAATCCTCTTCTCTTCCATTTACCCTCTCCACTCCTTTTCCTCCAACCACAAACCAAGAACACTAGACAGACGTCAGGACACTTGGCTCTGAATGTCAGCCCTGTCACGTACTAGCTACATGACTTTGGGGAAGTCACTTAACTTTCTTGAGATGTTTTTCCTCATCTGAGACATTAAATTAATGATATTTTGCTTACTCTACTTGGTTACTGTAAATGTGAGTTAATAGATTTTAAAGTATTTTGTGAACCATGAAGCACTATAGAAACATGAAGGGTGTCTGGTTTTATCTGTCACATACTATAAGACTGATATTTTTACCAGTAAAAAGCAACTTTATCTCCAAGTTTTTTCTCGTGGACATTTCGGTCCAGTACGTTGTAGCAAATGTTGGTAGTTGCTCCTTTCATCCACTCAATGAAGATTTTCCCTTTAGTCACATCAAAGTTGTACTGAAGGAATGGACCAGGGCATGGAGTCTTCCAGTAAAATTCCTTGGCAATGCCTCCCCAAAACTCTGCAACAGAAAGGGAAGCCCAGACATCACTAAGCGTCTCAGGAATAATTATCCTCAGATGGCTGTCTAGTCTATGAACAGAACCAAGTACACAAATTCTCTGCCTTGTACTCTAGGACACACCACCGAGGTCCCTCTACCTGTCTAATCTTTTCACCCACCATTCAGCTAACCCATCTTTTATTCTCATGAGCTGAATCTTGGCTGAAATTTCTTACTTCTCTCTGCAAAACTGCCACTCCATCTATGATGGATTGAATTGTGCTCCCAAAAATATGTGTTGCAAATTCTAACCTCTATGCCTGTGGTTATAATCCCATTGGGGAATGGGTTGTCTTTGTTATGTTAATGAGATGGGATTAGTGTGGGAAGTGTCTTAAATCAATCTCTTCTGAGATATAAAAGACATTAAACAAGCAAGCAAGAGAAGCAAAGACAGGGGAAGAGAGATGCCATGCCGCATGAAGATCACCCAGGAGCAGAAGTTCAAAGAGACAAGGACATTCCTCCAGAGCCAACAGAGAGAGAGAGCCTTCACCTAGAGCTGGCACCTTGAATTTGGACTTTAGCCTCCTAAACTGTGAAAAACTAAATTTCTGTTTGTTCAAGCCACACACTTATGGTATTTCTCTTACAGCAGCACTAGGATAACTAAGACACCATCTTTTCACCATCTATTAAAACCCTAGACACCTAGTGCCTAGCACAATGCCTAGTACATACAATAAAATCTGTGAAAGCCAAAACCTGTGTAAGGCAGAAACCTGTCAGAAATGGAAAACTCAAATATTTTCCACAAATAGAGAATGATAGAAAAGTGGTAAGACTGCACCCCATCAAAGGCCGAAAACTTGTGAGACCTGGAAAAACAAGGCAGTTTCGTCAAGTTCCAGCTCTCAGAGGTTTCACTGTAGTAGGCAATCAGTTATTAACTAGTGAAAAGAATAAATCCTTTACCCACAGAGCCTTTCATGACCATCTCTTCTCTTAAATTGTTCATTCATTTTCAAAAATTATTTATTGAACATCTCCTTCTTCTCCTCCTCCTACTACTTGTTCAAGTGTTACTTGCTATTTGCCAGATGTTGCGTTAAACACTTCACATATATTGTCTCATTTAGCCCTCACCACAACCTTATGAAGTAGGCATTATTTTCATCCTTATTGTATTGATTTGGAAAAAAAGGCTCAGAGAGGTTAAATAACTTGTCCAAGTTTCCAGTTACGAAGTCAAGATTTGAACTTCCCTGAGGAAGAGACGTTTTTGGTAAAATCTGAAAGATGAGTAGGAGTTTTTCTCTACTCCTCATCAGAAAAGAGAGTCCTATGGGTTGCAAGGGAATCGAGGGTATATGTTAAGAAGAACTCCTCTGAAGATGAAGCACTCAGAATAAAGGAAAGAATGGCAGGGATTCAAGCATAAACTGGACAGATTATGCAGTCCTTCTGGGCATGATAAGGAATTTGGTATTTATCCTAAGAGCAATGAGAAGCCATTGAATGATTTTAAGGAAGAAAATGACATGATCAGACTTATATTGTCAAAAGATCTGCCTGGCTACTCAGGAGAAAATGTACTCAGTGGATAAAACAAACAACTGCAGAGAATTTAGGATATTCTCAATACTGGATCAGGAGCTAGAGGGGTGAGAGACACTTAGAACCTTAACAATGGAAGGACTCTTAGAGATTATCACCCCTCATTTTATAGATAAGAAACCAAATTCCTAGGGGCAAGTGACCTGTTCAAGGTCACATAGCCTCCTAAACTGTAAGAAAACATATTTCTGTCTTTTAAAGCCATCCACTTACAGTATTTCTGTTACAGCAGCACTAGATAACTAAGACACCATCTTTTGATCATCATTCAAGCCCTAGACACCTAGTGCCTAGCACAATGCCTAGCATATTCAGTAAAACCTGCAAAAACCGGAACTTGTGTGAGAAAGAAAACTTACACAGTAATTTAGAGTTTATACAATCTAGTTGGAGAGATAAGATTAACACATGAAATATTTTTAATGTATCAGACAGAATATAATTGAAAGTTAAATCACATAGTATACAACCTTGCAATGAATTAAACAAATCCAAATTAAATCAACCCCAAGGTGCCATTATAAATCTGTAAAACTAGTACAGATAAGAAAATAAACCTAACGCCTGAGTGGCCCTGGGGAAACAGATATTCTTATACAATAATGTCATTGTAAGAAATCGGTACAATCCTACTTGATAGCAGGGCAATGCCTGACAAGAGCTATAAAACTTTTTATACCCTTGTATCTGCTAGCTCAATTTTGGGGAATACACTCCAAGAAAACAATCCCAAACAAAAAAGTGGTTAGTATAGAGATGTTTATAGCAGTACTATTTATAATAGTGAAACTCAAAGCAACCCAAAACCCAACAATAAAAAAAAAACTGATGAAAACTAGTAATACAAAACTACATAGCCATTAAAGAGAAAGCAAATGGGAACTGGCTTTAGTGAATGCCATTCATGTATCAGAGACTGAGATAATACTCATTTAATCTTTATGACATTATGGCTGGATGAAGTATATATTAATTATCCTAATTTTATAGATGAGAAAACTGAAGCTCAGGAAGCATATAAAACTTTCTTAAGGACCACATAGCTAGTAACCAGAATATAAAGTCAGATCTGACTCTAAAGTTCATGCTGTTATGACTACATTGAATACATGTGTATACTCAAAATATTTTTAAATGGTAATAGTAGGTATATGCTATGTAAAACTATTTATGAACCACATTTATGTCCATCAACAAAGAATGAGGAAAATTGAGTTTTGTGTTCACTTAGATTATTTTTGTGTGTGTGAAGGCATGGAAATCTAGAAGGTTTGTTGGCACAGATTCTAAATTCTAAAGAAATTCAGAAGAGGAGAGAAAGCATGGACTGGGATGATCAAGGAACGCTCTGTGGAAATAGTGAGATTTGTCTAGGTAGAGGAGCAGCCAGAATGCTCCTTAGAAGCGAGGATGGCAAGACTTCGTCTCACGTACTTTGGACACGTTATCAGGAGGGACCAGTCCCTGGAGAAGGACATTATGCTTGGTAGAGGGTCAGCAAAAGAGAGGAAGACCCTCAACGAGATGGCCTGACAGAGTGGCTGCAACAATGGGCTCAGATACAGCAACGACTGTGAGGATGGTGCAGGACCAGGCAGTGTTTCGTTCTGTTGTACATGGGTTTGCTATGAGTTGGAATCGACTCGATGGCATCTAACAATAACAACAAACAACGGAGGAGTAGGAGGGAATAGGCAAAGGCAAGGAGGTGGGAAAGGGACTTTTGTATATCCAGTATATCAGTGAGAGTAACCTGCCTAGAATGAGGAGTGTGGTAGGGAGTACTGGGAGATAAGAACGGTGAGGTAGGGTAGCGCTGATTATGCAGAGGCCTTAAAAAAAAAAAGGCAGGATTTTAAACTGTTGGCAATAGCGAACTATTTTGAAGTGATTTATGAAAGCAGTGTTTCCAGAGTATCAGTCTAACAGGGTTTTAAAACCAAAAGCAAATCTGTTGCCATTCTGTCAATTCCGACTCATAGTGACCCTATAAGTCAGGGTAAAACTGGCCCCTAGGGTTTCCAAGGAGTGGTTGGTAGATTCAAACTGCCGACTTTTTGGTTAGCAGCCATAGCTCTCCATAGCTCTTAACCACTGCACCACCAGGGCTCCCTAATGGTGCTTAGATAAATCTAAATTTATCTAGATTTATTTAATAGATTGAAGGTGAGTGAGACCAGGGAAGAGAAATCAAATTAGGAGGCTGCTTCCTTGATTTAAAAAGGTCTGTGGGAGTGGAAGAAAAGGTAAATCGCAGGGGCTTTTTGAAGGAGTGTTTTAAGTAGACCAGGGAAGAGGAATAGTCTAGGCATTAGGAATACATGTTCTGGAGTCAAGACTGTGTTGGTTCAAATCCTAGCTCCACCACTAACTAGTTTTGTGACCTCGTAAAATTTATTTAACCTTGCTAAGCTTCAGTTTCCTTTTCTGTAAATTGGGGATGATAACAGACCCTATATCAAATCATACAGGATTTGTGCTTAGTAAGCAATCTTACAAAAAGTTAACGAAAGTGAGTCCTTTTTCCACCAAGTGTTTGCTTTTACACTCCAAAGGTCTATTTCTTTGTTCTTTTGAGTGCAGAATAACTTTTCATTCAGTGCTGCATCAAAGTCTATCTTTTTTAAGTCATTTAAAGCAACAGCCTCGAATCCTATTTTAAGTTAAAAGTCAATTGCATGTGGTGCTACCAACTGGAATAAATTGACTGAGGTGACAATGTGATGAACAGATTCTTTTCACACCAGGCTACATTCCAAGTAAGATTTTATTTTACTGGGATCCACAATCGATGCCCACAGAAGCAGCAGTCAAGAAATCAAACAACATATTGTATTCGGCAAACCTGATGCAAAAGACCTCTTTAAAGTGTTAAAAAGCAAAGATGTCACCTTGAGGACTAACGTGCGCCTGACTCAAGCCATGATATTTTTAATAGCCTCATATTCATGCGAAAGCTGGACAATGAATAAGGAAGACCAAAGAAGAATTGATGCCTTTGAATTATGGTGTTGGAAAATACTGACTATACCATGGACTACCAGAAGAACAAACAAATCTGTCTTGGAAGAGGTACAACCAGAATGCTGCTTAGAAGTGAGGATGGTGAGACTTCGTCTCACTTACTTGTGAGCTGGACATGTTATCAGGAGAGACCAGCCCTTGGAGAAGAACGTCATACTTGGTAAAGCAGAGGGTCAGCAAAAGAAGAGGAAGACCCTCGACAAGATGGATTGACACAGTGGCTGCAACAATGAGCTCAAACATAGCAACAATTGTGAGGACCACTCATGACCCGGCAGGGTTTAGTTCTATTGTACATAGGGTCACTAGGAGTTGGAACCAACTTGATGGCACCTAACAACAAATTCCCATATGCAGACTCAGTGACAATTAAATAAAAATTTACTGCTCTGAAAAAAAAAATAAGTAAGCAATCTGTAAATAACAGATCTTATTACAGGAGAGGATGATGACACAGATTTACAATTTGGGAGAGTGCCATTGACAGGAATTAGAAAATCAAGGACAGAGCAGGTTTGGGAGGAAAAGGTGGTAAAGCCCAGTTATAGTCATGTTGAATATGACATAACTTCAAAGTATGTGAACAGAAACAGTCTACAGGTCTATGAAATTTAGGATCAGAGTATAAGCAAGATTCCAGGTACAGGACTAGAACAGGGAATTATTATTGTGGCAGCAATAGCTCATGCCTGGAGAACAGGTGAACTCATGATGGGAGAAAATATAGAGAGGGAAAAGTAGTGAGTGAAAAGAGGCCTGAGGACTCAAACTTGGACACTGCCTACAGCAGTCAACCACAATAGTCCATAACTGCTACATCCATGTTATTCTTACTATCAAACTAACCATCATTTATTGAATGCTGCCTGTGCACAGGCACTTTATAATGCGCACATATTACCCATTTTAGTTCTCATACAAACCTATGAGCAGGTATTACTATTCCTATCTTATAGATGAAGAAAAGGAATCGGTCAGGTTTTTAAATCCGCTTAAGGTCCCTGGGTGGCGCAAATAGTTTGCACTTGTCTGCACAGAACCCCCACTTCCTCAGGGAAACCCACCTCTCAGGAATCCCCCAACTCACCAGGGAACTCCCTAACTCCCAGGGAAGCCTCATCTCCTCGTAGAACCCACTTCTCACAGACCTCTCAATTCCCCAAAGAACTCACAGAGAACCCCCATTTCCTCACGGAACCCCATCTCCTCACAGAACCCCATTTCCTCATGGAACCCCCATTTCCCACGGAACGTCCCCAATTTCTCAGTCCCCAGGGAATCTTCCCCTCATCGACTTCCCCCAGGCCCTCCCGGGCCCAGCCTCACCCCGAGGCTCTTCCACAGAGCGCCGGTGCAGCTCGCGGTAGCGCTGCAGCGAGGAAACGTGCGCGGATCGGCTGACTTCGGGCGGCGGAGCCCAACTCCGTGCCTGGCTCCCGGCTCCAGCCTCCTCCCGGCCCTCGCTCCCGTTGCCGCTTCGGCCCCGCTCCTCAGGAAGCCCCATCGCGTCCAGTTCAGAGCTCGGTGGCAGCCTTTGCGGTCGCCGCCAGAGCGGAGGAGAGGAAAATAGGCCGGCCTAGAGGCGGGGCTTTAAGGGAGGGGCGGGGCTTAGGCAGACAGGGTAGGTGGGCGGGAGTATGAGGGGCGGAGCCTGCGTAGTCGGAGCGGGAGCAGGCTTAGCAAGGACAGGGATAGGGAAAAGCTAAGAACTACTTGGGGATAAGAGCGGAGTTGAATAGCCGGAAGAGGTGGGGCCGTAGAGTGAAAGCAGAAGGGGCGGGGCTGGACGTGACAGGAGAAATTGTAGAATCTTGGAGTGACAGAGGAGGGGCGGAGCTAGGCGTGACAGGAGAGGAGGTGGGCCCATGGAGTGACAGGGAGTGGCGGGACAGACTATAACAGGAGAGGAGGCTGGGCCATGGAGTGACCAGGGTGAGGTGGGGTCTTGGAGTGACAGATGAGATGTTGAGCTAAGGTTGGGCGGTGCTCCAGCAGGAAATGGCAAGGCTAACGGGAGAAGTTCGGTAAGGCCTATGCTCTGATTACACAAATCAGTCACCCCACCGAGTTGGAAAGCCAGGTGGAGGAAGGTCCCTTCCCGGGGACACTCTTCCTCCTGTAAATTATTCCCCTTCTGTGAGTACAACCTTCTCTCTCCCACTCTCCTCTGGAAAAATTCCTCCTACTACCTTAAGGGCAAGGTCCTCCACTAAGGGGCGGGAGGGGGGGGAGGAGAACCCGTTTCTGCTCAGCAGAGGCATATCTAAGGCATGGCAGGTATGGCAATGCGCTGGGCGCCACTTGAAGAGGGGAGGGGGCGTCACTGAGCAGTTTCTATTAACCCGGTATGGACCAATGTCCTTCCTTAAGCACGGTAGACTCGGGCTGGGAGGTGGCAGAAGGGGTACTTGCACCCCTCCCCCGTGCAAGTTCAAGGGGGCGCCAGATAAGGCCTGGAATGACATTCTGAGTAGCCACAAATATGAAAGGTGCCCGACTGAGGCAGCCGGGGATGAAAAAAGAGGGGAAGGTGTTTCTGCTGACACGTTGCTGCAATCAACGTCTACTCTTCTTGAAACCGGGGGGGGCGCAATTGTGAGGTTGCTCCTGGGGCTCCTTACCCTTGCTACAGGCCTGCAGGGACACAATTTCAGTGCTTGCCATAGGCGCTATTTTCCTTAGATAGCCTCTGCCAGGGGCCAGCTCAGATTTTCTCCTACCCCTGAGGATATGTTTTCACTATCCTTGCCTCCACAAATCTCCTTCCAGGTCTAAAGTACAGGCTTATTAAGTGAAGACTAGGAGGAGGCCCTGGTAGCATAGTGGTCAAGTGCTACAGCTGCTAACCAAATGGTCAGCAGTTCAAATCCACCAGGTGTTCCTTGGAAACTCTATGGGGTAGTTCTACCCTGTCCTATAGGGTCACTATGGGTCAGAATCGACTCCACAGCAACCAGTTTGGTTTTTTTTGGTTTAGGAGGCCCCTTTAAGTCTTTGCCAATAAACCCACAAATGGTAAACCCAGAGAAGGGAAGGAAACTGCACAAGATCATACAGCAAATAACTGACCCAGTTAGGGCCAGGCTTAGGTCCTCTGACTCCAGTTCTGTTTCTGCTGCTTTATCAGGCTGAAGCTAAAGCTTATAAAATACCAAAATCTATGCAAATAAGAGGGATTTTTCACATTCCCTTGTTCCCAATCACTTTACTTCACCAATTCCCCCCACCACCACCTGCCACAACCTGGGTTCTGGCTTCCCTCGATCCCCTCCACCCCAGAAAGGTGACAGCGGGCAGGACCCTCCATCTCCCACCTGCACTCACTATCAAGAATGCCACACCCTGAATGTAAAATGGTACAACCACTTCGGAAATCAATTTGGCACTTCCTTAAAAAGCTAGAAATAGATCCAGCAATCCTGCTCATGATAGCAAAAAGATGGAAACAACCTAGGTGCCCATCAACGGACGAATGGATAAACAAATTATGGTATATTCACACAATGGAATACTACACAATGATAAAGAACAACGATGAAGCCGTGAAACATAACATAGAGGAATCTGGAAAGCATTATGCTGAGTGAATTTAGTCAGTCACGGAAGGACAAATGTTGTATACGACCACTATTGTAAGAACTCAAGAAAAGGTTTAAATACAGAGGAAAACATTCTTTGATGGTTATGAGGGTGGGGAGGGAGGGTGAGGGTTATCCACTAACTAGATAGTAGACAAGAATTATCTTAAGTGAAGGGAAGGACAACATATACTACAAGGGAAGTCGGCACAACAGGACTAAGCCAAAGCTAAGAAGTTTCCTGAATACAATCAAACACTTTGAGGGACAGAGTAGCAGTGGTAGGGGTCTGCGGACCATGCTTTCATGGGACATCTAGATCAATTGACATAACAAAGTTTATTAAGAAAATGTTCTGTATCCTACTTTGGTGAGTGGCATCTGGGGTCTTAAAAGCTAGCAAGTGGCCATCTAAGATGCATCAATTGGTCCCAACCACCTGGAGTAAAGGAGAATGAAGGACACCAAAGACACAAGGAAAGTATTAGCCCAAGAGACAGAAAGGGCCACATAAACCAGAGACTTCATCAGCCTGAGACCAGAAGAACTAGATGGTGCCTGGCTACCACCAATGACTGCCTTGACAGGGAACGCAACAGAGAGTCTCGGATGGAGCAGGAGAAAGGTGGGGTGCAGAACTCAAATTCTAGTAAGAAGACCAGACTTAATGGTCTGACTGAGACAGGAGGAACCTCAGAAAGCATGGCGCCTGGACTCTCTGTTAACCCATATCTAAAACAATTCCCAAGGTCAACTCTTCAGAGAAAGACTGGACTGGACTGTGGGACATAAAATGATACTCTTGCAGAGTGTGCTTCTTAGCTCAAGTAAATACAAGAGACTAAACCGGCAGCTTCTGTCCGGAGGTGAGATGAGAAGGCGAACAGGGTTAGGAGCTGGTTGAATGGATACGGGAAATCAGGGGTGGAAAGGAGGAGTGTGCTGTCACAGTATAGGGAGAGCAGCTAGTGTCACACAACAGTGCATGTATAAATTTTTGTATGAGAGACTGACTTGAACTGTAAACTTTCACTTTAACTACAACAATTAAAAAAAAAAAAAAGAATGCCCCACCCCATCCACAGACTGCCTGTCAAGGCAGGAGGGATCCTTGAGTACCTAACTCTAAGAGTGATTCTGAGGCCAGGAAGGCAGCTTCTACTTCCTGAAGTCTGCAAAGGGCTTGTGACCCCATCTAGCCCAGCCTCCTTTCCCACTTGTGCCATGTCTTTCACTCAGCTGACTATAAGCCCAGTACACTGTAAGCCGTGAAACAAAAAAACTTCCCATGGTCAAAGCCTACTCAATCCTGAGGGGGTTTTCAGGGCCCGCTGAAGGGGTACAGAGCTCACAGAGTAGGCATGGACCCCACTGTGGGGACAGATACATAATCAAGGAAACATCTATCTCACTGAAGGAGCACAAACTTCACTGACAGTATGTGAACCCGACTAAGGGAGTACAAATCTTGCCGAGGGGGGTCTCAGATCCCACTGAAGGGTCGTGTGCCCTGATAATAGGGCATGAATGGCATTACAATACACTGACCCCACTGAAGGAACATGAACTTTCCCTAGAAGATACAGAGGATGCATACATACTTTACTAAGGAGACATGGGTCCCATTGAGAAGACCCAAACCCCACTGGGAGACCTCTGGCTACACTGATAAAATGGACTCCACAGAGGGGCACAGACTTCATTTAGGGGGACAGGTCCCACTGGGAGAATCAGATCTCATTGAAGAGTTAACAGGCCTCATGGGCTTCACTGAGGAGATAAGAACCTCACTGTAGGGAGGAAGGCACATGCAATAGCACATATTCCTACCTACAGATGGTCATCACCCCCACCACACACACACACACAAACCCTACACAGAGCTCTGAGCTGCCCTCTCCCTAGTGCCGCTTCCCGATCTTTCTCCTGACCCTCTGCTACCCCCTCCTGTCTACAGATGGCACTGCAGTGGGTGCATCCATAGATTTTGAAGCAGCTGTCTTCCTGTCAGGAGTCTGGATTGGGAAGGGAGAGAAGGACTTTGCCCAGGGGCTTGATTAGCCTCCTCGCTCTACCTGTGAACTGCTCAGTGAAGTTTGGACCAGTGGCTTCATAAAAGAGGGAACGTTCTTCCCTTGGAGATAGAGAAGTAGTACAAGCTATAGTGTTGGAATTCTTCAGAATGGATGGGATGAGACTTCATGAGATTAAGGTAGGGATAATAATTATACTAATTATTATTATTATTATTGCATTTATCGATTAGGTGCCAAACCCTACACTACACTCTTCCAATGTATTATTTTATTTAATCCTCACAATAACCCTCTGAGATGGATACTATTATTCTCTCCACTTTTACAGATGAGGAAACTGATACTCAGATTTAGCATCTTGTCCAAAATCACACAGTTTTTAAGTGGTAGCACTGGAAATAGAACTCAGATACCTAGGCTACAGAGACCCTCGACTCTACCACCAGGACCACTACTTCTTTAACAAGAACCACATCAAAAACTCTTATAATGATGTTAAAAATTCAGGTTCAGGGACCCCAAATAAGCCTACTGAATCATGATCTCCGGAGTGGAATCTCATGAATCTGCTTTTTCAAGTGATTTTGCAAGCAATCCTAACACACACCCACGTTTGAGAATCACTGTCCTATGCTGACTGTGCAGGGGTTCCTGAAGGTATTGCAGGTGAAGGAGAAGTCTGAGAAGTGTTGGGGGTCTAGGGAGCGTTCTGAGGTCAGAGGAGGGGTCTAGAGGTGAAGAAGTCGCCTATGGATAAAGGAGGGGCTGGAGTCAAAGGAGGGGTCTAGGCAAAGTATTCACAAGAGAGCTACAAGAGATAACAAATGAATTCAGCAAAGTTGCAGGGTACAAGATTAATGCACAAAAATCAGTTGTGTTTCTATACTCCAGCAATAAACAATCTGAAAGGAAATTAAGACAACAATTCGGTTTACAATAACATCTAAAAGAATAAATTAACTAAGAATAAATTTAACCAGGGAAGCGGAAGCTTGTACATGGAAAACTATAAAACACTGCTGAAAGAAATTAAAGAAGACCTAAATAAATGGAAAGACATCCAGTGTAATGGATTAGAAGACTTAATGTTGTTAAGATGTCAATACTACCCAAAGCAATCTACAGATTCAATGCAATCCCTATAAAAATTCCTATCACTTATTTTTCAGAAATGGAAAAGCCAATCCCCAAATCGATATGGAATTGCAAGGGACTCTAATAGGCAAAACAATCTTGGGAAAAAAAAAGAGTATGAGGACTCACATTCCCAATTTCAAAACATACTGTAAAGCTACAGTAATCAAAACAATATGGTACTGGTGTAAGGATAAACATACGGACCAATGGAATAAAACTGAAAGTGCAGAAATAAACCCACACATCTATGGCCAACTGATTTTCGACAAGTGTATCAAGTCCATTCAGTGGAGGAAAGAATAGTCTCTTCAAAAAAGGTGCTGGGACACTGGATCTCCACATGCAAAAGAATACAGTTCAATCCATACCTCACACTATATATGGAAAGTTACTCAAAATGGATCAAGGATCTAACTATAAGAACTAAAACCATAAAACTCTCACAAGAAAACAGAGTTGAAACTTCCAGACCTTGGTTTGTTTTTTTTTAAATTTTTTCCCATACAAAAATTTATACATACATTGTTATGTGACCCTAATTGCTCTTCTCATACTGTGACAGCATTCCTCCTTTCCACCCCTGATTCCTCGTGTCCATTCAACCAGCTCCTCACTGTCTCTGCCTTCTCATCTCACCTCCGGACAGAAGCTGCCCATTTAGTCTCTTGTATCTATGTGAGCTAAGAAGCACACTCCTCGCGAGTATCACCTCATGTCCCACTGTCCAGTCCAATCCCTGTCTGAAGAGTTGGCCTCGGAAATTGTGTTAGTTCTGGGCTGATAGAGAATCCAGGAGCCATGCTTTCTGGGGTTCCTCCAGTCTCAGTCAGACCATTAAGTCTGGTCCTTTTACTAGAATTTGAGTTCCGCACCCCACCTTTCTCCTGATCCATCTGAGACTCTCTGTTGCATTCCCTGTCAGGGCAGTCATTGGTGGTAGCCAGGCACCATCTAGTTCTTCTGGTCTCAGGCTGATGAAGTCTCTGGTTTATGTGGCTCTTTCTGTCTCTTGGGCTAATACTTTCGTTGTGTCTTTGGTATTCTTCATTCTCCTTTACTCCAGGTGGTTGGGACCAATTGATGCATCTTAGATGGCCACTTG
>NW_004443944.1:29179335-29180967 GCF_000243295.1 Trichechus manatus latirostris
TAACCATCAAAGAATGTTGTCTTCTGTGTTTAAACCTTTTCTTGAGTTCCTATAATAGTGGTCTGATACAATATTTGTCCTTTTGTGACTAAGTTCACTTAGCATAATACCTTCCAGATTCTTCCATGTTATGAGATGTTTCACAGATTCATCACTGTTCTTTATCGTTGCGTAGTATTCCATTGTGTGAATATACCATAATTTGTTTATCTATTTGTCCGTTGATGGGCACCTAGGTTGTTTCCATCTTTTTGCTATTGTGAGCAGTGCTGCAATGAACATGGGTGTGCATGTATCTATTCGTGTGAAGGCTCTTATTTCTCTAGGATGTATTCCAAGGAGCGGGATAGCTGGATCGTATGGTACTTCTATTTCTAGCTTTTTAAGGAAGTGCCAAATCGATTTCCAAAGTGATTGTACCATTTTACATTGTCACCAACAGTGTATAAGTGTTCGAGTCTCTCCACAACCTCTCCAGCATTTATTATTTTGTGTTTTTTGGATTAATGCTAGCCTCGTTGGGGTGAGATGATATCTCACTGTAGTTTTGATCTGCATTTCTCTAATGGCTAATGATCGTGAGCATTTCTTCTTGTGTCTGTTAGCCGCCTGAATATCTTCTTTGGTGAAGTGCCTGTTCATATCCTTTGCCCATTTTTTAATTGGGTTATTTGTCTTTTTGTTGTTGAGGTTTGGCAGTATCTTGTAGATTTTAAAGATTAGACGCTGGTCGGATTTGTCACAGCCAAAAATTTTTTCCCAGTCTGTAGGTTGTCTTTTTACCCTTTTGGTGAAGTCTTTTGATGATCATAAGTGTTTGATTTTTAGGAGCTCCCAGTTGTCTAGTCTCTGTTCTGGTGTGCACTGTTACTTATGGTTCCTATTGTGTTCATGCCATGTATTAGGGCTCCTAGCATTGTCCTTATTTTTTTTTCCATGATCTTTATCGTTGTCGATTTTATATTTAAGTCTTTGATCCATTTTGAGTTAGTTTTTGTGCATGGTGTGAGGTATGAGTCTTGTTTCAGTTTTTTGCAGGTGGACATCCAGTTATGCCAGCACCATTTGTTAAAGAAACTGTCTTTTCCCAAATTAACAGACTTTGGGCCTTTGTCAAATATCAGCTGCTCATAGGTGGATGAATTTATGTCTGGATTCTCAATTCTGTTTCATTGATCTATGTATCTGTTGTACCAGTACCAGGCTGTTTTGACTGCCGTGGTGGTATAATAGGTTCTAAAATCAGGTAGTGTGAGGCTTCCCACTTTGTTCTTCTTCTTGAGTAATGCTTTACTTATTCGGGGACTCTTCCCTTTCCATATTAAGTTGGTGATTTGTTTCTCCATCTCATTAAAAAATGCCGGTGGAATTTGGATCAGGATTGCACTGTATCTGTAGATCGCTTTGGGTAGAAGTGACATTTTCACAATGTTGAGACTACCTATCCATGAGCAAGGTATGTTTTTCCACTTAGGCAGGTCTCTTTTGCTTTCTTGCAGTAGTGTCTTGCAGTTTTCATGGTATAGGTCTTTTACATCTCTGGTTAGATTTATTCCTAAGTATTTTATCTTCTTGGGGGCTATTGTAAATGGTATTGATTTGGCGATTTCCTCTTTGAGGTTCTCTTTGTTG
>NW_004443944.1:29181067-29204388 GCF_000243295.1 Trichechus manatus latirostris
AACACATCAACAATATCCTTACTCAACCTTGGGTTCCCTATCACCAGCTTCCTTGTCCCCTTCTGCCTTCTGGCCCTTGTCACTGGACTACTGTACCTCATTAGTCCCATTTGGTTTTACGGGGCTGTCCACTCCCAGGCTGAATGGTGAACCTCGGAGCATCAGAGGTTTTTTAAGTGGTTTTTTTTAATCCACAAAGTGAAGACACAATCTACAGAATTGGAGGAAATATTTGGTTACCATATATCTGATAAGGGTTAATAGCCAGAATATATACAGAACTTCTACAACTCAACAACATAAGACAAACAAACCAATTAAAAAATGAGCAAAGGACTTGAATAGACTTTTCCCTAAAACTGATACACAAATGGCCAATAAGCACATGAAAATATGTTCCACATCATTAGTCATCAAAGAAATGCAAATCAAAAGCACAATGAGATATCACTTCATATCCACTAGGATAGCTATTATCATAAAAACAGAAATAAGAAGTGTGGTGAGGATGTGGAGAAATTAGAACACTCATGAATTGCTCGTGGGAATGTAAAATGGTGTACCCACTTTAGAAAATAGCTCAACGGTTCCTTAAAAAATTAAAGATAGAATTGCCACAGGGCTCAGCAAGTCTACTCCTAGGTAGATACCCGAAAGAATTGAAAGCAGGGTCTCAAACAGATACTTGTCACCAGTGTACATTGCAGCAGTATTCACAATAGCTGAGAGGTGGAAACAATCCAAGAGTCCACCAACAGATGAAAGGATAAACAAAATGTGGTATATACCACATACAGTGGAATATTACTCAGCCATAAAGAGAAATGAAGTTCTGACACATGCCTGGAAGAACCTTGAAAACAGTATGTTAAGAGAAATAAGACACAAAAGGACAAATATTGTATGATTCCACTTATATGAAATATCTAGAACAGGCAAGTGCATAGAAACCAAAAGTTTATTAGTAGTTACCAGGGGCTAGAGGGAGGGGAGAATGGGGAGTTATTGCTTAAGGGGTACTGAGATTCTGTTTGGGGTGATGAAAGACTTTTGGAAATGGATAGTGGTGATGGTTGCACAACATGGTGAAAGTAATTAATCTCACTGAATTGTACACTTAAAAATGGTTAAAATGGCAAAAAAAAGAAAAGTTGTTATATATATTTGACCAGGCAGAGTCTGAAGTTGAAAGAAGGGTCTGGGGTCGGCAGAGATGTCTGAGGTCATAGGAGAAGGATCTTGGAGTCCAACGACGGAACCGGGGGTCCGAGAAGTTAAGTCTAGGGTCCGAGGAGTTTGGAGTCACAGAAAGGATCTGAGGCTAGGGAAGGTTTGGGGTCATTGGAAGGGTCTGCAGTCCGAGGAGGGAGGTCTGGAATCCGAAGAGGAGTTCGGGGTCAGAGGAAGAGTCTCGGGTCCGAGGAAGAGTCTGGGATCCAAAGAGGATGTTTGGGGTCTGAGAAGGATGCTAGCTCAGACTAGGAGAAGGAAGGGTTTGGCCTCTGGGCTGCATAAGTTGCGCGAAGCCACTGTGGTTCCGCTTGGAGCACGTCCACCCGCCTCCCCGCGCGGCCCAGATCAGCCCTCCAGGCTTTTTATCCACCCTCACCGCAACCTGCGTGCCCACTGCAAGCCGACCACTCTAAGCAGGCGGGCAAGAGTCAGACCCCAACACTGCCGAGACCTGGGGTGAGACGCACACTCCCGCCGGTCCAGGAACTCAGGCCCCGCCCCCACCGCCCCCACCGCAGCCACTTCCGGCAGCGGCTGCGCTTCTTTGGGGCGCGGGCGAGGATGGCGGCGGAGAACGAGGCCAGCCAGGAGAGCGCCCTGGGCGCCTACTCGCCCGTGGACTACATGAGCATCACCAGCTTTCCGCGGCTGCCCGAAGACGAGCCAGCGCCCGCTGCCCCGCTGCGGGGCCGCAAGGACGAGGACGCCTTCCTGGGAGACCCCGAGACTGGTGAGGCCCGCTGGCCCCGTCCCTGCCCCGCCTCAGGACGTCCCCGGTCCTCCGTCATCAGCGTGGAGCATCCTTCTCCAGCCTCCATCCCCCTAGTTCATCCCCCTTCTCCTGGACCTCTCCCTTGACTGTTAAATATCTGGTGGGGTGGGGTGGTGGTGCATTTCTGCCTTGGAGGCTTAGGATGCGACAGAGGAAGACAATGCCAGGGACAGCAGTAGGAGAGATTGGGGTTACCTCTTGGGAAGAACCAACTAAAAAGGAAGGAATGTTGGAGGAGAGATGCTAAGAAGCAGCTGTTATTACACAGAAGAAGCCTTTCTCTAGCCATGGAGAAGGGGATAGGAGAAACCAAGTTAGAGACTGCCGCAGGAAGGATAGAGGCTAGGTCTTGAGAAGAACTTCTCCACAGCCAGGGTTTGTGGGGAGGGGAGAAGCTGAGAATCTCTTAGTGTCCAGGGAGCTGAAAAAGAGAATACAGTTCCCCTCTGTCTGGACGTGCTGGGTATTGGGAGACAGGGGGATGGACTGCATGACCTCTCAAAGTCCTTGGGGACTAGAAAGCTGGGTGCCATCGCTGTCTTGTGGATTACCTCACCCTTCCTGGAGCCTGGACCGGGCTGGGATGTTGGTAAGATACCCTGCCCCCCAGGAAGCAAGCTCCAGGATTTTACTATGTTCTCAGCCCTCTTCAAGGACTGCAAGTGTGGGAAGCGCTCAGGAGGAAGGAGACAGGGTTTGGGGGAAACCTAGGAGCCTAGAGCTTTTTGAGCATCCCTTCCTTAGTGCTCTTGTTCCTATCCATGTGGTCCAGCTCCATCCTCCCCTCCATTCTTCATCCTTCATCCCCTATCCTTCTTCCCCTCAACGTCACTTCCTGGCATTAGACCATCCTTCTGTCTCCCTCGCTCTTCCTCCCAGTGCCTGCACTTGAGCCCTATCCCTTACCAGCCTGGCAGATCCTGCTTCTCTATCCATCGCTCTCTGGCTTGGCCCTTCCTAAGCTCCTGGCCTGATAACCCCAGATTCTCTCCCCCTCAACAGGGGGAGCAGCAGCCCCTACTAACTTGACTATACCATACCTGGGGTGGATGGGGGTGAAGTGGTGGTGCTTATAGGCAGCAAATGTCAGTGCTGCAGATCAAAATTTCTTTTTTAGAGAGAATAGCCCTGGAGTCAGGAAGTAGCAGGGATAGGAGTCGGAAATGTGCCCTGATAGATACCAGCCTGAAACTAAGTCCTTTAGTGGGTCAGGGATCAGGATGCTTTTCTGGTCCCAACACTGCCTGACTCACTGTGTAACAATGGGCACAACTACCCTGTCCTAGGCCTTAGTTTCCTCTTCCAGCTTAAAAGGGAATGCCTGTCTCTCCTAACCTATGTTTCCCCTTGGCCCCCTATAAATATCTTAGCATTTATCACAACCCGTGATTATTTATTTGTGTGATTATGTGATGACTGTAAGCCCCATGAAGGCAGGGATCATGACTGTTTTGTTCACCACCCTTTCTCCAGCATGCAGCACAGTGCCTACCATGTGGTGGTCACTCAAGAAATAATTGTTGAATGAATAACTGAATGAGGAAGAAGATTGCAGGATGAAAGAACGGCAGGGGAAGGATTTCCCAAGCCTCAGGGAGTACCTTGAGGAATTCAGTACAGGCTCTGCCTTCATTTGTACAGAAATCCAGCAGATACCCTGGTCACGTGAACTTCTGGGAAGCTGCACCTTCTGCCAAGGTTGCTCACCAAGATTCCAAGGGACCTGCCTTATAGGGTCCAAGGACCTTGCTGTCCTATTTATGCTATCATTTCAATGCCATGTCCCCCAGCCCTACTTCCAAGTCTCCTTGGCCCAGCTGGACCAGCCTGCTAGCTAATATGGCCATTCCTGTGTTCCCAACCTGATGGTGCCACCTAATGGCATTGTCCTATCCTCTTAGCCAGGACCTTGGTTGTACCCTGCTAGCCTCCAGCCTGTCGCTCCACAGAACTAAGTGCCAGGCACCTACTATCAGGGCCTATGGAAAATAGAGTTGAATGGTTACTACTCCGAGATTGGGGAAACGCTTTCTTTCCTCTCTCTTGAGCTCCAGTCCCATGAATTACTCTTCTCCCAAGCATCTGCCTTTAAATATGCTGTAAGTGCCTAAAAAATGGTGTGAGGGTGGAGTCTAACCTCCCTCCTCTAACTTCATGAGGGGAAAGGAGAATCCAAGGCTGATTCCTGTGAGGTGGAGGTCAGACATGCTTCCTCTCTCTGACATCTTTACCAATTCTGACAACGACTGCCCCTCCCACAGCATTCTCTCCATTCTCTCGACTTCTTTGCTGGGTTCAATAATTCATTGCAGTGGCCACACAGAACTCACAGACAATACTGACGATTATGGTGTTTATTAGAGAAGTAACAGTTACAATTCAGGTTGAGGAACACTCAGGATACAGTTCTTCCATCAGGACAGCTTCTTCCCAGCTTTGCTCGCAAGCAGGCCTCTCCCTGGCCTTGGCCTCTGCCCTGCTTAGGCAAGTGTTACAAAGCTCTTTTACCTCTGCCAATAAGTGTCCAGAGTCACCACATTCTGCCAGTAAACTTTGGCCCAAAGGCACTCAGTTTCTTACTCCGTGGGCCAGGAAGCCCGCTGCGCTGTCCCCTTCCAGTCTCTCCTGCTACTGTTTCTCTGCCACCGCTTCTTGGTGTATTTGGTGTTACAGCTCTGTCTCTGTCTGTCTGACTCTCTCTCTCTTTCTCTCTTGGTCTCCTGGTTCCAGGAGTTTCTCAGCACAGGGATCCCGGGTCCAAAGGACATGCTCCGCTCTTGGCTGTCCTTCCTTGGTGGCTGTGGGATCCTGATCCTCTCTTTCCCGCCTCTGAGATGACTCATTTCAAGCCCAGCAGGATGGCAAAACTGACCAATCCCCCTGCTGGGCCACAATTACCCTATGTCCAGTCACACCCAATCAGTTGGGTGGGAGTTACAAGATCATGATGAGAAAGGCCACACAAAAGCAATCCATCGCACCACAGTGCCTCACCTTCAGTATGTCCTGTGTTGAAGTCATCATCTCTTAACCACACTCCTGCTCTTCCCCCAATGTCATTATTAATTAATGACACTGCCATTCATCCATGGTAGAAGTCCAGGAGCCATCCTTGACTTCCCCTCTTGCTCTCACTTCCAAATGGTGATCAGGTAGTCTCTGACCTCCCCTAAATGTTTTCCACATCCATCTCTCCCTAACCACACCTGTCACTACCACTGTAGACTAAGCCACCATCCTTCTCTCACTTGTATTACCTCAGAGGCTCTTAGCTACTATTCCTGCCTCCTGCCTGTTCCTATCCATCTCAATCCATCCACCACCCTGCCCTTCTGAGCATGTCATTCCTGGTTCAAAAATTTTTAATATTCTCCTCTTAAGGGAGCAAGCAAGCCAAGGATAAACTCAACCTCCCTCCAAGATCTCTCTCCTGAGCTCTGGACCTATGTAGTCAACTCTGCTCAGGGTTTTTTGTTTTGTGTTGGGTTTTTGTTTGTATTTTGTTATAAACTAAGCTAAGACTGAGCTAAGTTTAAGGAGAGAATTTTATTTGGTAGCATAACTGAAAAGTCCAAGGATGTCGGGCTTCAGGCATAGCTAGATAGAAAAAAAAAAAAATTACTGTTAAGTTGATTCCAACTCATGGAAACCCATGTGTTTCAGAGTAGAACTGTGCTCCATAAGGTTTTCAATGGCTATGATCTTTTGGAAATAGATTGCCAGGCCTTTCTTCTGAGAAGCCTCTGGGTGGATTCAAACCATCAACCTTTCGGTTAATAGCCGAGCACTTAACCACTTGCACTACTCAGGGACTCCTTAGTTGGATCCAGTTGCCTAAAAAAGAATTGCTTTTCTCATCTTTTTCTCTGCCTTCCTTTTTGTTGGCTTCATCTTCAGAAAGCCTATTATGTTGCAGGGGCAAAATGCCTCCAACAGCTACAAGCTTACATCCTACCAACTTAGCAACCTAGAAAGAAAGGGGGCCCTTCTGTTGCTCAGTAGTTCTAGCAGAAGTACATGGTTTGAGTCTCATTGACCTGGTTTTGATCACATGCTTGCTTCTGAACCAATCATTGTATAGGGGGTGCCTGTTCTGATTGACCAGACCTGGGTCATATACCTACTCTGCTCAGGGATGAAGCAGTTAGCTAAGAGGGAAAAGGGTGACCCCTAAAAGAAAATTGAGGTACTCGTATCATAAGAATGGGGAATGTTGTCTAAGCAGATGAAAATAAGATATATACTAGGCCAGGCACCTCCAGACAGCTCCTCCTGGTTTCCCACAAATTCAGAATAGCCAAAATTAAATTCATGATCTTTCTCCAAAAAGACTTGTTTCTCTTGGTCCCAAACTAACCTTTTCCCAGTGTCCTGCTGTTGCTTTTACACACTGGTATTATTGCCCCAGCTCTTGCACAGTGCACATAGTAGGTACTCCTTAAATGTTTTTATTGAATAAATGAATAATATAATGATTGACTGAATGGTTGAAATAGGGAGCCTTGAATAGATCCAGCCCTGATGGGGACATCTTACCTTCTGGCTCCTCAGCTCTAAGTGGAGAAAATGGATTTAAGGATAGGTACCAGGAAATATCAACTAGAATTAGCTTATAAGGTTGGTTTTTGAGGGTGGAAACGGCTCCTGATGCTATGTGGAGCAATGGAAAGGAGTCTTTTGAGTTACACAGAGTCTTGGTTTTGAGCCTTAGTTATTTTATGATCTTGAACAGACATTATCAGCTTTTTCAGACTCAGTTTGTTCATCTGTAAGTGGGAAGAGTAGGGCTTATCTCATAAAGTCATAGGACCACTTCAGTGAGGAAATGTATGTAAAGTGCCTGGTATATAGTCAGCATCAATAAATATAAGTTCAAGGCCCTTCCTGCATTTCTTTTGAAACCTCTAGGGGCTAAGGAGAGTTCTGTGCCACAGCAGGTATTTAACATCTGTTTATTGAATGAATTGCAATTTTATTTATAGACTCTGCTGCTGAGGTTAGAAGCAAGTATGATCAACTGAGGGAGGCTCCCAGAAGAGAAGTTTCTTTTTTAGAGATAAAAATTTAAAAGCAAATTACATGTTCATGGTTTAAAAAAAAAAAAAAAGTAACAGTAAAGAAAAGTAAAAATCCCTTTCTCCATCCCTATCTCCTCCCATTCAAGAAGGGAACTTTTTTCCTTTTTACTTAAAAATGTATATTGTTTTTTTTTAAAAATCAAATATATATGTGTGGTAAAAATTTCCAACAAAAAAAATTCTTCCACCCCATCTCATTCACACCTTCAGTATCTTTTCCCAAAAGTAACCACCATAAATAATTTCTTAAAATGTTTTGCATATATCAGCATTTTTATCTATATATGTGGTTTCTTATTTATACAGAAGAGGGGGCAGGGGTGGTATGGATCATGGAGGGCCTCGAACACAGGCCAAGATGCTTAGATTTTATCTTGTTGGCATTGATGAGCCAGGATAGTATTTAAACAGAAAAGTATAACATAGTTTTTAATATCATCACACAGACTTTTAAAGAGGTTATATACTTCTAGTGCAGAGTAGTAGGTGCTCACAAAATATTTACTGAATAAATGAAGTTTTTAAAAATTGTGAGTGCAGCAAGGTATTGAGGTCAAAGTACCAGGCTATTTCTTTGCTGTTCACAAACACCTAGGACCTTTCTGCCATTTACGGACCTGGATTCAAAGCTAATAGCACCCAGAGGAGGGAACTCTGGGATGGACATGGGTCCCAGCCCTGGCGAAGGTTGGAAAGGAATGGAAATAACTTTGAGTGAGTACTTAACAGGGTACCGAGTATACATCATCTCTTGGAATCCTTGTACCCATCCTGCCAGTTAGGGGTTAGCCCCATTATTAGGATAAGAGAAGGTGAGGCTCACAGACTTGCCTATAGTCAGTCACCCAGTAAGTGAGTGGCTTTCAGGTTTCCCCTGCTTCCACTATTATTGTCCTTCAACCCATTCTCCAGAGAGCAGCCAGAAGAATCTTTTTAATACATAAAACAGATGGCTTCATGGTCTTGCTTAAAACTTTCCAGTGGCCTCCCATCACTCATGGGGTAAAATCCAAGCTCTTCACTAGGCCCAGATAGCCCAGTGGATCTGGCCTAGACTCCACTCCTACTACTCTTTCCCCTTGCCCCTATACCCAAGTCACCCAGGCTTTGGTTATTTTCATCTAATATGCCAAGCTCATTCCCACATTAGGGCCTTTGTACCTGCTGTTCCCACTTTCTGGAACACTCTACACATACACACACACACACCCCTTGTTCTCCTTATGACTGGGTTGGTCTCATCCCTGTACTCAGCTTCAAAGTCACCTCCACACAGAGGCCTTCCCCGATTTCCCCAGTTAAGTAGCCCTCCACCATTATTCTCGATCATCTCATCGTTTTTTTTTCTTCATAGCACCTGCCACAACGTGTAATTATGTACCCCTGTGTTTACTTGTTTGTTGTCTCTTTCTTCCACCGGTCTGTGAACCCCTGAGGGCAGAAATTATCTGTACTTTCTTCTGGCACCTAGCATAGGGCCAGACACATACCAGGCCCTCCATATTTGTTGAATGAATGAGTGGATAATGGAAGCCAGAGTCTGCCCGCTCAGTTTATGTAGCTGCCTTTTTGCACAGTAGGCTAGGCCCCAGCTCAGGCAGGATCTGGTTTCCAGGGAGGGCTGAACCGCCCCCCTCCCACCCCCAGCCACTACAGGAAGTGTTCTCAGTCCTGGGTCCAGGGAAATTTGGTCTAGGTATAAGCCAGGGCTGGACTCCAGCCCAGCTGGGGGGTCCCTGCTTCTTCTCAACTGGGGAGTGCTGCCTCGCCTGCCCTGGGGTGCGTGGGGAGATGCTGAAAGGTGAGCAACACCGGTAGTGGGGTTTCGCGGGGGAGGAGGGGTGCGCGGAATAGCCCCACCTGAAGAGCAGACTGGAGCCAGTAGGGGACGCCCAGACCGCACTGCTCCCCACCCTCCACCCCCGCAGACCCAGACTCCTTCCTGAAGTCGGCGCGGCTGCAGCGACTGCCATCGTCGTCGTCAGAGATGGGCAGCCCCGACGGGTCGCCGCTGCGGGAGACACGCAAGGACCCGTTCTCGGCGGCAGCAGCTGAGTGCTCCTGCCGCCAGGATGGGCTCACTGTCATCGTTACAGCTTGCCTCACCTTCGCCACTGGTGTCACAGTGGCGCTTATCATGCAGATCTACTTCGGGGACCCCCAGGTGCGGGGGGCCGAGGGACAGAGGGAGGGAACTGCGATGAAGGGGGGACGAGGGAGCGCTTCAGAAGACTGGGAATAGGGAAGTGGACTGAGTGGTGGAAAGGGGCCAGGAAATGGAACGCGGAGAGGGTAGTGACTCCAGAGGAGGGGTCCCATAGGAAGTGATTCTGGGGTATGAGGGGTCAGAGCAAGAAAGAGACCTGATCAGCTAGGAGGGACGTAGGGGTAATGAGGGCGGGGTCTTAGGGGAGAGTCAAGGGGACAAGAGGGCAGGACTCCCACCCTCACCCTCTGTGGAGGTTCTGGAGTTAGTGGAGGTGCCTTAGGGAGGCCGGGGTTCCTACTGCCCCCACCTAGTCTCCTCTTCCCCCAGATCTTCCAGCAGGGTGCAGTGGTGACGGATGCTGCCCGCTGCACATCACTGGGCATCGAGGTGCTCAGTAAGCAGGGATCTTCCGTGGATGCGGCTGTGGCAGCTGCCATGTGTTTGGGGATCGTGGCCCCACACAGCTCTGGCCTGGGCGGGTAAGGACCATCCAGCTGTAGAGGTTGAGGCCATGCAGACCTACATTTTGCCTCCTGGTCTGTAAGCCTCACTGGGATTTTCCAGTTTGGGCAGAGGGGTAGCTAGGGCCCAATTCCTTGCACATTTTCTTTCTGCTGCCAATCTCACCCCCTTCTCCCTGGATGGAGTCAGAGGAGCTAAGCTACTGGATGGAAGATCTGGAGGTGCTTTACTAGGGAAGGAAATTTGTAAACTATAAAGTGAGGTGCACAGGGAGGGTGTACCATCCTCAATTAAGACAGTGGTTCTTAAAGTTTTAGGGTCACAAAAGACTGTATATCTGATGAAAGCTATGGACCCTCTGTTCTTCAAAAATACACATACAGCTTTCTGTATACAGTACCAGACCTCAGGCTAAGAACGCTTAAAACTGAGGTTGCAGACTGGTCACTCATGGGCCACACCTAGCACACAGACTTTTTTCGTTTGCACGCTTATAAATTGTTGTTTTTTTAATTCATTGCTATTGTTAAAAAGTGAGAGTTTTCACACAAAAAATCCAAATTTCCAACATCTCTTGGACATTCAGGAGATCTGGTAACACTGGACCCACATTCCCACATGGTTTCAATTAGCTGGAGCTGAGTAGAAGTTGCTTCCCCTAATTGGGGAAGTGCTGTCCATTTTGCCATGTTCCGACCACTCCCGATTGTGTATCTGTTCTGCTTTTCTGTTACTTAGCTGCAGGCATTTGAGTTTGCAGCCCCTATCTTGGATGAAAACAAGTCACAGAAAAGGGACAAGTTGACAGAGTTCACATCTTGGCTCCTACAAAACCAGCCCTCCAGGCCCTACCAAGAAACTCCTCTTTGGTTTTGCCCAGTCTGTCCTTACATAATCCAGTTCTGGGGGAGGAAGAGGAGGAGGCACACCCAGGAGGCAGGTGCAGGAAGCTGGCAGGGGCCCAGCTTTGGGTGAGGGTGGGGGGCAGAACATCCTGCTCTCCCAGTCTCTGGGTTTTCCCTAATCAGGGATTAAAGTTTCCAATGACAGACTGGAAGAGGCCCACGGACCCTGGGTCTCCAACCCCCTCAGCTTCACTCCCCACCCTAGTAGGGTGGCTGAGTCTCTGAATCCCTGCTGGGGAGGGGCACAGACACCTGACTCTGGATGACAGACTGAGCCTACAACCCTTGCCATTGGGGGTTGGAAGGTTAATTGCTCAGAAAGTTGGCATTTTATCACCCTTCCCTTTCTGTGTCTCTCCTAGAGGGGGCGTGATGCTGGTACATGACATCCGGCGAAATAAGAGCCGACTGATTGATTTCCGGGAGTCCGCACCAGGGGCCCTTAGGGAGGAGGCCCTGCAGAGATCCTGGGAGACCAAGGTGGGGGACCTGGTGGGAAGAGGGCGTCTAGGAGGGTCTCCCTTCACTGCCCTTCTGCTAACTCAAGCATTTATTTTCTGGGTGTTTACTATATTGTTGTTGTGTGCCCTGGAGTCAATTCTGACTCATAGAGACCTTATAGGACAGGGTAGAACTGCCCCATAGACTGTAATCTTTACGGAAGCAGACTGCCACATCTTTCTTCTGTGGAGTGGCTAGTGGGTTCGAACTGTCAACCTTCTGGATAGCAGCCAAGTGCTTAACCACTGAGCCACCATAGGGGTGGGAAAAAGAGTTGAGCAGGACACCCTTAGGCTTTGAAGGAGACCAAAACCAAACCCATTGCCATCAAGTCTATTCTGACTCATAGTGACCCTATAGGACAGAGTAGAACTGCCCCATGGGGTTTCAAAGGAGCGGCTGGTGGATTCGAACTACCAACCTTTTTGGTTAGCAGCCGAGCTCTTAACCATTGCGCCAGCAGGGATCCATAAAGGAGACAGGCAGCCCCAAAATAATGAACTAAGAAATATGGGTGGCTGATTATAGGCAATATAGCAATGCCTTACATCTCTGGCAGCCTTGCCTATCTGGCACATAGGAAGGAAGAAAAAAGGCCACTGGGTTGCCCAAGGAGATGTCACAGAGTTGCTGCACTGAAGTTCACATATCTCACTCTAGGCCTGTTCACTCTAACTTTCCTAGCTCACAACATATCAGAAGATTAGAAAGCAACTGCTAAAACCAAATCCACTATCAGCTGAGAGCAAAGGAGGAAAGAGAAAACTTGGAAAAATAGATACAAGAACTTAAAAAGGGAATATTTCGTGCAGTGGCGAAAGCCAAACACACACCTGAGTTTTATCAGCTCAGAGTAATGGTGGAATGATGAAAGGTTAAATGAAGGTCCCTTGTCCATCATTTAAAAAGGCAGGGGTAGGTATAAGCCAGTGTTTCCATCTAAACTGGTTATGTCTTTGCTTCATTTATGAATCTCTCAACTATGCTAGATAAAGGCCATTATGTGTTTGTTGATCAGAAGTCAGGGGGATGGGATGGGTGGAATACTATGGGGGTGGAGGGGACTATGACCTACCCCCACCCTTGGGATGACTGCTGGGGAGAGCTTGTCCCTCCCCTGGGATATTTGGCGTCTGACTCTCCCCTGTGCCAGCCGCCATCCCTGGCTTGGGGCTCTGCGGAGTTCAGCCCAGCACCCCCCTTCCAGTGACCTGGTCTCCTCTCTCCCTCGCCTGCCGGTCTTGCCCAGCCTGGGCTCTTGGTGGGGGTCCCCGGAATGGTGAAGGGGCTGTACGAAGCTCACCAGCTCTATGGCAGGTAAAGACTCTTCCCCCAGTGACCAGGGGTCCTGCCTGCACCCCTCCTTGGGTGGTCTTCTCCCACCTTCCTGGATTTTTCCCTTCCCAACCTCCCTGCTCTCCAAATACCCCTTCCCTTGTCAGGACTCTCCTTCCCTGGAACCCCCCTCCCCCCAAAACCCTTCTTCCTGTCCCAGGACCCCCTCCACCCCCTGCTCTCCGGCCCCCCCCCAGGCTGCCATGGTCCCAAGTCCTGGCTTTCGCTGCAGCTGTGGCCCAAGATGGCTTCAACGTGACCCATGATCTAGGTCAGTGGGGCCTGGGGGTGGGGGGAGAGGCAGGTGGTTGATGGGAAGGGAGGGGATCAACTGAGATTTGGGGCTCAAGCTAGAGCGGACTTCTATTCCAGTTTGCTCCTCAGACCCCCTCCCCATCCCATCCCAACCCAATGTCATCTGGAGGCAGCCTCCAGTGAGGGTATGGGAGCGGTCCCTATATACCCCATAACAGGCTCCTAAGGGCTGGTATGATCAGGGCCGGCCACTCAGCCCTCACCCATCCCACTTATTACGCGTCTTAGTCATCCAGTCCAGTACCCGTGCCCCCAACCCAGCCTCCCGTCCCTGCCCCCAGCCCGAGCCCTGGCGGAGCAGCCACCTCCCAACGCGTCCGAGCGTTTCCGCGAGACGTTCCTGCCATTGGGCCACCCGCCGCTACCTGGCTCGCTGCAGCGTCGTCCGGACCTGGCGGCTCTACTGAGTGCGCTCGGCACCGCCGGCCCCGCCTACTTCTACGCTGGCGACAACCTCACGCTGGAGATGGTGGCCGAGGTGAGCACGCGGGGGGACGGGGGGCGCTGCCAGAGGGCGCGGACGCGCGGAGGAATCACCGGCACTAAAGGACCCTCTTGCAGGAATGGCCTCTAGCCTACTTCCTTCCATGTCTGTCTCTTCTCTGCATACATATGGAGCCCAGGTGGTGCAGTGGTTAAGCCCTGGGCTGCTAACCCGAAAGGCAGTTCAAACCCACCAGCTGCTGTTTGGGAGAAAAGACCTGGCTATCTGCTCCTATAAAGATTTCGGCCTCGGAAACCCTGTGGGGCAGTTGTACTCTGTCACATTGAGTCGTTATGACTTAGAATCAACTCTGTGGCAACAGATTATTTATATACCCATTGGTGTCGAGTGGATTCCCACTCATAGCGACCCTATAAGACAGAGTAGAACTGCCCCATAGAGTTTGCAAGGAGCGGCTTGTGGATTCGAAGTGCTGACCTTTTGGTTAGCAGCCTGTTAACCACCGCACCATCAGAGCCCCAGATTTTTTTTGTGTGTGTGTGTGTGGCGAAGTGGTTTAGAGCTCAGGCTGCTAACCAAAAGATTGGCAGTTCGAATCCACCAATCGCTCCTTGGAAACCCTGTGGGACAGTTCTACTCTGTCCTATAGGGTTGCTATCAGTGGGAATTGACTCCACGGCAACAGGTTTTATATATATGAGTGTGTGTGTGTGTGTGTGTGTGTGTGTGTGTGTGTGTGTGTGTTTTGGAAACCCTGGTGGCTTAGTGTTAAGTGCTAGGGCCAAAAAAAAAGTCGGCAGTTCGAATCTACCAGGTGCTTCTTGGAAACTCCATGGGGCAGTTCTACTCAGTCCTATAAAGTCCTGTGCGTCAGAATCGACTGGATAGCAATGGGTTTGGTTTATATATATACATATATGTATTTGAAAAGTTTTATTTTACTTTTAAATTTTGCTTTATTTTTGAATTGCTAATTAATTTGCATGGTTAGAATTCAAAAGGTACAGAAGGGAATTCAGTGAAAATTTCTCCTCACCCCTGTGCTCAGCCACCAGTACCCCTCCCTGGAGTCAATCATTGATAATAGTCTCTTGATATCCTTCCAGAAATGCTGCTTACAAAGACACGTAGATACGTGTTATATGTTGTTGTTGTTAGTTACCATCCAGTCGGCTCCAACTCATGGTAACCCTATGTATAATGGAACAAAACATTGTCCAGTCCTGCACCATCTTCATAATTACTGTTATGCTTGAGCCCATTGTTGCGACCACTGTGTATTTTGAGTGCCTTCCAACCTAGAGAGCTCATTTTCCAGCCCTATATCAGACAATATTCTCTTGTGATCCATAGGGTTCTCATTGGCTAATTTTGAAAAGTAGATCGCCAGGCCTTTCTTCCTACTCTTAGTCCAGAAGCTCTGCTGAAATCTATCCACCATGGGTGACGCTGCTGGTATTTGAATATCAGTGGCATAGCTTCCAGCATCATAGCAACATGCAAGGTACCACAGTACAACAAACTGACAGGTGGTATATAATGTACCCCTTTTTTTTTTTATACAAATGATAGATACACAGTTCTGAACCCAACTTTTTCATTTAACAGTATATCCTGGAAATCATTTTAAATCAGTATGCAAAGAGCTTTCTCATTCCCTTTTACCTGTATTGCATTCTCAGTTACGTATCACCTCTGTTTTAGAGGGGAAAAAACTGAAAACTGAACATATTCAGAGGGATTCAGTAATTTGCTCAGGACATGCTGCTCGTGAATAGTGAGACTGAGATTTAATTAATGTCCTTATGGTTTCAAATTTTGACACGCTGACCCCCTTCAGTTTTCCAGAATGCTATTTGTGGTCCTTAGAGGGGTACTTTTGGCCTCTACAGGGCTGGTGCCAACCTGTGCAGGGGCCTGTCCTGTCCCTGTCAGGCATGGTGGAGACCCAGCATCAGCCTCAGCTTCTCAGTCTGCCCTTGGGTTTTCTCCAGACTGAAGCAAATTCCTCCTTCATTGGTGATGGGCAGGACTAAGCTGATTGTCACAAGGGGTTACCAGCCAACCCCAAAGAGTCTCAGTAGAGCAGTAATGGGTTCTGAGAACTGTGGTCAATAGTTCAAAACTCCTAACAGAAAATTACGCTCAGCATAAGTATGCACAGACCAACTCAGTGGTTCTCTCATCTGTGCAATGGGGATGTTACTTACCTCTGCCTTACAGCTGTAGGAATGAAAGAGGTCCATCATTCATTCAACATTCACAGAGCACGTGCTCTGTATGAGTCCAGTGCTGGGCACTGGAGGTTTGGACGTGGTGATAAAAGCCCAGCTCAAACAGACTTAATTGAAAAGTCCAGGAGAGTACTGGCTTTAGATTCTGATGGGTCCAGAGGCTTAATCCACATTGTGAGGACCTGGTCTGTCTACCTCTCTCCCTGTCTCTCACAACTCTACCTTCCTCTGTTTGATTTCACTCTCTGTTAGATCCTTTCCACAGAGTGGTCCCCACCAGCCAGTCTTAGGCCATCCTTCTAGCATACCATCCAGGGAAAAATCATTTCTCATTCCCAGTAGTTCTAGCAAAAGCCTCAAGGTTGTGTCTCATTGTCCTGTCATAGGTCTCAAGACCATTCCCAAACCAGTCATTGTAGCCATGGAAAAGGATTGCTCTGACTGGCCAGAGCTGGGTCATGTGCTGTCTCCTAGAGTTGGGGTTGGGGGAGAAGGAGATTCTAAATGCCGAACAACAAAACCACCACAGCTTTAAAAAAAAAAAAAAAGACCCAAAGTTGAGTTTATTAACTTGCCAGGCAAAGGAACACACACCAGCCAAGAAATTCATCATGTAGGTAAGGGTAGAAAAGTCAGAGGTTTTAAGTATTAAAAAAGTACTATAATGAGAAGATTCATAATGGTTATGCTAATTTAAGACTGAAAATTAGCATTCTGGATAAGATGGAGTAAGTCCATTGGTTTGTATAAGATCAGTTCAAGAGTGCTTGGTTATATCCAGTAAGGGTCTGGCCTACCAGGGTGATTCAAAGTTTATAGTTTTGTAATGGGTTTACCTAGGTTTAGTGAAATACATAATTCAGTTTTGATATCTCCTAAAGGCCATGATAGGGGTTAGAGAAGGCATAAAAGTTGTGACTAGCTCATCTGTCTGTGATTCCAGTATATATCACAGGCCAAGCCCACATGCTTACTCACACATGTTGGGGATCATTCTCTCCCCTCCAGGCTCAGCACGCAGGGGGCGTCATAACTGAGGAGGACTTCAGCAACTACAGCGCCCTTGTGGAGAAGCCCGTGTGTGGCACGTACAAAGGTGACCTCTCCCCCAGCTCCCAGGTTCCCCACTCAGGAGAAGTCCTCCAGTTCATGGTCATATCATTTTGGCCCGGAGACTCTTCCCTGCTTCACAGCAGAGAAACTGAGACAGTGAGCTGCCTGGGGCAGCCAACTGTTAGCAAGCCAGAGCTAGCCCACCTTCTGAAGTGGTCATGGGGTCAGTTGTCCCAAGTATTTAGGATGCAGAGGGTCAGGTCACGGGGTCAGGTTGGGGTTCTGGCCATAGGTTTTCTTGATTTGGGCCCTGTGTTGCCCCAGCCCCTTCCTCAGCCCTACTCATTGCCGTGTACCTCTAAGAAGAATTTATAAGAAACATAGTTCAGGTAAGCTTCAAAGTAGGATGAACTCTTCAAGACAATCATAGACTAGTTCCATCACTGGACTGAAAGGAAATGGAGGCCTAGAGAGGGAAGGGAACTTAATCCCCAAACTCAACAAAACCAAAGTGGAAACCAGAAGAGCCAAGCTTTATGACACGGATGAAATCCATGTTTGCTGAACCTGAGGTTCCTGGGCCACTTAGAAGCAAGCAGGTGGGGGTCCTTTCTCTCATGGGACCTTTACTCTCAGAGCAGGCCTAGCTCCTTTTCCCTCTACAAAGGCTAAATCTTCTCAAGCCCCAGGAGAGGCTGCCTCTGAGTTGAGGTTTCCAGCCTTCAATCTCCAGCCTGGAGGCAGTACATGGAGCAGAGGAAAGAACACAGCTTTGGAATCAGGCTGACCTGGATTCACATCCCGGCTATGCCACTCACCTTGAACAAGTCACTTACCACTATGATCCTTGGTTCCTTCCTTAAAATGGAGATAATAACAGTGCCTACCTTTCAGGGTATCCATGAAGATTTGATGAGATGATGTAGAAGGTTATCCTGAGCAGAGATGGCACTGAATGTGTGTTTGATTTTTCTATTTCTCCTCCCTGGCCTGGGCTCTCTTGGCAATTCCAGTACCTTGGGTGCTCTGGGTTCCCCTAGTCTACTGCCACTCAGTTGTGTAACCTTGAACCAGTTACCTCTCTGAACCTCAGTTTTCTCACCTTTGAAATGGGGATAATAGTACACATTGTGAGGATTAAATGGGTGGGACCATTGGGAGCCCTGGATTGTATCCTGGCCTGTGGGAGGAACTGTCACGAGGCACATAGTAGACACCTGTTCCTGCTCTGCCAATGACTTGCAGTGTGATCTTGGGCAAGTCACAGTCCCTCTTAGGCATTAGTTTCCTCCTAATGCAGAAGAAAATGAAGACCTGTATTCTGGGTTTTAGTCCTGGCCGTGCTCTTGACTCCCCATGTGAACTTGAATGGATCCCTTTGCCTCTCAAGGGTTCAGTTTCCTCATATGATGAGGGAGTTCAGAGCAGTGTATTCAGTCTGTGTGATGGTGGGATGTGGACATGGTTCTGTCCCTTTGCCTTGACCCCTCCTCTGCCATCCTGTTATTTCCTATCCTCCCAGGCCACCTGGTTCTCAGTCCTCCACCCCCGCACACAGGCCCTGCCCTCATCAGTGCTCTCAATATTCTGGAGGGCTTCAACCTCACCGGCATGGTATCCCGGGAACAGGCTCTTCACTGGGTGGCAGAGGTAAGGCCAACCCCTCTACCCTTCCCTGGGTTTGGGGACACTGGGAATGGGGGGGATGGGGTACCTCCATGGGGCAGGACTAAATCACCTCCAAGTTTTCTCACACACAAGGAACCACTAGGTGTGGATGCTGGTAGGGGCCTGGCAGTCTCTTCCACACCCCTGCTCTGTTTTCAGACCCTGAAGATTGCGTTAGCCCTGGCCAGCAGACTGGGAGATCCTGCCTACGATTCTACCATCACTGAGAGCATGGATGACATGCTCAGGTGGGTCCTAAGCAGGATGTTGGGGGCTGCAGAGGTGGTGGTGGGTGTTGGGAAAGGATCAGGTCAAAAGCAGCTGGTGTAGCAATAAGGCGTGAAGTCCCAGTCAATTTCAACTTAACCCCACTCACAGTGTGCCTCTCGTTGCACCTCAGTGTCCTATCTGTACGAGTTAGTCTATTTCACATGGTTCTCAAATTTTTTTGACCATAACAAGGCACCTACATGGGCTCACCTGTACCCCTTTTTGAGTGGAAAAAGAAAGCCAAATAGCAATAAAAAATAATCTCCAAGCAAATACTGGAGGTGGGGGGACTTTCATTATAACATATATCTACTTTAGCAGCATAGCATAATAGTTAAGACTGTGGCCTCCAGTCCATACTACCTCGATTCAAATCCTAACTTCACTATTCACTAGATGTGCCATCTTGGGCAAGTCATCTAAACTTTCTAAGTCTCAGTTTCTGCGAAGGGTCCTGATAATGATGGTACCAACCTCATGAGGTTGCTGTGAGGACTAAATGAAATCACACGTGTAAAGCACTTAGCACATTGTTTAGCGCATAATAAGTGTTCAACAAATGTTAGTTATTATTAACTGGCAGTAGGGGTAAGGATGGTTAGTATTTAACTGCTGCTGCGCCTGACTTAAAGACTAGCTAAGGGAAAATCTGAAGCCAAAGATATAATAGTTAATGTAAATTTGTATTGTTACTCAAACAACCCTTCATGAATTAAATTGGAAATGATGAGACTAAATGAACAACTTATAATTGAAAAACAAAAAAAGAGCAGCAGCCAAAACTGATAACCAGCTCAGGGCCATAAGGTTGAAGCCTAACAACCAAGCGCCTCCCTCCTAACCCACCTGAAACAAAGCCCTCTGCACCTGCTCTGTGTGGCCATCAGCCTTCTTGACTGAAAACTGAAGGAATGTCTTAAGTGATCTGTGGTAACATGTCATTCTTTAATCAACTCGAATAACCCAGTTAGCAGTACTAGGTAAGAAGCCTTCAGTTGAACTTAAAGAAAAAAAAAGCCTGGAGAATTGCATGTTGTTTTCCACCACTGAGTCATGGAATGTAATTAGTATATCACTGGTCTGTATTAGAAGTATTTCCAGACCGAATTCTGGGCTCCATGGAGGACCATAATCAGGACCAAGGAGGTGGGAGGAAGCCCATACAAATGGTGCAACGGGACTTTTTTCCTCAACTCCCCTATCACTCCCCCAGACCCTGGGAGCTGAGGGAGGAAGCAGGAAAGAGTCTATGATGCCACTCTGCCATTTATCTGTTGTCTCAGTCATCTAGTGCTGCTGTAACAGAAATACCACAAGTGGATGGCTTTAACAAAGAGAAGTTTATTGTTTCACAGTCCAGTAGGCTACAAGTCCAAATTCAGGGCATTAGCTCCAGGGGAATGCTTTCTCTGTCGGCTCTGGAGGAAGGTCTGTTTCATCAGTCTTCCCTTGGTCTGGGAGCTTGTCTGCACAGGAACCTCAGATCCAAAGGACACACTCTGCTCCCGGCACTGCTTTCTTGGTGGTACGAGGTTCCCATGTGCCTCTGCTCAATTCTCTCTTTTATATCTCAAAAGAGATTGCATTAAGACACTATCTTGTAAACCTCATCAGTATAACCTCATAACAGCGATAGAATTTACAACACATAAGGAGATCTCATATAACCTCATCATACTGATAGAGTTTACAACACATAAGGAAATCACATCAGATTACACAATCATACAGCACTGGGAATCATGACCCAGCCAAGGTGACAGATATTTCTGGGGGATACAACTCAATCCATGACATCTGTCAACAAATATTTTTTGAGTGCTTATTATGAGCTGGGCTCTGTGCTTGAAATTAAAAGTCTATGTAATAGTGACTACAGGCCCATGAATTAAAAACCAAGACCAATACAAATTTAGCTCTAAAACACACACCACCAAAACCAAAACCAAACCCACTGCCGTCGAGTCGATTCTGACTCATAGTGACCCTATAGGGAATAGTACTGCCCCATAGGATTTCCAAGACTGTAAATCTTTATGGAAGCAGACTGCCACATCTTTCTCTGGCTGGTGTGTTCAAACTGCTGACCTTTTGGTTAGCAGCCGAGCGCTTTAACCACTGTGGAACCAGGGCCCCCTAAAAACACACATACCTATATTAAATTCAGTCAACCAACTCATCAAAAAAATATTTATTGAGGGCTTACTGTGTGTCAAGTCCTCCTGTGTCTTCAAAAAAGAATTCTAATAGTGAGTAAAGATCCTCAAATATAAAATCCTCCCCTGACTAAATTCTTAGTAACATTTTAGTTCTAGACCACAAACATGAGATTAATTTGTTCATTCAAAACAATCTGTTTCTGAGCACCCACTGTGCACCAGGTACTTTCATAGAAATGTTAACTGAGTATAGCCAAGTTAAATAAATAAAAAGTTGACTCTAGAGGAGAATCTTAATGACACATAAGTAAATTTATTCAGTTCAACAACTATTTTCTGGGTGTTTCTTATGTGTTAGGTATATGTAGGATGCTGCCTTCATAGACATAATAGTCCAGTGGGGGAGACAGATGTTAATCAAATAATCCACAGACAAATCACAAGTGTGGTAGGTGGGCGTAGCCTGTTGTGTGTTCATCCTCTCACCCCTTGTATTTTCAGCAAGGTGGAGGCCGCCTACCTCCGGGGCCACATCAATGATTCCCAGGCAGCTCCTGCCCCGCTCCTTCCTGTCTATGAGCTGGATGGGGCTACCACGGCCGCCCAGGTGCTGATCATGGGCCCTGACGACTTCATTGTGGCCATGGTCAGGTATGCAGGCTCAGACTCAGAACCAGATACAAGGTGTCATCTGGAAAGGAGGGAAGTAGGGGCTGGGCTGGAGGTGAGGGCGGGCTCAGGGCTCACCTGGCCTCATTTTGGTCCCCAGCTCCCTGAACCGGCCCTTTGGCAGTGGCCTCATCACTCCCTCGGGGGTTCTGCTCAACAGCCAGATGCTGGACTTCTCTTGGCCCAACAGGACTGCTAACCACTCTGCACCCAGCCTGGTAGGGCCTGTCTCCCTCCTCCCCTGGACCTTGAGGCCAGGCAGGAGGTGTGGCCGGTGTGGCAGCCCCTTCCTCCCTAATTCCTCCAGGAAAGGCTACTTTAAAGAAAAGGAGACCAAACAAAGTGTCCACTCCTTCCTCGGCACCACTAAATCTGGGGCTAGGAGCCTGATGGGTCCAAAGAATTCAACCCAGTCTGTCACTGTCTTGTTGTGTGACCCATGGAAGGTGCTTTGGGCACTTTTTAGCACTTTTCACTTTTTGGTCTCTACAGTGTGATGCTGAGCTGATGGGGCTAATGAATTATTGTCTAGTTGGAAACTAGCACCCTTGCACCCTGCAAGCTGGGACCCTGGGAGGATAAAGACAGAAATTACCAGGGTGGGGATAATTCTATTTTTCCCTTAAAACCACCCACCCATTACCATCTTTCTTGGCCTGGTCCCCTCCTCCCCTGCTCATGGCAGCCCCATGGCAGCCCCATAGCTCAGTGGGTTTATGTTTTGCTCCCTCTTATCCAGCCCAGTCATCCGAGGACCCTGCCCATTTCACATTCAGAAACTGTGGCCTGGGAAGGGACCAGTCTCCCATGAAAACTGGGCCTGGGGAAAATGCAGGAGAGGGTGGGAAGTTGGAAGGGTGGTGATGTGGCCCTTTCCCTGTCTTACCCTTCCCCACATCGCCCTTGTGGTCTTTGTCCTCTGACAACAGGAGAATTCAGTGCAGCCAGGGAAGCGGCCACTCTCTTTCCTGCTACCCACTGTGGTCCGACCAGCAGAGGGGCTCTGTGGGACCTACCTCGCCCTGGGGGCCAATGGGGCTGCCCGGGGCCTCAGCGGCCTGACCCAGGTGAGGTTTCCTCCATGGTGGGCCTTTTGTAGCCAGAAGCCAGGCTGAGGCCTGGGCTGCAGATGCCCCTCAAGTCTCTGGTTCATTCCCATCCCTTTACTCATGCAGCAAACATAGGTGAGGCTGCTTTGTGCCAGGCCCATCCTGAGTTCTGGGGACATGGGCTTCTCTGAGTCTTAGTAAAAATGAAGCCCTAAAGCTCCTTGTCTTTCTAGGTTACAGGGGAAATCACAGGGTCAGTAGAACTGAAAGGTAGTATTGCATCTGTACTGCCTGGTTCAAGTCCCATCATCCCTCTGCCCTGCATCAGAATAGACAACCAGTCCTCTTTAGAGTCTGATTTTGGAGATTTTGGAAGGAAGAGTCTTCTTCTCTTCTCACACCTCATTACAGTTCCACGAATGTCTTGAGCACCTGATATATGTGCCAGGCACATATATTGACAGGTGGTGGCTTAATTAGCCTGAGCTTTGAAATAGAAACTCCCGGATTCCAGCTGAAGCACTGCCAATTTACAGCTTTGTGATGTTCAGGAATTCACTTAACCTCTCTGAACCTCAATTTCCTCATCTGTAAAATGGAGATAATAACAATAGTTAACACTTATGAGTTCTTACTAAGTGCCAGGCACTGTGCTAAACTCCTCATGTGTGTTAACCCTTTTAATCTCCCCAACTCAGGGAAGAATCCTTATTCCTGTTTTATAGATGAGGAAACTGAAGCCCAGAGAGGTTAAGAAGTTAGGTTAGATGGTCTTGAGGAACATCTAGCTCAATTGGCATAACATAATTTATAAAGAAAATGTTCTACATTCTACTTTGGTGAGTAGTGTCTGGGATCTTAAAAGCCTCTGAGCAGCCATGTAAGATACTCCACTGGTCTCACCCCATCTGGAGCAAGGGAGAATGAAGAAAACCAAAGACACAAGGGAAAGATTAGTCCAAAG
>NW_004443944.1:29204595-29214719 GCF_000243295.1 Trichechus manatus latirostris
CTTTTAGCTCAGTAATGAAGTCACTCCTGAGGTTCACCCTTCAGCCAAAGATTAGACAGGCCCATAAAACAAAACAAGACTAAATGGGCACACCAGCCCAGGGTCAAGGATGAGAAGGCAGGAGGGGACAGGAACGCTGGTAATAGGAAACCCAAGGTTGAGAAGGAGAGTGTTGACATGTCACAGGGTTGTCAACCAATGTCACAAAACAATATGTGTACTAATTGTTTAATAAGAAGCTAGTTCTGTAAACCTTCATCAAAGT
Organism: Trichechus manatus latirostris; assembly: GCF_000243295.1. Taxonomy (NCBI): domain Eukaryota; kingdom Metazoa; phylum Chordata; class Mammalia; order Sirenia; family Trichechidae; genus Trichechus; species Trichechus manatus. The sequence goes on from NW_004443944.1 coordinate 29,204,861, forward strand.
ACAGTTAAAAAAAGGAAAAAAAGAAGTTAGGTCAAGTTCCTTCGACTACTAAGAGTGGGCAGGCAGTTTGGTTCCAGAGCTTAACCACTAAGCTGAAAGTACCCACATTGTACCCCAGACCCCCCAACAACTATTAACCCTACACTGGCCAGGGATAAGGGAGGGGAGCCCTGGGCTGAATTGAAGGAGACAGGGTGCTAATTGTGCCTCTCCCTTGGCTCCTTCTAAACCCTGGAGTGAGCCACTTTTCCTCTCTGCCCTCACTTTCCCCCTCTGTGAAACGGGGATAGTCGTCACAGGGTTGCCTGTCTCTGGGGCTGTTGAGAGGCTCAGATGACACACCTGGTATAAGGGTTCTAAAGACCCCGGGCAAGGAGTGAGGGCTGGGAAGTCTTGGCCACCAGCCTTGGGACAGCCCTGACTTTTCTGCCCCTTGGCTGTCCACAGGTTCTGCTGAATGTCCTGACTTTGAACCGGAACCTGAATGACAGCCTGGCCCATGGCCGCCTGCACCCGGACCTGCAGTCCAACCTCCTGCAGGTGGACAGTGAGTGCAGAGTGGAGGCCCCAATGGGGTGGGCACAGGGGTGGGTAGAGAAAGGGGCTTCTCCCATGGGTATCCCTGCCTCAACCAGCACCAACTCCCTGCCAGTGAAAGCTTGGTTTCTTTCAACAAACTCCTACTGGAAGAATAAAAGAGCTGGGGATTGGAGCAGTCCTGCCATCTCCTGGCTCTGTAACCTTGGGAAATCCATGTCTCCACTCTGAGCCTCGATTTTCTTCTCTGTAAATTAAGATACGTTTGTTCATTCTGCAAACCTTCATTCAACAGTTTGTACTGAACTGAACACCTACTATGTGTCAGGCATCATCCTAGGTGCTGGGGAGTCCGCATTCACAGGCAGACAAGAAAATAAATAACCAAAGAAATGTCAAGACAGCAGAGTAAATGCTATGCAGAGCATTAAAGCAGGGTGATATAATAGGATTGATTGGATGGCCAGGGAAGGCTTCTTTTTGGTGACATTTAAGCTGAGATCTGAAGAGTGAGAAAGAGTCCATCATGCAAAGAACTGGGGCAGAGCTTTGTAGGCTGAGGGAACAAGTACAAAGACCTTGGGCAGGAACAGGCTTGGTGTTTTTTGTTTGAGAAATAGAAAGGAGTGATGAGGGTGAGATGAGATCAGAGAAGTGGGCAGGGGCCAGATCCTGAACCTTAAGGTCATGGTGTGGAGGTGGACTTTCCTCTGAGAAGGACAGGTGCCACGATGAATCGAATATAGCTTAGTTTTATAAATGAGAAATTGTGTGAGTTTTTATTGCAACAGGCAGTGTACTGTGCTAGTCCAAAGGGGATATGGAGTTGAATGAGACACAGTCCTTGCCCATTTGGTATTATTATTCCCATCTTAGAAAAAGAAACTAAGGCTCACAGAGGTTATAAATTAGTCAAAGATCAACAAGAAAGTGGCAGGACTGAGATTAGAACCCATGCCTGGCTGATACTAAAGACTCAGTTCTTCACCTCATGGCTCCTGATATCTCCTGAACTGAAGCTTGTTAGGAAGTCACAGACCTAGATCCTCAGGTTGGCTGAGTGACTCTTTAGATCCCAGCCAGTGGATGACGAGGCGAAGGCCTTGAAACAGAATTTTGTTCAACAAATATCTGTTGGTCTCTCCTGAATGTGAGGCTCTGTGCTAAGTTATTTGGGGGATGGAGTGAATCATCCCAGCCTCCCTTGAGGGGCTCACAGTCTAAGATAGGATATGAAGAGCAGAAGCTTGGTAAAGGGAAACCTCATCCACCTGAGGCAACTGGGAGGCATTATGGAGGAGGTGATGACTGGCTGGGCCTTGAAGTGTGAGCAGGAATTTGGCACGTGGAGGTAAAGGGCATTCTGGACGTAGGAAAGTACCTGGACAAAGGCCAGAAAGCATGCTTCAGAGAATAGCCAAGAGGCCAGCTAGAGTAGAGACATTGTTTCTCAAACTTCAGTATTACCTAGCACCTTCATAACTTTTGCCATACCTACACATCATCTGAAGGAGTCCCTGGGTGGCACAAACAGGTAAGTGCTTGGCTACTTACCAAAAGGTTGGCAATTCGAATCCACCCAGAAGAAAGGCCTGGAGATCTACCTCCAAAAGGTCGCAGCCATTGAAAACCCTGTGCACAGTCGTATTCTGAAACATGAGTTGGAATCAACTTGACAGCAACTGGTTTTTTGGTTTACATGTTATCTAAACCGTTATTTATGTGCTATGTCTCTTTAAATGGACCTTCTTTTTAACCTAAGTTTATTGTAAAAATTAAGCTAATATCATAATCACAAAAAACAGTATCCATGAACAGATAATAGCTATAAAAATCACATACTATTTGGTTTTAGTTAGATATTGTTGCCCGTGGAAGCTATGAGGCCTGTTCTGTCTGTTAAAGAAGATTAGGAAATGTTGGAGACAAGACTGAGACTTTGTCCTTGCCGTAATTGGAAAAATTGAATATGAACCACAAAGGGAATACATTATTTCCAATTAGTGATTTAATGCTATTCAATGTTGTGTCTTTATCTCAAAAACTACCTAAAAGCATCCTGTTTTGGGGAAATGAGAAGATCAGACCTTTGTTGAGGATCAGTGGGAAGTGAGACTGGGAAGGTTACAGGGCCTATCATGGAGGTCCATGTTAAGAAGCATGGACTTTATCCAAATGAGTAGGGGAGCGACATGACCTGATTTGTTTTATGTAGGAGGGATGGACTGAAGATAGGAAAACTTAAGCTGGGGAAATGAGGGAAGCGTCTAGAATAATGGCTCAGGCAAGAGATGATGAGGACCTGTATTTACACAAGGGGATGGGGATTTGTTCATTTATCCAGTCAATATTTGCTTAACATTTACTATGTACTGATCCTGTTCTAGGCACTAGGGATCAATAGTGAATAAGACAACATCTCTGCCTTCAAAGTGCTTATATTCTAGTGTGGGGAGACAGAGTAAATAAACAAATATAGGTATAGTAAGTCCTTTGAAAGAAAATAAAGCAGGGTAAAGATAACAGGGGGGCTGTGTTAGATAGTGGTCAGGGAAATTATTCTTGAAGAGTGCCTTTTGAGCAAAGACCCTGATGAAGTAAGCGGGCCAGCTCTGTAACTATCTAGAAGGAAAGCATTCCAGGCAGTGACAACAGCAAGTGCAAAGGCCCTGAGGTAGGAGCATATTTGGCCTACTTGAGGGTTAAGCAAGGGAGAGAGTGGAAGGAAATGAGGAAGGGTAGCAAGGGCCCACATAATGTTGGGCCTTAGAGGCCTTGGTGAGAACTTTGGGTTCTATTCTAAGAGGCATCAAAGCTGTTGGAAGGTTTGGAGTAAGGGAAGTGAGATCGTCTTTTTTTTTTTTAATTGTTCTGCCTTAAGTGAAAATTTACAATTCAAGTTAGTCTCTCAAAACTTTATACACAGATTGTTACATGACCCTAATTGCTCTTCCTGTACTGTGACAGCACACTTCTCCTTTCCACCCCAGATTTCCCGTGTCCATTCAATCAGCTCCTGACCCTCTCTGCCGCCTCATCTTGCCACCGGACAGGGGCTACCCATTTAGTCTCCTGTATCTACTTGAGCTAAGAAGCACACTCTTCACGAGTATCATTTTCTGTTCCATAGTCCAGTCTAATCTTTGTCTGAAGAGTTAGCCTCAGGAATGGTTTTAGTTTTGTGCTAACAGAGTCCAGGGGCCATGTCTTCCAGGGTCCCTGCAGTCTCAGTCAGACCATTAAGTCTGGTCTTTTTACTAGAATTTGAGTTCTGCACCCCACTTTTCTCCTGCTCCGTCAGGGACTCTCTGTTGTGTTTTCCCTGTCAGGGCAGTCATTGGTGGTTGACTTATGTTTTAAAAAAATCTCTGGCTGCTGTGTGAGGCAGGACTGGAAGCAGGGAGACAAATTAGTGGGCTGTTGCAGTAGTCCTGACAAGAAATGATGGCAGCTTGGCTTAGGCAGGTGGAGATGATGACCCCAAAGCCCATTTTCCAATATTAAGAGTATGCCAGGCTCTGAGCTCAAGAGCTTTTTGGGCATTATTTCCTTTAATCTTTGCAACAATTTCATGTAGTAAATTCTCTTATAATCTCTACTTTTTACATAAGGAGACTGAGGTTCAGAGGGGTGAAGTGATTTGCCCAAGGTAATATAGCTCCTTAGTGGAGGGGCCAGAATCAAGACTTAGGTCTAACCAGAGGATTCCTGAGCCAGTGCTCTGAACACTCTGAATGTATAATTGTTGGGGGCTGGTTTTCAGGTGAGTTCACAGAGGAAGAGACTGAGTTCCTGGAAGCCAGGGGCCACCATGTGGAGAAGGTAGATGTCTTGTCCTGGGTCTATGGCAGCCGGAGAACCAACAACTTCATCATCGGTGTGAAGGACCCTCGGAGCCCAGACGCAGCCGGAGCCACCATGGTGTAGAGCAGTGGGGTGGGGCAGGGTCTCTGCTCCTCCCCCTTTGCATGTTCCCAGAGTTCCACCTCCTCCCAGGTTTGGTCTCAGGGGGACCCCATGGATGCCCCAGATCAGGGGCCAAAGGGGATGCTTAGCAAACCCTATCCCAGAATAACTGGAAAAATCTCCCAAGGCCTGTGGTGATGGTGGGTGTCAGTCTCCACAACCAGGCAGTCAGGACCTTGGGAAGTCAGACTGTCTCCTCTCCTTCCTCAGCCATGCTGGCCCTGAGCTTAGGGACATGCTTACAAACCCTTCTTGAGGGTTCTCACAAACAACCCCAACATCTCCAGTCTGGCCTAACCTGGACCTCGTCTTCCAGCTCCTTTCCCCTGTCCCCAGCCTTTATTTCTTAAATGACTAAGATTTTTTTAATGGACTATTCTGTGGAGGGGGCGCTTCTCTCCTCCTCCCACCATGTTGAGGCAGGGGACCTTGCATCTGAGGGTCCCCAGGGTGTGGGGTAGGGGTGGGGGTGGGGACCAGCTCAGGGGCTTCCATTTGCAAAGGCAAATTAAAGAAAGAATATTGCTTAACTGTGGCTGTGTCTTGATTTATGTTTGGTTGTTTAAGTGGGAGAACAGACCTCAGCCCACCCTATTCCACAGCCTTGACCCCAGGGCAAGCTAAAGTCAACTTTGCAGGGGTTGTAATAATAACTGCCATTTATCCAGGACTACTTACACTAATAATAATGATAGATAGACAGAGGATAGTAGGTAGACAGACAGATAGATTTATTGAGCACTTAATGTGTGCCAGGCTCTATGCTAAACACTTTATGTGTATAATCTCATTTAATCTTCATTACGAACGTCACAAGACAGGTACTATTTTTTGCATTTTACAGATGGGAAACTGAGGCAAAAAGAGGTTAAGGAACCTGTCTAAGATTGCTCATCTAGTAAATGGAAGAATTGGGATTTAATCTCAGGCTCTCTAACTCTAGAATCTGTGCTCCTAACCACTTCCACATCTATTAGGTGAATTATTTGTTATAAAGCGCAATTTATATACTGTATTTTTACACAAATAACATGTTGCTGTAAAAAAAAAATTAGCACGCTTATGAAAATACTTTGCAGGGAGAGGGCGTGGATGGCAAACAAACATAGAAGGCACACATTATTTGCATAAAATACAGTAGTATATATCAGACAATAAATATCTTATATAACTTATGTCATTCATACATTCATCAATCCATCCATTATATTCCAGGCACTTTGCTAGGCACTGGAGATTCAGCATTGAACCAGACAGACTTTTTAGAGGTTTGTAGTGTACTGAGGGAGCCAAACATTAAATAAATAAGAACACATAATTAGGTAATGACCATCATGATATGAGGGATGCTATGAGAATGTATGACAGTAAAGTTAACAGTCTAGGGGTGGGGTGGGATGAGCAAAGGCCTGCTTGAGGTGATAAGGATGAGCAGGGTTGACAGGAGAGAATTAGGTGTAGATGTGGGAATGGCATTCTAGACAAAGGGAACAACGTGTACAAAAGTCCTGTGGAGAGAAGGAATATGTCATGTTTCAGTAGGTGGAAGAATGTCAGTGATACAGAACAGAGATCAAACTTTTTCTGCCATGTGCCAGATAGTAAATATTTCATTTTGTAGGTCATATGATCCTTGTAGCAGTTACTCAACTCTGCTGTTGTAGCACGAAAGCAGTCATGACTGTATTCCAATAAAACTTTATTTTATAAAAACAGGTGGCATCAAATTTGGCCTAAGGGACTGAGGCTGACTCTATACCCTCAGTAGAGCATACTGAGGAGATGATGGTGAGGTAGGCACAACATCCTTATGAGGCTGGTATTAATTACTCCATTTTATAGATGAGGAAATTATAGTTCAGAAATGTAGTAATTTGCCCAAGGTCACCTAGCTGGTAGGTCACAGACTGATGAATCAAAAGCAGGCTGTATGACTCCAAAGAGCATGTTTCTCTCTTCTTAAAAAAAAACAAAAAACTTTATTTTATCTGATTACAAATATAACAGCTATTCAAATATCAAACATTTCATAAATATATAATGTAAATGAACAACACCCTCAAAATCCCAAATTTCAAAAAAACCCCACTGTCAATAATTCAGCACATATCCCTCCAACTTCTATTTTCTGTACGTATAGTAACATATATTATTATTCTGCTTAAAAAATAAAAATGGGGTCACATTCTTCAGACTTTCTACAATTTCCTGTTTTTTTCTTACCAATATAGCATGGGCATTTTTTCATGACAATACATATCAAATCCAATCAAAAGGTAGAGATTGTCACACTGGACAAAAAACAAGATCCAACTTACGCTATTTAGAGGAGACACACTTTAGATTCAAAGATACAAATAGATTCAAAATAAAAGGATGGAAAAAGAAATCATGCAGACAGCAATCACAAGAAAACTGGAATGGCTACACTAATATCAGACAAAATAGGTTTTAAAACAAACAATATTACTAGAGATAAAGAGGGACATTTTATAATGACAAAAGGATCAATCCATCAGGAAATTAGCTAAGTTGTAGGATGCAAGATCCAACAACAACAAAAACTGTTATTTTCATACTCTAGAAATGAACAATCAGAAAAGGAAATTAAGAAAATAATTCCATTTACAACAACATAAAAAGAATGAAATACTTAGTGTCTCAGGTATCTAGTGCTGCTACAACAGAAATACTACAAGTGGATGGTTTTAATGAAGAGAAGTTTATTTCCTCATAGTCAAAGTAGGCTAAAAGTCCCAATTCAGGGTGTCAGCTTCAGGGGAAGTCTTTCTCTCTCTGTTGGCCTTCTCATCAATGTTCCCCCGGGCTAGGAGCTTCTTTGCACAGGGACCCCGGTCCAAAGGATGCGCTCTGCTCCTGGCACTGCTTTCTTGATGGTATGAGGTCCCCCTGTCTCACTGCTCACTTCTGTCTTTTATATCTCAAGAGATTGCCTCAGGACACAATTCAGTCTTGTAGATCAGGTCCTGTCTTACTAACACAACTGCCACCCATCCTCCCTCATTAACATCATAGAGGCAGGTTCACAACATACACGAAAATCACCCAGTACCAGGAATCATGGCCTAGCCAAACTGATACATACATTTTTTGGGGGACATAATTCAAACCATGACACATAGGAATAAATTTAACCAAGGAGGTTTAAGAATTGTACACTGAAAACTACAAAATACTGCTTGCTGAAAGAAATTAAAGACCTAAATAAATGTAAAGAAATTACATGTTCGTGGATTGGAAGACTTAATATTGTTAAAATGGCAATACCTCCCAAAGTGACCTCCCGATTCAATGCAATCCCTATCAAAACCCCAATGGCCTTTTATGCTAAAATGGAAAAGCTGGTTCTAAAATTCATATGAAATTGCAAAGGACCCTAAACGTCCAAAACAATCTTGAAGAAGAACAAAGTTGGAGGGCTCACAGTCCTAACTTAAAAACTTAATACAAAGTTACGCTAATTAAAACAGTGTGGTATTGTCATAAGAACAGACATATACAGCAATGGAATAGAATTGGGAGTCTAGAAATAAACCCATTTATCTATGGTCGATTGATTTTTAATAAGAGTGCCAACATCATTCAATGGGGGAAAGAACAGTCTCTTCAACAAATGGTGCTGGGACAGTGGATCCACATACAAAAGAATGAAGTTGGACCCTTACCTCACACCATATACAAAAAGTAACTCAGTATGGATCAAAGACCTAAATATAAGATCTAAAACTATAAAACTCTTAGAAAGAAACATAGGGGTAAATCTTTGTGACCTTGGGTTTGGCAATAATTCCCTAGATATGACACAAAAAGTATGAGCAACGAAAGAAAAAAATAGATAAATCCGACTTTGACAAAATTTAAAACTTTTGTGCATCAGATGACACTATTAGGAGAATGAAAAGACAACACACAAAATGGAAGAAAATATTTGTAAATCATATTTGTAAATCTGATAAGGGTCTAGTAACCAGAATATATAAAGAACTCTTATAATACAACAAAAAAAGGATAAACAACCCAATTTAAAAATGGGCAAAGGACTTGAATAGTGTTAATGATTGAATTGTGTCCTCCAAAAAGATATATTGGGGGACCTGTGAATGTGACCTTGTTTGGAGATAGTGTTTTTCTTTTGCTACCAGTTAACAAGGTCATACCAGAGTAAGGTGGGTCTTAATCCGATATAACTTGTGTCTTATAAAAGAGGAGGACAGACAGGGACACACACAAGGGGGAAGGTACCATGTGAAGGTACATGTATGAGCACCAAAGGAACACCAAGGACTTCCAGCAGCCACTAGAATCCAGGAGAGAAGCATGGAGCAGTTCCTCTCTCAGATTCCTCAGAAGGAATTGACACATCTGTCTTAGGCTGGGTTCTCTAGAGATGCAAAACCAGTAAAGCATATAAATATATATAGAGGGAGATTTATATCAAGGAAACAGCTCATGTGATTGTAGAGGCCATAATGTCCCAAGTCTGTGGATCAGGGTAGAGGCCTCTCCCAATTCACGCAGCCACAGAAGCTTGCGAGCCCAAGATCAGCAGGTCAGAGAGCAGGGCTCTTGCTCACAGGCTGTGAAGTTCGACAAATTCCAAGATCGACAGGCAAGACCACAAGGTTTCTCCAGATTCACGCAGCTGCAGAGGCTGGTGAACCCAAGATCGGCAGGTCAGAGAGCAAGGCTCTGCTCACAGGCTGTGAAGATCGACAAATCCCAAGTTCAGCAGATAAGCTGACAGCTCAAGTCCCAAGAACCAGAGGTGAGATGACAGGAGGCAGCCACAGGATCAGATCCAGAGGAAGCAAAAAGCCAAAACGTCTGCTTATATTCAGATGCATGCCACACCTGCATGGAAGCTCCCTTTCATCTGATTGGCTACTCACAGCAAATTCTATTATGGGAGTGATCACACATTAACACTGAGAATCATGGCCAAGCCAAGTTGACACACAATCTTAACCATCATAGTCCACCCCTTGTCAATTTGGCACATGTACACATCTCCTAAAACCATACATAATCTCTGAATAAAGACAATTAGAAAGTCATACTTGCACCTAACATGATACAACTAACATGCGTACAATCGAAAATGCACTAGCCCCATTTACATCTTATATTTTATAAGTGAAGAAAACAAAAATATTTAATGCACACAAAGCAGAAATACTCATAACAATTACAGTCCCCATTTCTGCAACTGGTCACGTGGCCATAACGGGTATTTAGAACTACCTTCTTCCACCACCCATTCTGTATTCCCTTTGCCCTCAGCAAGCACCTCGGTAGTCGTGGTTCTTTGCCTGGTGGGGTGACCCAAACCTTCATT
>NW_004443944.1:29214819-29216972 GCF_000243295.1 Trichechus manatus latirostris
TCATTTCAGAATTAGGTTGCTGTAGTTTTCCATTGACTTTAATCACAGGGCATGGTAGTACTAAGAGATGCCCTAAGGAATCTCCTGCATTCCAGACATACTCTTCTTTACTTCCATTATGTAATATCAATCCAATTTCCTCTTGGTAATCAGGATCAATCACACCAGCCAATATGGTAACTCCCTTCTTTGCCTGTTGATCCAGAGGCATAGGAGCCCAAAGTGGCCAAGTCGCATTCTTAACTTGCAGTTCAATGGAATCAGTGATGTGTTTCCAGGCGGGAGCATTCCTCCCTTTGGAACTAAGGCCTCTAGGCCTGCAGAGCATAAGGTCGTGGGGACTTGAAGCAAAAATCTTGCAAGTGGGTCACTAGGGGTAATAGTGAGTGATGCCACTCCCATTTTCACCCCTTGATTCCTGGACCCGTGAATCCTGGCTATGGGAGAAACAGCACCACATATCGGATGCTGGTTTAGAGCATATACAGCCTCCTGGAGAATACTGCCTCAACCCTGCAAGGTATTGCCACCTAGCTGGTGCTGTAATTGTGTCTTTAGAAGGCCATGCCATCGTTCTATCAAGCCAGCTGCTTCAGGATGATGGGGAACATGGTAAGACCAGTGAATTCCATGAGCATGGGCCCACTGCCACACTTCATTTGCTGTGAAGTGAGTCCCCTGATCTGAGGCAATGCTGTGTGGGATACCATGACAGTGGATAAGGCATTGTGTAAGTCCACGGATGGTAGTTTTGGCAGAAGCATTATGTATAGAGAAGGTAAATCCATATCCAGAGTGACAGCAAGCGTCCATTCCAGTAAGGACAAAACGCTGCCCTTTCCATGATGGAAGTGGTCCAATGTAATCAACTTGCCACCAGTTTGCTGGCTGATCACCTTAAGGGATGGTGCCATATGGGGGACTCACTGTTGGTCTCTGCTGCTGGCACATTGGGCGCTCAGCAGTGGCTGTAGCCAAGTCAGCCTTAGTGAGTGGAAGTCCATGCTGCTGGGCCCATGCATAACCTCCATCCCTGCCACCATGGCCACTTTGTTCATGAGCTCATTCGGCAATGACAGGAGTAGCTGGGGAAAAAGGATGACTGGTTTCCACAGAACACGTCATCCTAGCCACTTGATTGTTAAAATCATCCTCTGCGGAGGTCACCCTTTGGTGAGCATTCACATGAGACACAAATATCTTCACTTCTTTGGCCCATTCAGAGAGGTCTATCCACATAACTCTTCCCCATAAATCCTTGTCTCCAATTTTCCAATCATGTTCCTTCCAAGTCCCTGACCATCAAGCCAAACCATTGGCCACAGCCCATGAATCAGTATATAATCACACATCTGGCCATTTCTCCTTCCAAGCAAAGTGAACAGCCAGGTGCACTACTCAAAGTTCTGCCCATTGAGAGGATTTCCCTTCACCACTGTCCTTCACGGAGGTCCCAGAAAGGGGCTGTAGCGCTGCTGCCATCCACTTCTGAGTGGTGCCTGCATATGGCACAGAACCATCTGTAAACCAGGCACGAGTTTTCTCTCTGTCATGGATTGAATTGTGTCCTCCAAAAAATGTGTGTAGCAACTTAGCTAGATCATGATTCTCAGTATTGTATGACTGTGTTATCTGATGTGATTTCCTTATGTGTTGTAAACTCTATCACTATGATGAGGTTATACTGATGAGGCTGACAAGATTAGATAGTGTCTTAATGCAATCTCTTTTGAGATATAAATTAGAGAAGTGAGCAGAGACACATAGGAACCTCACACCACCAAGAAAGCAGTGCTGGGAGCAAAGCGCATCCTTTGGACCTGAGGTTCCTGAGCTGAGATGCTTCCAGACCCAGGGAAGACTGATGCATCACAAAGACCTTCCAGACCAAGGGAAGATTGATGACACAAGCACCACTGGATCAGCTGGATCATATGGTCCAAGTGGCAAAGCAGCTTGCACAGCAGCCTGAACCTGTTGCAGAGCCTTCTCTTGTTCTGGTCCCCACTTGAAACTAGCAACTTTTCAAGTCACTTGATAAACAGGCCGGAGAAGCACACTCAGATGAGGGATATGTTGCCTACAAAATCCAAAGAGGCCCACTAGGCATTGTGCTTCCTTGTTAGTTGTGGGAGCAGCGAGATGCAATAACT
>NW_004443944.1:29217072-29217516 GCF_000243295.1 Trichechus manatus latirostris
TCAGCATAATGTCATCGGTGTAATGGACCAGTGTGATGTCTTGTGGAAGGGAAAGGCGATCAAGGTCCCTGCGGACTAAATTGTGACACAGGGCTAAAGAGGTGATGTAGCCCTGAGGTAGGCAAGTGAAGGTGTATTGCTGGCCTTGCCAGCTGAAGGCAAACTGCTTCTAGGGGTCCTTTGAAACAGGTATGGAGAAAAAGGCATTAGCCAGATCAATAGCTGCATACCAGGTACCAGGAGATGTATTAATTTGCTCAAGCAGTGAAACTACATCTGGAACAGAAGCTGCAATTAGAGTCACCACCTGGTTAAGTTTTCGATAATCTACTGTCATTCTCCAAGATCCATCTATTTTTTGCACAGAACAGGTAGGCAAGTTGAATAGGGATATGGTGGGAATCACCACCCCTGCATCCTTCAAGTCCTTGATGGTGGCAGTAA
>NW_004443944.1:29217681-29227144 GCF_000243295.1 Trichechus manatus latirostris
TGGAACTGGGGAAATCACTACAGGATGGGTTCAGGGACCCACTGTGAGACAAATATGAGCCAAGACTCCATTAATAACCTGACCTCCATATGCCCCCACTCTGACTGGTGGACCACAATGACATTTTGGGTCTCCTGGAATTAGTGTCAGTTCAGAGCCAGTATCCAGTAATCCCCGAAAAGTCTGATTATTTCCTTTTCCCCAATGAACAGTCACTCTTGTAAAAGGCCATAGATCCCTTTGTGGAAGGCTGGGAGAAAGAGTAACAGTAAAAATTTTTGGCAGTGTATTGCAGTCCTTCCTCAAGGGGACCCAGCCTCCTCTTCATTCAAGGGGACCCAGCCTCCTCTTCATTCAAGGGGTTGTGGGTCTTCAACCTCACTCAAATTTGGGAATTGATTGAGGAACCATGACTCTCTATTCTGGCGATTTGAGTTAGACTGCTGTTCACCTGACCTAGAATTCATCCATTTATACAGATCAAGTAAATATTTAGTAGATTTCCTATCTATTTCACTCTTAAGGACACCATGATTAAGTAGCCAATGCCATAAGTCCATACGAGTCAGACTATACTGATTACTCCTTTGACTCCTCTGTCCATTACTGTAACCACGCCCCCCTTGTCTTTGTTGATTGAGTGCAGCCACTTGGCCCCTACTACCACGGAGTCCAATCAGCCCCATTGTAGTTAGGTGTCTTAATTCAGTTAGGGTGGTTCCCACTATCAAATTTGACTTACATAAAATAGCAATCACAGCAGTCTTCAAGGATGCTGGAGCTCCCTTCACAAATTTGTTCCTCACAGTTGCGCTAAAAGGTGTGTCCTCTGGGCACTCCATGTGTGGGTCTGTGGGTCTAACTTGATAAATCCACTCTAGCATGCCAATTTCCCTAATCCTTTGGATACCTTCTTCTATAGTATACCAAGACAAGTCTGATACTTTAACTTGATTTAGTGTAGGCCACCTCGTAATCCATGCTTCAGCAACTCAACCAAATAAACTATTAGATCCTTTCCTAACTTCTCAAGCTGAAACACTGAATGAACAATCTGTGCTTAGTGGACCCATATCAATAAACTCAGACTGATCCATCTTTATGTTCCTTGCACCATTATCCCACACCCTTAATAGCCATTCCCACACATATTCCCCAGGTTTCTGTTTGTACATATTAGAAAAGTCAAAAAGTTCTTTTGGAGTGTAGCACACCTCCCCTTGGGTCACACTTTGTACTTCACCTTTTGGGGCTCACTGGGATTTAAGCCTAGTTATAGGTCTAGAAGCCAGAATCAGTAGTGTGGAATTGTTTTGAGAACATTCAGTATTGTCTTGTAAAGCATCTGCCTCAGGAGATGCCCCAGGCAATGACTCAGGCAAGGGCTCTTTAGAAGCAACTGGGCTAGGGCTAATCTCATTAGATGGGAGTAGAGGGGCTAATGGTTTTTCTGGTCAGGGTGGTTTAGTAGACAAACATGAAGTAATCTCTTCAGATGGGACTAGTTCTGCTGGCAGGAATGATTCAACAGAATTTATGGGCTCAGTGTCCCCAGCTTCCTGATTATCTGCCCATATGTCCCCATCCCAAGTTTCAGGATCCCATTTTTTCCCAGTCAATGCCCTTACTTTAACTTCAGACACCTCTCAAGGTTGGCAATTGAGCTGGTGTTGTAATTCAGCCACTCTTACAATAAGACTCTGGGTTTGGTTTTCGGCAATTTCGGCTCTGTTACTACAAGAAATAAGGCTTTCTTTCAAAGCACAAGTGGAAGCCTTGAGGTCATGTATGCGGCACTTGAGCTTTGACTCTAAAGCCCTGAGTGCATCTTTCTTTCAACAGTTTGTCTAGGGAAAGTAGGACAAACCAACCAGCTTCCTTATACTTCTAATTCTGACAAAGCTGTAGAAAGATATCACACATGTGTTCACCCTGAGCCCTGCCTTTCACCGATACCTGATCTACTGGTGGTGATATTTTGAGTATTTGTATCGCCACCTCAAGCCATGGACTAGCAGTGCCCTCTTTACTGCTGGAAGCAGAGTCATCAACATCTTTAAGATGAACCAGACTTGAGAACCAATTTAGAAAACTGATCCCTACAATTTTGTTTCTCTAGAACCACTCTCGGTACCAAATGTCTTAGGCTGGGTTCTCTAGAGAAGCAAAACCAGTAAAGCATATAAATACATATATAGAGAGATTTATATCAAGGAAACAGCTCACACAATTGTAGAGGCCAGAACATCCCAAGTCTGTGGATCAGGGTAGAGGCCTCTCCCAATTTATGCAGCCGCAGAAGCTGGTGAGCCCAAGATCTGCAGGTCAGAGAGCAGGGCTCTCGCCCACGGGCTGTGAAGGTCGACAAATTCCAAGATCGACAGGCAAGACCACAAGGTTTCTCCTGATTCACGTAGTTGCAGGGGCTGGCGAACCCAAGATCGCAGGTAGGTCAGAGAGCTGGGCTCCACTTAACAGGCTGTGAAGATCGACGAATCCCAAATTCGGCAGATAAGCTGACAGCTCAAGTCCCAAGAACTGGAGGTGAGATGACAGGAGGCAGCCACAGGATCCAGATCCAGAGGGAGCAAAAAGCCAGAATGTCTGCTTATATTCAGATGCAGGCCACACCTGCAAGGAAGCTCCCTTTCATCTGATGCAAGGAAGCTCCCTTTCATCTGACTGGCTACTACAGCAAATTCAATCATGGGAGTGATCACATATAAACACTGAGAATCATGGCCCAGCCAACCTGACACACAATCTTAACCATCACAATGTCCAATATCCTAATTTGGACTTCTAGCATCCAGAACTGTGAGCCAATCAATTCCTGTTCTTTAAAGCCATCTATTTGTGGTATTTTGTTATGGCAGCCCTAGGAAATTAAAACAGACATTTCTCCAAAGAAGATATACAAATGGCCAACAAGTCTATGAAAAGACACTCAACATCATTAGTCATTAGGGAAATACAAATCAAAGTCACAATAAGATACCACCTCACACTCACTAGGTTGGCTATAAAAAAAGTAAAACAAAAACTGGAAAATAGCAAGTATTGGTGAGAATGTAAAGAAATTGGAACCCTCATACATTGCTGGTGGGAATATATAATGGTGCAGCTGCTGTGGAAAAGAGTTAGGTGTTTCCTCAATAAGTTAAACACAGAATTACTATATGATCTAGCAATTTCATTCCTAGGTATATACCAAAAATAATGGAAAACAGGTGTTCAAACAAAAACTTGTACACAAATGTTCATAGCAGCACTATTCACAATAGCCAAAAGGTAGAAACATCCCAAATGTCTCTCAATGGATGAATGGATAAACAAAAGGTAGTATATCCATACAATGGAATATAGTTCAGACATAAAAATGAAGTACTGATACATGCTACAACATGGATGAACCCTGAAAACATTTATGCTGTGTGAAAGAAGCAAGACACTAAAAGCCACATACTATATGATTCCATTTATATGAAATGCCCAGAATAGGCAAATCTATAGAGAAAAAGTAGATTAAGGATTGCCAGGGGAATGAAGGGAATGGGAAATTGAGATTCCTTACAGGTATTGAGTATTTTTTATGTGGTGCTTGGAATGTTCTGGAATTAGATGGTGATGATGGTTGTACAACATTGTGAATGTACTAAAAACCAGGGAGTTAAACACTTTAAAATAGTTAAAATGGTGAATTTTATGTTATGTGATTTTATCTAAAAAAAATGGGCAAAGGCTCTGAATAGACATTTTTCTAAAATATGCAAATAGCCAATAGCACAGGAAAAGATGTTCAACATCATTAGTCATCAGGGAAACCAAAATCAAAACCATAAGATGATACCATTTTACATCCACTAGGACAGCTACAATCAAAAAGATAATAACACGTGTTAGCAAGTTATTTGGGGCCTGATAATGGCGCAGTGGTTCAGAGTTTGGCTGCCAACGAAAAGGTTGGCAGTTTGAATCCACCAGCCGCTCCTTGAAAACCCTATGAGCAGTTCTACTTTGTCCTGTAGGGTTGTTATGAGTCTGAATTGACTTGATGACAACGGGTTTAGTTTGGCTTTTGGTAATGTTGTTTCTTGATTTAGGTGCTGGGTGCATGTTTGTTTACTTTGTGAAAATTCATTAGCTTTACACTTGCCCATAGTAAGCCTTTATGCAAAGTAGAAAAAGTGCACTTTATTTCCCTTTGTCTGAAAATTATGAGCTGATTTTGTAATAACAAGGCACTTACTGCCATCTGCTGGTAAATTAACACAACAGATTTACAAACCTACAATGTCTATAATGTGAATAGCACCCACTTAGATGTGGTTTCCTCCTGCAGGGCAGAACTTGCCGAACTGAATATGGTAACCCTGTTTGACTCTCGTGATGAGCCCTGCAGAGAGTAGAATGTTGGTGCTTTCTGGGTAGGTTTATCCTTTTTTCTCCTGTTTGTTGTTATTTGTTTGTTCTTCTGAAAGACATCATACAAGCAACCACTATCAATCTTATCATTGCAAAGCCCATTCGGACACACACATGAAAATAGAAGTTCAGTAAATGCTCATTTGATTAAATTGCTTATATCAAAGAACAATTGATTTGCTTTTTATTTACCCAAGTCTGAATCCAGAACAAGAAACTGGGGGTCTTAGGACTACTTTTCTTGCTCAAAACACTCTGTGAAACAGCCTGAAAATGTATTCAGAGGCTTCTGTTCATCTGCTGCATGTTGAGGCCATCATATGTGCTAGATACTCTTCTAGACATTCTTATGTAATAATTCATTTAATCCTCATGACGACCTTATGAGATTATCTGTATTTTACAGATAATACAACTAAGGCACAAAAAAGGTAAGTGATATTACAAGTGGTGGTTTTTCAAAAAGAGCTTCCTTGGGGGAGCTTAGTCTATTTGGGACACAAAACAAAAGAAATAAAGAAGAAAATGTTTCAGACCCTGTCAGACAAGTCATTTATCTCCTTGTGGTCTCATTTTCTTGTCTGTAAAACAAGGAGATTGGATTTGCCCAAGATCACATAGCTAATAATTGGCAGAGTTAGAATCTGAACTTGGGCATTTTGGCTTCTGAGCCCAATCTTGTAATCATTACGTATACTGTCTGCCAGTTCATGGTCTGTTCTTGTTCCTTTGCTGCCTTCCTGTGGGCCTGTGGACACTGCCTGTGCTGCTATTTTCACTTTCAGGATGTGTAGGTGCCCGAGTTGGCACCTGTGTCCTCAGCTCCTTGTTTCCTTGCTGATCCCAGCAAAGCCAATGACCCTTGGCTTAAGGAAATGCGTAAGAAAGTGAAAAATAAGGACAGTGGCTCAGGTTGTGGAATTTTTCAGAGCTTTCTTACCTTTAAAATCTTTTGTGGGACTTGGAGGTATATGGATGATGTCATTTCAGTCCTGCTGGCAGGACCCCTGTCTAGGTAGAATCAGGTGACCAGAGTTTCTCATTCAGTCTTTCAGGTTAATTAATTAATCAATCAAGCAACTGATTAATTGTATCATTATCCAAATAGTCACTCTTTGGCTCTGTCAGATTTCCAGGCTAACACAAAACAGTACATACTGTATGGTTCTGTTTATGTGAAGTTCAAGACCTGTCAAAGTTAATTTATGGTGTTAGAAGTCAGATAGTGGTTACCTTTGGGGGATCAGGTATTGACTGGGAGGGGACATTCGGGAAGGGACAAAAGGGAGCTCTCTGAGTTGTCAGAGATGTTCTGTAACTTGATCTAGGTGGTGGTAACACAGGAACATAGGTAAAAATTTATTAGGTATACAGTTAGGATTTTTGCATTTTGCTGCATATAAATTATACCTCAATTTTTAAAAAGTTTCAAAAAAATAATTTCCAGCCTCTTGTGAAGTCCCTTAGGTGTTAATTTTAATAGGCTCAGTTTGGTTCTCTTTGTTTTTCTCTGCCCTTTTGGACCCAGCACCTAGTAGAGTGCACAGGATCCATACATACAACAAATATTTATTGAGCGCCTACTCTGTGCCAGGCACTGTGCTATATGCTGAAGAAACAGTGGTGAACAACATGGATAAGGTCTCCCTCCTTATGGAGTCCACATTTTAGTAGCAATAAACAACCTAGTCTGTTCTATCAAGGATAAGTACATGCTGCTAAGAGGACCTGTCTGGGGGGTCCAGGGAAGGTGTTCTTGGGGTAGTGACATTTGGGTTTGGATCTGAAGGCTAAGCAGAGCATTTCAGGCAGAGGATCAGCATGTGCAAGGGTCCTTTGGAGGGAGGGGTACAATGCATAATGAATTGAAGAAAACCATTGTGGCTGCAGCCCAGAGATGGAAGAGGGCGGGAGATGCACCTGGAGAGGTGGGGAGGACAACAGTATGACATTTATTTGGTCTTTATCTTAAGAGCAACATGAAGTCATCAAATAGTTTTAAATACGGGAGTGACATAATCAGATTTCTGATTTAGAAAAGTTACTCTGACAGCAGAGTGGAGAATAGATTGGAGGGGGGCAGGGAGGATGTGAAAAGGCAGTGGGTGGCTACCGCAGTAGTCCAAGCACATAGTGTGTACTCAATAAATATTTATGAATGAAAGGGCTCCTGACTTCTTTTCTTAGATGAGACCAGTACACCTACAAGCATTTTACAATCCATCTGCTCATCTTCTATCTTCTGTGATGGTCATAACAGACTCTTAACTTCCATTTTACAGATGAGGAAACTGAGGTTCAGAGAGGCAAAGAAAATTACACAGCTATCAAGAGGGAAAGCCAGACCTGAATTCAGAGTGTATAACATCAAGCCCAGTGCTGTGGAGGCCTCCCTACATTTGAGGAGAGGGGAGGGGAGGGGGCCACACACACTTGTTCCCAAAAGAGATACATTTATTGAGCATCTACTGAGCTTGCTAGTGTAGTGGTGAGGGGAAAAAGTAGAGAGGAACTTATAGACAAATAATGATAAAGGCTGTTATCTTTAACAATTGTCAGGCACTGTGACAAGTGCTCTTCATGCCTTCGTCATTTCCTCTTTGCAATCACAACTACTATCCCCATATTTCAGATGGGGAAACTGAGGCTTGGAGAGGTGACTTACCGAAAAACACCCAGCCAGAGTGCTCTCACTGGGTTGTGTAGTGGTTAGAAGTGGGGGCAGGAGTCACTGGCGACGTTACCACCCAGAGAAGCAGACACAAACGCGCGCAATCCCGGCTCCGCACCCACGTGAGCGGGCGCGCGCTCCTCGCACTCCCGCGGACGTTTGGTCACGTGAACAGGGCCCGCCCCTCTAGTTCGCCCCGCCCCCTCCCGCGCTCCCTCCTTCTCTCCCTCCCTCCCTCCCCCTCCCTCCCCGGCCCGGTCCGGCCCATCCCCCTCCCCGCCGGCTCCCTGAGGCCCTGGCGGGTCGGGCTGCGGGCGGCCGGGAGCAGACGGCCGGGCAGACGGGCGCACGCGAGGACGGACGGACGGACGCACGGAGGGTTGCGGGCACGCACGGCCCGGGCTGGCGCTCCGAGGCCCGCCCGGGAGGGCTGGAGCGGCGCTCAGGTGAGGCAACGGCGGCGCGAGCCCGTAAGGGGTGGGCCCGCCGGGCGTCTGCGGTCTCAGCCCGGCTGGCTCCGCGGGAAGGAAGTGCCCCTCAGGCCCGGCGCGGGAAAATGGCGCCGGCCGACCGTGGAGCGCGGCCTGAGTGCGGGCCGGGCCCGGAGCCGCCCCGCCCGACCGCCCGCCGGGCTGGTGTCCCCGTCGCCATGTTGGGGAGCGGGCGCCAGGCCTGCGGGCGGGGGAGCTGAAGGGAGCGGGGGCTTGACCGGGGGTGGGGAGGGTGTGGGACGCCTGGTCTGGGGCGCTGAGGGAGTGCAGGGCCGGCCCAGGGTCTGCACTGCGTGGCGCTCGGGGCCCTGGGAACTGGCGGGAGCCGGACGTGGGGTCTTGGCCTGGGTCGCGAAAAAGGGGCACTGGGTCCGAATGAAACCGTGGCCGGGGTCTTTTGAGTTGGGTGGGGGCAGGACCTGGAGCCGAGTTGGGCCATAGGCGGTGTTCAGGACCCCAGGACAGGTTGGACCCGGGGGCGTGGAGGCCTAGCTCAAGCTGTCAAGGCTAGGACAGTTATGGAGGTGGGTTTGACTAGAACCCGGGGACCTTTGGGTTCAGACAGAGGTATCGGATTGGGCAATCCTCGGAGTCCTGGGGCTGAATTGCAAGTCCATATAACCCCCAAGGCACTCAAGACTTGTGTACCCCAGGATTCTCCACCCTTTATTGGCGAGAGCACCAGAAAAAGTGAAGGGTTTGATGAGGAAGAGATAAGAGGGGGCTGAGGTTTGAGTGTAGGAGCTGGCCAGCAGAAGGGGTGCAGAGTGGAGCTGGTTGGCAAGGAGGGAGAGAGCCTCCATCAATTTAGGGAGTTTGTGTCTTTAAAAGGAGGAACCAGGCTGTTTGGGGGCGGTGACCCAAGGTGTCTTCCCAGGAAGGGGACAGCCCACTGCTTAAGAGCAGGGTCACCTGGGGAGGGCATCAGAAAGGCATTATCGAAGCCAGTAAGAATGGTGAAGAGGAGTGAATGGTGTAATGGTTTCAGATCTTGTAGTGATTTTAGCTGAGACATAAAAAGGTAAAGTTGACTTCCCAAGATCTTACAAGTTAGTGGCAGAAGGGATTCTGGAACTCAGGTTTGCTACCTCCTCATTCATTACACTGCCTTTGAGGAATTTGCTAGCTGGGAGAGCAATGTTAAGTAAAGAATGGCAGTATGTATCAGAGAACTATTAATGAATTTTGTTTTGTAATGAGTTGTCAGTGCAAAGGCTGTGGGGGGATACAAAAAAGTGTAGCTAACCAGCTGTTTGTTATTTCCTAGTTCACTTCCATTTATGCAAAAAAGTTATCTTCCAGACCCTTTTGATCTCTAACTTTCTGTAATTTTTAGAGATGATCCTTCTCTTTGAGTAGTTGGAACCGACTCGACCTCAATGGGCTTGTTTTTTTATTTTTTATTTTTTTAAATACAGTAAATGGACACAAAAAGCCTAAAAAGATAACAGTGAACAATGATAGACACCCAGAATCTCTATCATGATCAAACTTTAATTGAAGTTTGATCATGATAGAAAGGAGTTCAAAGTTCAAATGCGCTATGGTAGAGTTCTGAGGGAAACTATGCAAATTGGTCATGATATGGTTGGTCCAGAGCCCCTATATAATTAAAAAGGTTAAGAGAGCATTCATAACAGTAAAATTTTCAATATCATATGTATATACAGCAACACATTTGTTCTGCGTCTTTCTAATACAGGGGTGCTTAACCGTGTGTAATGGGCTGCTTAGCATCTGAGGAAGCCTATGGACTCCTCTCAGAATAATTTTTTTTTTCTTTTTTTTTATTGGTTAACAACCCCACGGCATGTCAACACTCTCCCTTCTCGACCTTGGAGGACCTTTTTTTTGGTGAAAATATACACAGCCAAAG
>NW_004443944.1:29227849-29229422 GCF_000243295.1 Trichechus manatus latirostris
ATTCAGTCCCTCAGGGAGTTTGGAAGTGTCTGTGGAGCTTCCATGACCTTTCCTTGTACAAGTTGTGCTGGCTTCCCCAGTATTGTGTACTGTCATACCCTTCACCAAAGTTACCACTCATCTATTGTCTATTTAGTTCCCCCCCGATCCCCTGTAACCAACAAAGATTGTTTCTTTTTGTGTGTAAACTTTTACATGAGTTTTTATAGTAGAGGTCTCATACAATATTTGTCCTTCTGTGATTGACTTATTTCACTAAGTGTCTTAGTCATCTAGTGCTGCTCCAACAGAAATACCACAAGTAGATCACTAACAAAGAGAAATTTATTTCCTCACAGTCTAGTAGGCTAAAAGACCAAATTCAGGGTGTCAGCTCCAGGGGAAGGCTTTCTTTCTCTGTTGGCTCTGGAGGAAGGTCCTTGTCATCAATCTTCCCCTGGACTAGGAGCTTCTCTGCACAGGAACCCAGGTCCAAAGGACACACTCTGCTCCTGGCACTGCTTTCTTGGTGGTATGAGGTCCCCAACTCTCTGCTTGCTTCCCTTTCCTTTTATCTCTTGAGAGATAAAAGGGATGCAAGCCACACCCCAGGGAAACTCCCTTTACATTGTATCAGGGTTGTGACCAGGGTAAGGATGGTGTTACAATCCCACACTAATCCTCTTTCATGTAAAATTACAATCACAAAATAGAGGACTGGGAATCATGGCCTAGCCAAATTGATACACACATTTTTGGGGGTACACAATTCAATCCATGACACTCAGCATAATGTCCTCCAGTTTCATCCATGTTATGAGATGCTTCACAGATTCATCATTGTTCTTTATCTTTGCATAATACTCCATTGTGTGTATGTACCATAGTTTGTCCATTCATCTGTTGATGGGCATGTAGGTTGTTTCCATCTTTTTGCTATTGTGAACAGTGCTGCAGTAAGTATGGGTGTGCGTATGTCTTTTCGTGTGACGGCTCTTATTTCTCTAGGATATATTTCTAGGAGCGGAGTTGCATTTTGAGTGCTTTTTTTTTGTGGTGCGGACGTTTTCTTTGTTCCTCTTACTCTCCTGTGCTGAGTTCCTTTTGTTTGTGGATTTTTTTTTTTCATTTCTTTTGTTTTTGTAGGTTTTGTTTTTATTAAGACTTTGTGTTTTTCCTCTTTATTTTAATGAGTAGGTTTGTTAACTTTCTTTGTGGTTACCTTGAAATTTACCTTTATCTTTCTAGATTTGAACCAGTCTATTATTATTTGGTATCACCTTGCCTTCCTCTCCATTAGAAGGTTCTATACCTATACTGTTTAGTCCCAGTTTTATTGTTCTGATGCCGTTGTCATTTACAGATTAACCTCTCTGGTTCCCTGTTGTAGTTCTTTTGGTTTTGCATAATCCTTAAGAGTTCATTTCCTAGGTGGGTATCTGGCTAGTGCAGTCCTGTGTCCTATATTCAGCCTCTGGTCTGAAATTGTTTGTTCTCAGATGGAAGGACTCCCTTTAGTAAGTCTTGTAAATTTGGTTTGGTTTTTACATAGTCCCTTAATTTCTATTTATCTGGAAATGACCTAATTTCACCA
>NW_004443944.1:29231250-29253955 GCF_000243295.1 Trichechus manatus latirostris
GTCAGTTTCTTATTCCATTTGGTGCTTGGCTGAGTTCTTTATCTCTTCATTTGATGCTTAGGGTTTCAAGATTGACATGTGACTCTGTTTGACTTAGTTTTTCTGATCTTTGCTGCGGAGGAATGGCGTGGTGCTTCTGACTATAGTGCCTTGTTGCCCGGAAGTCCTCCGAATAATATTTTTAATTGCATAACATAAAGTAACATAGGATTACAAAAGAGACCAATTGTATCGAAATAGTTATTAAAATATACAAACTGATGTAGTGGAAACCCTGGTGGCGTAGTGGTTAAGAGCTACAGCTAACCAAAAGGTTGGCAGTTTGAATCCACCAGGCGCTCCTTGGAAACTGGATGGGGCAGTTCTACTCTGTCCTATAGGGCTGCTGTGAGTTGGAATTGACTCAACAGCAACGGGTTTGGTTTTTTTTGGTGATATGGTAATATATATACTTTATCAGCACATTAACACATTAAAAAAATTTAGTGAAGAGTCTGATAATTATCATAATTTCAAAGAAATGAGCATGAATAATATTTTAAGGTATGTGCAACAACTGTAATATATAAAGATATCTGTGATGTCTGTATTGACAGAGTCATAGGTGCTGCTAATACTACAGTGATTTGTTGTCTACACTCATATTTGAAGAAAATGGTAACTTCAGTTTGAGGTCAGTGAAAATAACATGTGTTCACGGACTCCCTGAATTCTATCCGTGAGCTCTTGTCTGTAAACCTCACGTTAAGAAACCCTACTCTAATACCACCAGGCATATCTTGCATTCAACAGATATTTACTTGTGTCAAGACATCTACTGTGTGTCAAGCACAGTACTCAATGTGCTAGACTCTGAGGATTCAAAGGTCTTTACTAAAAACACCAAACCTGTTGCCTTCCAGTCAATTCCGACTCATAGTGACCCTGTAGGACAGAGTAGAACTGCCCCGTAGGGTTTCCAAGACTGTAATCTTCTGCCCACAGATCTACTGCGCCACTGGGGCAGAGTCTTTTCACTTTGAGTGTTTGGTCCAATGAGAAGTAGACATGTGAACAACGATAGTTTAGGATGACAAATGTCAAAGGAGAGTTATCAAAGGTTGTAAGGACGCAATGCTGGGTGTATCTCTGCTCCAGGAATCAGGGAAGGTTTTGTGAAAGGGTGACACTTAAGATGTGTCTTGAAAGATAGAAGAGTTTGCAAGATGGAGAGTTGGAGGGAAGAGCTTTTCAGGTAAAGGCATGCATTTTCAGGGAATATAATTGAATGTGGCTAGAGCATAGACTGTGTGTGTAGGTGAAAGAGTGGTTGGAGATGAGACTGGAAGGTTGATTGGAACCTGGTTGTAAAGGACCTTGTTAAGGAGTTTGGACTGATCCTCAGCTGAGGTTGTCAGTTGCCATAGAGTCAGCTCCGACTCATGGCAACCTTAGTATAACAAAACAAAATGTTTCTCAGTCCTGCATCTTCATGTTTGAGTACATTATTGTGGCTGTTGTGTCAGTCCATCTCATTGAGGGTTTCTCTTGCATTGGTTGACTCACCACTTTGCCAAACACAATCAGCTGATAGGGAGGCATTAAAGGTTTTCGAGGAAGGGAGTAGTATGGTGAGATTTAACTTTAAGAAGATAAGTGGATGCACTTTGGAAGGAGGGTGGACTGGAGAGCAGGGAAGAAGTAATGAAGACCCGAACTAAGGCAGAGGCTGTGGGCATTGCACAGAGTTGGAATTTTTAGGTATTGATAGTTAACATCATGAGTGGTGAGAGAGAAGGAATTTTTTTAGATTTTTAGTTTGGAATAAGGACCCCTGGAGGCGCAGTGGTTAAATGGTTGGCTGCTAACCGGAAGGTAGGCAGTTTGAACCCACTAGCCACTGTGTAGGAGAAAGATGTGGCAGTCTGCTTCCATAAAGATTACAGCCTTGGAAACCCTATAGGGCAGTTCTCCTCTGTCCTGTAGGGTTGCTATGAGTCAGAATTGACTGAACGGCAATGGGTTTGGTTTTTGTTGTGTTTTGTTTTTTTAGTTTGGGATGGTGGCTGTCAAAGAGGTTTAGAAAAAAGTAGAAGGAAAATGAGGTGAGAATTGTCAAAGAAGAGTGTCTTTGGTAGAGTAATATGCTTTTGGAAACCACTGCAAAGCTGCCAGTGTGATGTAGTTTTTCTTTTTTTTAATTGTGCTTTAGGTGAAAGTTTACAGAGCAAATTAGTTTCTCATTCAACAGTTTATACACAAATTGTTTTGTGACATTGGTTGCAGGGACCAATCCCTGCAGTGTGTTAGCACTCTTCCCCTTTCCACCCCAGGTTCCCCATTTCCATTCGTCCAGTTTTCCTGTCCCTTCCTGCCTTCTCGCCTTTGCTTTTGGGCAGGTGTTGCCTATTTGGTCTCGTATACCCGATTGAAGCACGTTCCTCACGTGTGTTGTTTGTTTTATAGGCCTGCCTAATCTTTGACTGAAAGGTGAACTTCAGGAGTGGCTTCAGTTGTGAGTTAGAAGGGTGTCCGGGGGCCATAGTCTCAAGGGTTCCTCCAGTCTCTTTCAGACCAGTAAGTCTGGTCTTTTTTGTGATTTTGATTTTTGTTCTACATTTTTCTTCCACTCTGTCCAGGACCCTTTATTGTCATCCCTGTCAGAGAGTGGTCAGTGGTGGTAGCTGGGCACCATTTAGTTCTTCTGGGCTCAGGCTGATGTGATGTAATTTTTGCTTAAGGAAATCAGAGGTGTTAGCGGACATAAAAGGCAGAGAAAGACAAAGGAAGTATTCCTAAATTGTAGGAAAATCACAGGTACCTACATCAGGGGTTGGCAAACTATGGTTCACAGGTCAAACCTGGCCCGCCACCTATTTTTGTAAATAAAGGTTTATTGGAACACACCCACACTCATTCATATACATATTGTCTATGGCTGTTTTTGCACTACTGGCAGAGCTGACTAGTTGTGAAAAAGAATGTATAGCTTGCAAAGCTGAAAATATTTACTACTGATCTGTGTGTCTGAATGCTGGATGTTCAGCCTCTGTTTTGCCATCCAGTTCCTATACTATGGATAATAACCATCTTGGCTCTACTCTTCTGGCTGGATCCCTCATGCTCTGTGTAATCTGCAACATGACATAGACCCCTGAATATTTTATAATGGTCAGAATGCCAAGGTCTGCTGTTATAGGGTCAGTTTTGCGGCAGCTGTGGTAGTGCCAGTTTTTTACAGCTTAGACCATGCTGGGGCTTGTTTTGCCGTTTTTCTATTGGACTGTTTGTCTTTTTCAAAAGATTTCTTTATATATTCTGATTGCTAATTCTTTGTTGGTTATATGCGTTACAGATGTCGTTTCCCAGTTTGTTGCTTATTTACTTACTCTTTTTAAGGTGTCTTATTAAAAAAAATTCTGAGTTTTTATGTAGTCAAATTTATCAATATTTGTCTCCAAGATTTTAAAGTTATTCTTTATATTATCTTCTAGAGTTGCTGCTGTTTTGCCTTTAATGTTTAGGTCTTTAATCTGGAATGGATTCTTGCATATGGTGTGAGGTAGGATCCAATTTCATTTTTTTCCTATGTATAACCAATTGTCCCAGCACCATTTATTGAATGGGGCTTGTTTTCAAATTGTGAGCTCCTTTTGGTGGACTCTTTCTGAGCTCAGGTCCTAATTTCAGCTCTATTGCTTGGTAGCTGTGTGACCTTGGACAAGTAACATAACCTCTTTTGTGCGTCAGTTTCTTATCTTTAAAATAAGGATAATAGTATTTATTTCATAGGGTTTTTGTGAGGATTAAATGAGTTAACACTTGTAACCCGTGTAGAACACTACCTGGCACCTAGAAAACACTAAATAAATGTTAGCATTACTACTCATTTCTGATTCACCAGCACCTGGCACAGAATAGGTGCTCAATATGCTCAACACAACTGTCAAATTAATTTGGCTTTTCAAGTCAAAGAAGAGTGGTTGAGAGCTAGGCTAAGTGTTGCAGAAGATATTTCCAAGGAGTTGCTTAGTTTTAGGCGTTGACTCTGTCGGCTCTGATGGAACTTCTCCTACCCCCTTCACTTCTTTTGAAGAGAACTTCTGTAGCAGAGGATGCAGACTGGCAGCTTGTGGTTGGATTTGGCTCATGGAGTATTTTAAATGTCTTAAAAATTTACACAAATTTCTGAGTTTCTGACTTATCTTAAAAAAATTAGAAAATCTAGCAACTCAGAGCCCATATTGCCTCTTATCAGTAACCAGCTGAAGCTTTAAGGTGGGATGTGTGTTTCCTAGTTCTCTGAAGTCTGTGCTACTCTCTTGCTTTGCTCATTTTATGGCCCTGTAATAGGCATTTGATTTTCTGATTCCTGATTTACTGAGGTTTTGAATATTGTATCCCCTAAACCAATAGATGACATATTAGGTTAGTTGCAGGATGACCAGAAATTGATAGATGAGTTTGTGGGCAGGTAAAAACTAAAATCTATTTCTAAGGCTGACTCATACTTAATCATAATGAATAAAATGATTGAAATTAAAGGATGAAATGAAATTCAGTTCAGTGAATATTTAGGTACCTGCTGTGTGCTGGGTATTATATTAGAAATTATTACATTGGTAATAAAAAAGAAAAATAGCTGGCCAGCTTTATGAAATACTGGAGCTGATGTCCAAGAGAGTGGTTGAATGAGAGAGAGGCGATACAGGAATTCATTCATTTGTCAAACATTCATTGAGCCCTACAGTGTACATTGGGCTAGAACTCTGTAGGATACATAGATGAATCTAGCCAACGTTTAAATGTGATGAGGGACATCTGTAATGTGCTATGGTGCTTGGATGTCAGAGAATGATACCTGAAAGAGGTGGCCTGTGAGAGGGACTACCAAGGGTGGTTAGGATCTTAATATTTGGGGATGAGACAATGTTTTTCAAGTTGAGTGAAAGCATGAGTGTAGTGGTGGGTGTTCAGGGAATGGTAAAGAGTCCGGTTTGGCTGGAGAACAGGGTTATTACAGTGTGTTGTTGGCATTGAGGCTGGAAGTGGAGATTGAACAACAACAACAAAAATAATAGTAGCTCACCTTTTTGCATGCTTACTACTTGCCAGATAATGCACTGAGCATGTCATGTGTTATTTAATTCTCATAACGATCCTGTGAGATAGGTACTATTTTTTTCTTAATCCCTTTTAACAGATAAAGAAACTGAGGAATACAGCTAACAGTTGATGGAGAAAGAATCTGAGTCCAGGCATCTAATCCCAAAGCCTATGTTTATTTTTCTTTAATTTTTTAAAAAAATTATTGTACTTCAGATGGGGGTTTACAGAACAAACTAACTTCTCATTAAACAATTAGTATACATACTGTTTTGTGACATTGGTTACCACCTTCACAACATGTCGACACTCTCCATTCTCGACCTCGGGTTCCCTATTACCAGCTTTCCTGTACTCTTCTGCCTTCTAGTCCTTGCCCCTGGGCTGGTGTGCCCCTTTAGTCTTGTTTTATGGGCCTGTTTAATCTTTGGCTGAAGGGTGAACCTCAGGAGTGACTTCATTAAGAGCTAAAAGGGTGTCCCGGGACCATGCTCTTGAAGTTTCTCCAGTCTCTGTCAGACCAGTAAGTCTGGTATTTTTTTGTGAGTTAGAATTTTGTTCTGCGTTTTTCTCCAGCTCTGTCCAGGACCTTCTATTGTGATCCCTGTCAGAGCAGTCAGTAGTGGTAGCTGGGCACCATCTAGTTGTGCTGGACTCAGTGTGGTGGAGGCTGTGGTAGTTGTGATCCATCGGTCCTTTGGACTAATCTTTCCCTTGTGTCTTTGGTTTTCTTCATTCTCTCTTACTCCCAATGGGATGAGACCAGTGGAGTATCTTAGATGGCCGCTCACAAGCTTTGAAGACCCCAGATGCTACTCACCAAAGTAGAATGTAGAACGTTTTCTTTATCAACTGTTACGCCAACTGAGCTACGTGTTCCCCGAGATCATGGTCCCCACGTTCAGTCCCTCAGGGAGTTTCGATGTGTCTGTGGAGCTTCCATGACGTTGCCTTGTACAAGTTAGGCTGGCTTCCCCACTATTGTGTACTGTCTTACCCTTCACCAAAGTTACCACTTACCTATTGTCTATTTAGTGTTTTTCCCTCCCATTCCTCCACTTGTAACCATCAAAGATTGTTTCTTTTGTGTGTAAACCTTTTCATGAGTTTTTATAGTAGTAATCTTATACAATATTTGTCCTTTTGTGATTGATTTATTTCAGTCAGCGTAGTGTCCTCCAGGTTTATCCATGTTGTGAGATGCTTCGGAGATTCATCTTTGTTCTTTATTGTTGTGTAGTACTCCACTGTGTGTATGTACCATTCATCTGTTGATGGGCATCTAGGTTTCCATCTTTTTTGCTGTTGTGAACAATGCTGCAGTGAGCATGGGTGTGCATATGTCTATTCATGTGACGAGTATCATTTCTCTAGGATATATTCCAAGGAGTGGGATTGCCGGATCATATGGCCAAAGCCATATGGGATTAATACTATACAGTTTAATCATGGATGGTTTTTAACACTCTTCAGTGCCAGGCTGGGAAGTTTGAACTTGGTTGACTAGGCAGTGGGAGTTTTCATCCATACAGTGACTTAATGAATGCTGTACCTTAGGAAAATTAGCTTGGCCACTAGTGTAGGATCAGCATGGGGAGAAGAGAGAGATATAGAGCTAGTCTGCTGTCTCCCTCCTCACTAGATTGGGTGCTCCTTGAGGGAACTACCTATCTCTGCCGCTCGCTGCCTCCTCCCATCCCTTCCTTCCTTCGTCTCTTTTCTTTCTTTCTCTTTCATTCTTTCTCCTTTTTCTCCCCTCCTTTAGCTCCAGTATCAACCTATTGTGTCTGGCGCATTTATTTATTTTTAATTTTTTTCTGTGTCACTTTATTCTAAAAAGGATGTAAAGTGGCTGCCTAGGAGCATTCGCTGAGTGAATTAATAAATGACTAAACTCCTTTTGTTGGAGGGAATAATGCAGCCCTAGAGTTTGGTGATAAGCTATATTTTATATACAAACCCTATAAAGCAAAAGACCAGAACCACATCTTCTTTAACTTATGAAGAATTATGGATTTTATGTCAATTAGAATATTAATGATCGGTTAATAATATCAACTGTTAGTTAATGATGTTAATCACCAAATTCAAAGGATATTCATCCTTTAAATAGGTGTTTAGGTTTGTATTTAGCATTAACCAGCTGCAAATTCCACACACACACTCCCACAAAGAGGCAACAAAAGATTCCATTAGTTAACTTCTTTAACGGATATTGAATCTGCTAAGTATTAATCCCAGCATACCTATTTATGTACTTTTCCTAAAGACCAGATAGTGGCAATCTCTCACTGGAAGAAAGAGTTGTAAATTTGTGAATCAGATTCCTGTTTTGGATTTCACTGAGGGAAATTTATAGAGGAGTAAGGCTGCCTACCTTCTATAAAATACACACATTAAAAATTCAAACACTTGGAGAAATCCAAAGACACTGTGGTTAACCTCCAGAAAATACCAGTAAAGGTGGGAAGAATTTAGGTAAACCAGCATCTGACTAGACTTAATAAGAGAAGATTGATAGGTCCTATCTAAATAATGGATTCATTAAAATAAATGTTCTTTCTTGTTGTTGATATTAGCTAATAGCAGTATGTATGTATACATGCATGCACGTAACGATGTATTGATGTGATACATATGGATATAATAATAAAATTAGTAAACTTGAATCTGAGAAAGCTTCATTAAGAAAATGGGCCTTTATCTGAATTGTTTTTAATTCAGTGTATGAGACAAGCATTGAGCTCAGAATAAAGTGTAGAGAAAAATTTGATTACGCTAGTCAGCATACGTTGCTTACCTACCGTGTGTGGAGAGGTATATATCAAACCAAACCAAATTCGTTGCCATCGAGTCGATTCCAACTCATAGAAC
This sequence comes from Trichechus manatus latirostris, assembly GCF_000243295.1. NCBI lineage: Eukaryota > Metazoa > Chordata > Mammalia > Sirenia > Trichechidae > Trichechus > Trichechus manatus. Next base: position 29,239,210 of record NW_004443944.1, read on the forward strand.
TGGATTTCCAAGGAGTGGCTGGTCGATTTGAACCACTGACCTTTTGGGTAGCAGCCGAGCTCTTAACTACTGCATCACCAGGGCTCCTGTTTCTGTCTTCTAGAAAACTGATTCATCTGTGGAGGTGATGTGAATATAAATAACAAGGAGGCTATTGTAAGTGTTTTAAATGAGACAGTAAGTGCTGTGGGAATTCAGAGGAAAGAAAGGTCATTTCCACTAGGAGGATCAGGGAAGGCTTCATGGAAAAGATGGCATTTGACATGACATAGAGGCATTGAATAAAAATTTACTAAATAAATAAAATGAGTAAGTTTGCAACAAGTAGAGTTAAGGAGAGGAGAACCAAAGGAATGATGGACATAGGAAAGCATCAATATTCAGGAAATGAATAGTGAGAAGTCTGGTTTGCTGGTGTATTGATGAATTGTGGGGAGGTGAAGCCAGAGTGGTTTGTTGGGACCTGGGATGCCAGGTCTAGGACATTTGCATGTTGCTGTGAGTGAGCATTGTGTGGGAGCAGGATGGCACTGCAGATTTTTGAAACAGTGGTAATTGATTCAAGCTTTGGATAACTGATTCAAGGTCTAGGAAATTCAATGATCGAGTGATCATAGACCAAGTAGACACCCTGAAGAGAACAGATGGTCAATGATTTAACACACCCAGCGTTCCTCATTTACCCATGCCAGTGACTTTTCACCAAGATGGTCAAGAAATCCCTCATGTGTCAAAAACGAAAACAAACCTTTAAGAGTTTATTAGACCTCTGTTCTAGGTCAGTCATCTGGGGGCTTTGAGATCAGCAGCTGTTCAGGGTCTTTATTCAAAATTCTGTCCATGAGTTTAAGTGTTAATAAATAAAGTTGCTTTTCATTTTGTTTCAAGTTTTTCTTCAAAACCACGTCTTTTCCATTCTATTCTTTACCTTTTGATTTTTTGTGAACCCTCCTCAGTTTTTAAAACACCTGACTAATGGAAAGAATTGAGGAAGACTGTGTAATGCCCAAGCCAGTCTTTTTCTGTCCTTTTAGTCATAGTTTATGTCCACAAAAGATCTGTATTCAGGTTATGAATACTCATTCAAATTGTGGTCAGCAGTAGCCCTCAGGTACTTTTCCTTATTTGTGTCTAGGCAGTTCTTCATGATTCTGTATTTGCATTGTTCATATTTTCTTTGAGAGCACGTATCCCCTTGAAATTTTTAAAATTGTGTATTTTAAATATTACAGAAAAATAAAAACAGAATTTCCTGGTCATTATCGTATGTATGCAGTCTTTACAAGTTTAGGTCTAAGGATATCACTTTCTAGCCATATTGTCAGATTATTCTTTAGAATGACTACCAATTTATATTACCACTAGCCTGCCAATATTGGATTTTATAATCTTTATTTCTTCCAGTATAATAGTGGTACTTCACAGTTTTGTGGGTTTTTTTTTTAACTTTTTATCATGAAAAATTTCAAACATACCAAAAAAAAGAAACCCAGGAAAATAGTACAATGAATACCCTTTTACCTACCACCTATATTCAACAAATTGCCATATTAGCTTAATAATATATTTATTATGTTGAGCCTTTTAAAAATAAAGACACAATGATACTCTAAACATGCATCTCTTTCAAGTAAGGACATTCTCCTACATAGTAATCACAATACCATCATCGGACTTAACAAAATTAACAGTTGTTGTTGTGGTTAGGTGCCGTCAAGTCGGTTCTGACTCACAGTGACCCTGTGTACAACAGAACGAAACACTGCCCGGTCCTGTGCCATCCTCACAATCGTTGCTATGTTTTACCCATTGTTGCAGCCACTGTCAGTCCATCTCATTGAGGATGTTCCTCTTTTTCGCTGACCCTCTACTTTACCAATAAGCAAGATGTCCTTCTCCAGGGGTTAGTCCCTACTGATAACGTGTCCGAAGTACGTGAGACGAAGTCTCGCCATCCTTGCTTCTAAGGAGCATTCTGGTTGTACTTCTTCCAACATAGATTTGTTCGTTCTTCTGGCAGTCCATGGTATATTCAGTATTCTTCACCAACAGCATAATTCAAAGGCATCAGTTCTTCTTCCGTCTTCTTTATTCATTGTCCAGCTTTTGTATGCATGTAAAGGCGATTGAAAATACCATGGCTTGGGTAAGGCGCAGTTTAGTCCTTAAAGTGACATCTTTGCTTTTTTAACACTTTAAAGAGGTCTTTTTCAGCAAATTTGCCCAACATAATATGTCGTTTGATTTCTTCACTGCTGCTTCCATGGGTGTTGATTGTGGATCCAAGTAAAATGAAATCCTTGACAATGTCAATTTTTTTCTCCTTTTATCATGATGTTTCTTATTGGTCCAGTTGTGAGGATTTTTGTTTTCTTTATGTTGAGGTGTAATCCATACTGAATGCTGTAGTCTTTGATCTTCATCAGTAAATACTTCAAGTCCTCTTTGCTTTCAGCAAACAAAGTTGTGTCATCTGCATATTAGGTTGTTAATGAGTCTTCCTCCAGTCCTGATGCTGCATTCTTCTTCACATAGTCCAGCTTCTCACATTATTTGCTCAGCAGGCAGATTAAATAAGTATGGTGAAAGGATACAACCCTGATGCACACATTTCCTTATTTTACACCACGCAGTATTCCCTTGTTCTGTTCGAACGACTGCCTGTAGATCTGTGTACAGGTTCTGCATGGGCACAGTTAAGCATTCTGGAATTCCCCCTCTTCTCAATGTTATCCATAATTTGTTATCATCCACACAATTGAATGCCTTTGCAGGTAAACATCTTCCTGGTAGTTTCTGCTTTCAGTCAGGATCCATCTGGCATCATCAGTGATATCCCTTGTTCCACGTCCTCTTCTGAATCCTGCTAGAATTTCTGGCTGTTCCCTGTTGATGTACTGCTGCAATCATTTTTGAATTATCTTCAGCAAAATTTTACTTGCATGGGATATTAGTGATATTGTTCAATAATTTCCACCTTCTATTGGATCACCTTTCTTTGGAATGGGCACAAATGTGGATCTCTTCCAGTCAGTTGTCCAGGTAGCTGTCTTCCAAATTCGTGGCATAGATAACTGAGCACCTCCAGTGCCGCATCTGTTTGTTGAAACATCTCAGTTGGTATTCCGTCAATTCCTGGAACCTTGTTTTTCACCAATGCCTTCAGTGCAGCTTGGACTTCTTCCTTCAATATCGTTGATTATATACCGCCTCCTGAAATGGTTGAGCGTTGACCAGTTCTTTTTGGTACGGTGACTCTGTGTATACCTTCCATCTTCTTTTGTTGCTTTCAGTGTTGTTCGGTATTTAGCCCATGGAGCCCTTCAGTATTGCAACTCGAGAGTTGAATTTTTTCTTCATTTCTTTCAGCTTGAACACGTTCTTCCCTTTTGGTTTTCTAACTCCAGGTCTTTATACATTTCGTTATGATACTTTACTTTGTCTTCTTGAGCCACCCTTTGAAATCTTTTGTTCAGCTCTTTTACTTCATCATTTCTTCCATTTGCTCTAGGTACTCTGTGTTCAAGAGCAAGTGTCAGAGTCTCTTCTGACATCCATTTTGTTCTTTTCTTTCTTGCCTGTCTTTTTAATGTCGTTTTACTTGTTTCATGTATGATGTACTTGATGTCATTCCACAGCTTGTCTGGTCTTCCATCATTAGTGGGTCCCTGGCCTTGTTCTGACGGATGATATTGAGCTTCTCCATTGTCTCTTTCCACAGATGTAGCCAATTTGATTCTTGTGTATTTCATCTGGTGAGTCTACATGTATAGTTGCCATTTATGTTGTTGAAAAGTATTTGCAATGAAGAAGTCGTTGGTCTTGCAAAATTCTATCATGCGATCTCCAACATTGTTTCTATCACCAAGGCCATATTTTTCAACTACTGATCCTTCTTTGTTTGCAAGTTTTGCATTCCAGTCACCAGTAGTTATCATGATATGCATCTTGAGTGCGTGTTTGATCAATTTCAGGCTGCAGAAATTGGTAGAAGTCTTCAATTCTTCATCTTTGGCATTAGTGGTTGGTGCATAGATTTGAATAATAGTGCTATTAACTGGTCTTCCTTGTAGGTGTATGGATATTACCCTATCTCTGACAACGTTGTACTTCAGGATAGATCTTGAAATGTTCTTTTTGACAGTGTATGTGATGCATTGCTCTTCAATTTGTCATTCCTGGCATAGTATACCATATACTTGTCCAATTCAAAATGGCCAATACCAGTCCATTTCAGCGCACTAATGTCTAGGATATCTTCAAGCATTCCATTTCATTTTTGACAACTTCCAGTTTTCCTAGATTCATACTTCGTACATTTCACATTCCAATTATTAATGGATGTTTCCAGATGTTTTTTCTTATTTTGAGTCATGCCACATCAGCAAATGAAGGTCGCAGAAGCTTTAGTCCATACACGTGATTAAGGCTGACTCTACTCTGAGGATGCAGCTCTTTCCCAGTTTATTTTGAGTGCCTTCCAACCTGAGGGGCTCATCTTCCCGCACTACACCACAGAGAGTTCCGCTGCTTTTCATAAGGTTTTTACTGGACAATTTTTTTAGAAGTTACTCGCCAGGTCCTTCTTCCTAGTCTGTTTTAGTCTGGAAGCTCCGCTGAAACCTACTGGTATTTGAAATTCTGGTGGCATAGCTTCCAGCATCACAGCAACATGCAAGCCACCACAATAGAACAAACTGACGGAGGAGTGGTAGAAATTAACAGTAATTCCTTAATATTATCTAATATTCAGTTCATATTGAAATTTTCCAATTGTTTCCAAAATGTCTCTTATAGATGAGTCAAATTAAGGACCATGCATTGTATTTACATGTTATTATTCTTAGTTCTTTTTTTTTTTTTTTTTTAACCTAGAATAGTTCCTATTTCCCGTTCTGTCCCCCTCTCCAACCTCTTTTTTTTTTTTTCATGGCATTGACTTGTTGAAACTGGAGCAGTTGTCTTATTGAATGTCCCACATTCTGAATTCATCTGATTGCTTTTGTTGTGGTATTTAACTTGTTGCTTTATTCCCTGTATTTCCCTAAAACGGAAGGTAGAGCTAAAGGCTTGATTAAACTCTAGTTTAAATTTTTCACAAGAATACTTCATATTGCACCATATAAGGTGCATAAATGTTTGATTCACCCACTATTATTGGTAAATTTGACCACAGTGTTAAGGTGGTAACTGTCAGATTGCTTCACTGTAAAGTTACATTTTTTTTCTTTTGTGACTAGCAAATGTTTTTTATTTTTATCAATGTTGAGCATTTTTTCAAGTAATGATAAATGCAGCTTCTCTTGTTTGACTAATTTTTCATAGCATTCGACCATTTGTTCAGTGTATTTGGTATTTTCTTTCTAAGTTTGTACTGTGCATTTAAAATTGTTACTTAGTGTCATAAATAATGATGCATTGTTATAAAAGGTAGATTTTAAGCTTGAGAATATAACTAATGTCAAATACAATTTAACAAAATAATACAGATTACAATAATATAATATGTGGCATTTCTTTGACAGGCTTTTATAATAAGTCTGAGTTTGTTCTTTTAAAAAACCACTCTAAGCAGACAAACCTAAAAAAGACAAAGCTCCTAAATAAAAAACTACTATTCCTTTATTTTTTGTGAAGTGGAAGTGAATCTTAAATTCATAAAAGCTGCTTTATATACCCACCCAAAAAGCACCCAGAATTTGTTTTTATTTGTCTCTTAGTGTTTCATTTGGTTGTCTTTTATGCACCAGTTCTTTATCACGTTTAAATAGGCCTATTTTTTCCTGTCGTATCTATTATAGGTTTTTTTCTTATTCCATTTTTTCTGTTATAAATTATACATAGTAAGATTTTCCTTTGAAACCACAAAAGCAGTATACGCTTATTGCAACAAGCTGAGCAATATCTGAGTTGTATAAAGAAAAAGCCAACCATCTCCTCCTCTCCAGTTTCTATCCTCCAAGCTAACCAAGTATAATAGCCTAGTGTATAATCTTCCACATCTTTCTCTGTGCTCTTAGAAACACAAATATACACATTGATTCATTTTCTTTCTTATTTTATAAGATTATGAAGATGCCATACCTATTATTTTACAACTTGTTTTTTTTTTTACTTTATAGTATATTATACATGTCCTTCTAAATCATTAAACCAATATTTAATTCATTTCAGTTCTACTTGCCGCATAATATTCTATTTATGTAGGTTTCTCTCAGTGGTCATTCAGGTTGTGATTTTTCCCTCCATCCTTGTGCATAATCTTTAAGAAATGGAGTTTTCACTTCTGTAGGATACATTCCTACAGAAGGTTAAGTGGTAAGTTTATTTCAATTTTATTATGAACGCCAGGTTATTTTCCACAAAGGTTGTTACAGTTATTGTTCATGCTGGCACTGGATAACATATAGCTTTATAAGTTTTGCCAATTGGCTGAGTGAAAAGTGTTTTCTTGCTTTAATTTTCACTTATCTGACCATTGATAAATTGAGCAGAGTCATTGGCCATTTTGTATTCTCTGTTCTGCAAACCACCTTTCAGTCCTTTACTTATTTTTCTTTTGAGGTGTTACCATTTTACTTTTTAATCAATTTTCAGGAGATTTTGTGTATTTGGGGTATTAACCCCCCTTTTTTGTCACATGGTACAAATATATTATCCCAGCTGACATTTGGCTTTTGACTTTGTGGTTTATTTTGACACATAGACATTCTTATCTGACCATGTCTGTCAGTCTTTTTCTTTATGGCTTCTGGATTCATGTTTTACTCCTCACTACCCAGTGAAGTTAATAATTCTTTAAGCTTTTATTTCTGTATTTCTTACTATTATTATTTAATAATTTTTAAAATTAATTTTGTTTTTCTCTGTGAAGTTTGGGCAGAGATTTGTTTGTTTTTTTAATATAAATGAACCTGTCTTTCTTGTCACTGAATTTCCTCTACTGATCAGAAAATTATCTCTTCTTCATTGTTTGGGAGTAAGCACAGTATTAAATTTTCTAGTTTTTAAATGACCTCCTTTTAACTTTTAAGAATTATTTTTTAATTGTTCCAAGTCATTTTTAATGGTGTTCTTGTGTTTGAGGATATTAGTGTATTCACCTAATACAGTTCTGTCTGCAGGTTTGCTAAGCATAGTCATTGTATTCATCTGGGTCATCAATAATGATATTTAATAGATGAAATGAGCAGAAGGACCTGAAAGCTGATCTTTAGTGTGTGATTTAAAAAGTGACAATTACAATAGCATAAAGCAAAATAAATAAATAAAGCCTGACAACACTGTCATTATGAATGTATTAAGACAATGGAGAAAGAAACACTGGCAGATTCTTAGAGTGGTGGCCTGAAGACTTCTCTGACTGAGAGCACAGATCCCGTGATTTAACTCATGTTAGAGAGAAACATAACAGAGGAACAGAGTCATTGTTCTTTAAAGTTGTCTTTCTTCACTGTCTTATGGCAAGACAACCTTCATTACCATCATGTAACATACTTTTCTAGTGCTTTTATTTATTTTATTTATTTTGTTGAGAATATACACAGCAAAACATACACCAATTCAACAGTTTCTACATGTACAATTCAGTGACATTGATTATATTCTTCAAATTGTGCAACCATTCTCACACTCCTTTTCTGAGTTGTTCCTCCCCCATTAACATAAACTCACTGCCCTGAGGTTCCTATCTAATCTTTGGAGTTACTGTTGTCAGTCTGATCCCATATAGATAGATCTTAAAAGAGCATAATGCTCAAGGCAGACATTTTTTATTAGTGGAGCTAAACTATTATTTGGTTTTAAGAAGACTTCAGGGGAAATGGGTTTAAAGTTTGAAGGTTATGTCAGGGCAGTAGTTTCAGGGGTTCATCTAGCCTCCATGGCTCCACAGAAGTCTGGAGTGTGTGAGAATTTGAAATTCTATTCTGCATTTCTGGTGCTTTTAAAATGAAGTCCTTCATTTGTAAAGAAATGTCATAGATGAAATGGAAGACTTCATTACTACTAAGGGACTTGGGCAGATTGTTCACTTGGGCTTTAAGTTTCCTGTCTGTTCCATGAAGATGTTGGACCATATGATTGCCAAGAGCCCTCTAATTCTTACTCTGCTCAGATTCTCTTCAAGTTAATTTTAGGGAATTTTTTATTAGTACTGGATTGTTGAATTTTGTCAAAAATCTTTAGGAGCAGAAAAGTACCTAGCAGAGTGTCTGGCACATAGAATGCACTTGGTAAAAGGGTAGTTGAACAAATGCATCCATGGAAAGTATTCAAATTACAGTAAATTAGAAATTATGAGGAATTTTTCTCAATGTCATTTGTATATTTGGAGCCTGGATTTAAAGACTGGTACTCCAAACCCGTGCTGTTTTTTGACTGCAGATTTAGTATAATTGAAAGAGCAGAGTGGTGTTCATAATTAGGACATGCTGTATAAAAGTTTTTCTCTAAATTTTACTTTATTCTCATACTGTGGTATCTAACAAGAGGGGAAAAATCTTACTCAGCCCGACTTGTTCCATTAGATTACAATGTGCTTGATTGAATTATTGAGTTGCTTTAGAAATTGCAATTTATCATAATTGACTAATTTATCTTTTGTTACTTATACTAAGATGTCAGGATTAAAGTTTAAAAGTTAATGTTAATATTTTTTAACCTCTTACATTATCTTTTATCTCTACCAAGAGCAAACCTGGGTTGTCCCACTATTGAAATGCCAATGTTGTTGGCAGGCATTTTGTTGATCCTTTCAGGGCACTGTAAGTTTCTCTGATTTGTCTGGAGGTTTGCATATTTTCCTTTGGGAACAGAAAGCCTATAGTAGTTTTATAAGGATCTCAGAAAAGGATGCAGGGAGGATGAGATTGCATCTTATGCTAGTTGTGCCATGGCAAATCATCTTTGTACAGTTCACATTTAACTATATTCAGACTCTTTTAAAATGCTTTATAGACTATCCTGAAACATTTAGGGCTACGTGATTAAAAGAACAACTTAATTTTTTAAGTATTAGAAGGTAATATCCAGACTTAGCCATTCAAGAAAAATGTTATTTTAGTTACCTATCCTACAAATTTTTTGATTTTTATATAGGGACTTTAAGAGCAGGAAAGTGCCTAGCAGTGTGCCTGGCACATAGAATGCACTTGGTAAAGGGTGGTTGAACAAATTCATCCATTGAAATATTCAATTTACAGTAGATAAAGAAATTATGAGGAACTTCTGTGTACATATTTTCCGTTATCTAAAAAATAACTCATGCTTCTGTAAGCCTGAAATTATTTCAAAATATAAAGTTAAGAAAACTTATATGAAAGAGTTTCATGGGAGTGATAGTGAAGTATCAAAGATATTAGTAATCATCTTTGAGAGGGAGAGGTTTTATATCTAGACAACAAATCTAGGAGGTTTGCATTTGGCACAGTCTGAAGAATATGCTTGTGTTTATGAGGCAAGTACCAGAGAAATTGTGATTCTTATTTTATAAAGTAACCTGAAACACTTGAATAGGAATATTCATTTGTTTAAATGAAAATATATACAAGAATAATTATTTGTTGATAGTCCTTGAGTTTTCTTAAACCTAGAAGGAACCTGAGATTCTATTTAGCTCTAATGATTCATCCTCTCATCTTATAATTTAGGAGTCTGAAGCCCAGAGAGATTGTGTCTTGCCCAGAATCATACAACAACTTTATGGGAAGGTTAAGACTAGAACTCAGGGCACACCTACCCTGCCATGCTCAGCCTAGCCCTCTTTCCGTTCTGTCATTCTGTGTTTTGTTATCATAAACAATGCCAGCCTGTTCTGAAGATGAACCCAGTTGATTTTACTACTAATCAGTTGACGTGTGTCTGTACTGAGAGCATTATAAAATATGAATACCAAGGGTAGGAAGTTATTACATCAGCACTGGTCTTCATTTTATTCCCTAATGTGGTTGGTGCAGCAGCTGTGCTAGTACACAGTTGTGAACCCAGCACATCTGTGTTTTCCATTTATTTGTTTGCTTATGTGTATTTTGCAGTTGTTATTTTATAATAAAATTTTTTCAGAGTATAAGTAGGAGAGTGAATTTTTAATTAAATAAAAAAGTATATTATAAGCATATTTACAGTTTTATGTCAGAAAGAGTAGGCAAGTGACAAGAAGGACTAAGTCTGTAGCTACCTACATATATGACCTTGGGCAATATGACCTAGGACAAATCATGTAACCTTCATGGGACTCTGTTTTTCTATCTACTTAATTGGAGTCTTTCATGGGGTTCTGCCCAAGACACTTACATCTGTTGTTTTATTTTGTTAATTGAAGTATAACATACACAAAGAAGAGTGCATAAGTCTTCTTATAAAATGGACACTCATGTAACCACTACTTAGAGATTTTGAAAAATCTTCCTTGGTAATTATGCTGTGCTTTCCTTGTTAAGAAACACTGGACTAGAACAGTTCATCTCATGTTTTTACAACTTTTTCTGGAGTAAAATTAGCAGAAGTAATGGTTGAAAGAAGGAATTTGGACAGTCACTTAAATTTTACTTTGAATAGGTTTATTTGGTTTGTATTTAGTCTTTTCTTCTGATGTGTCTCTTCTTCCTCTTTGCTCTTTTTCCTTTGTCTAGGTCCTGGGAGAAATGGAGAGGGGTCCTAATGAACCCCTCACTATGTTTTCTGAAAGTGGTCAGAGAGTTCTTAAACAGGTCTGTTGATTTTATAGAATACAAATGCAAGTTTGATGTATAAGAGATTTGATTTCAGCTTAACAAAGAGTTGATTTAAATTTATTTTACTTTTTAAAAAAGCAGGCATTTTGATCTCAATGTCCTTAGGGTATTTTATGTTGGGAAGCTGCATTTGGCATGTGGACTAGACACAAACTGACTGAACTAAATAAGATCTGCTTAACAGAAAAGCAGTTTTGATTCAGAGAGGGGCAAATGTGTATATGTGTGCGTGTGTGTGTTATTTCTTTCTTTTTTTTTTTTAAACCATTTAACTACCCGTCTCTATGTCATCATGAATGAACTTTATTATTACTCAGACTGACAAAAACTCTAGCTCAGTGGTTCTCAAACTTGTCCTGCTGTTGCAATCATCTGTGGAGCTTTGAAAAGTACTAATGCCTTTGCCTGGACTTTGCAATTTTTAAAAGATTCCCTAGGTGATTCTAGGAGTCCTGGTGGCGCAGTGATTAAAGCACTTCGCTGCTAACCAAAAGATCAGCGGTTCGAACCTACCAGCTGCTCCGCGGGATAAAGATGTGCAGTCTGCTTCCATAAAAATTTACAGCCTTGGAAACCCTGTGGGGTGGCTAGGAGTCAGAATCAACTTGACAGCAGTGGGTTTGGTTTTGGGGTTCAGTTTAGGAGATTCTAATATGCGGACAAGTTTGGGAAACACTGCTCTAGCTAGTTAAAGCAGGACTGGTCACTATACAACTTGTTTCTTTTCTTTTTTTTTGATAGATATTTTGAATGAATTGATAAATATATAAATAAAACCAACCCCCCCCAAAAAAAAAGACAGTTACCATCAAGTCCCTTTGACTCATGGTGACACCATGTGTTGCAGAGGAGACCTGTTCCCCATAGAGTTTTCAAGGCTGTGACCTTTCCGAAGTACATCCCCAGGCCTTTCTTCCAAGGTACGACTGGGTGGGTTAGAACTGCCAACCTTCTGGTTAGTAATTGAGCATTTAAACATTTGTGCCACTCAGGGACTCCTAAATATATAAGGGGATAAGTATTTTATTTAAAAATCCTGCTTTTTAAACTTGTGTACATTTTTACTAGAATGTAAGCTCTATAAAATCGGGTATCATATTGTGTTTTCTTCACCATTGTATCTTTATCCCTTAGAATAATACTGGCATATATTGCGTCCTTAAATATTTATTGAATGAGTGAATGAACCTATCAGCCTCTAGTGAGTTGAGAGTATGCTTTTACCTAATAGAGTAAAATCTGCGAAAGGCAGAACCTGTGTAAGGCAGAAACCTATCAGAGAAGGAGAACTCAAATATTTTCCACTAAAACGAGCCCTAGAAAAGTGGTGAGACTCACCCTGTCAAAGGCGGAAAACTCAACGAGACCCAGGAAAACAAGGCAGTCCTGTCGAGTTCTGGTTTCACTGTACTCAAATAGTTTGAGAGTGGTGTGATAGTGAAAAGCCCAGACTCTAGAAGCTAATTGGCCTGAGCTTGAATCATGGCTCTGCCATGAAAGCTGTATGATCTTGAGCAAGTTACTTAACTTCTCTGTGCCTCAGTTTCCTCATTGGTAAAATGGGAGTAATAGAACCTATTTTATATGGTTGTTGGGGGAACTAATTGGGTTAATAACACAAATTGCTGAGAACAGTTGACTGGATAATGTGCCTGGCACATAAGAGTGCTTTGTAAGTTGCTGTTGTCTATTGCAATTGAATCAATTTAGGATCATGGCGACCCCATGTATTACAGAGTAGAACTGCTCCATAGGGTTTTCTTGGCTGAAATCTTTATGGAAGCAGACCACTAGGCAGGTTCAAACCACCAACCTTTAGGTCAGTAGTCGAGTACAAACCATTTGCGCCACCCAGGGACATGGAAAGGATGTTAGCCTCCCTCAGTTTCTTCTAACTGACAGCATGGAGGCTAAGAAAGGTTTAAGAGATTCCAAGGTCACAGATGTGGTAAAAACAAGATGGAACCCAGGGTGGTATAGTTCACTTTTTATTCTATTTGCAGGTAGTTCCTGACTTAGGATGTATTTGAGTTACAATGAACCACACTTACGACTGTCCTTTTTTCTTTTTGTACATCTTATTGTTTGTAATACATGTTACATGCAATATTGCAGTGCATAATTTGCTATTATCATTCTCATGCCAACTGCCAAAGACACAGATCAGATTTATAAAAACTGATAATAAAAGGGAATAATAATGAAAACTAAAAAAAGAGGTATTTGACTTATGTCAGAATCAACTTACGATGGAGTTGTCGGAACGGAACTCCATCATAAGTTGGGGACTACCTGTAGTTATGTTTTGTTTCTGCCACTAAATCTGTCAATTTGTCATACTCTTATGGCTTGTGTGTTGCTATGATACTGGAAGCTATGCCACTGGTATTTCAAATACCAGCAGGGTCACCCACGTAGACAGGTTTAAGCAGAACTTCCAGACTAAGACTAGGAAGAAAGGCCTGGTTATCTATGTCCAAAAATTAGCCAATGAGAACCCTAAGAATCACAACAGAGTATTGTTCGATATAGTGCTGGAAAATTAGCTCCTAGGTTGGAAGGCACTCAAAATATATAGTGGCCACAACAATGAACTTGAGCCTACCAATGATTGTGAAGATGACGCAGGACTGGGCAACATTTTGTTGCATTGTACATGGGGTTGCCGTGAGTCAGAACCGACTCAATGACAACTAACAACAACGTTTTGTTTGATTTTTTCATAAGTAATATGGTCTTATGTTACATACGTTAAAAACAAAAAATTTAAAGAAACAGCAAAAGAAAAAGCTTGTGTTCCTCCTTCATTGCTTTTTTGGCGCAAATTCTTTAGCCACATTTCCTCACCTGCTTCAGTTATCTCATCTGAAGGTAAATTAAATAACATAAAAAGTGTGCTTCTGAACCTTAGAGCATTTAGACCGCTAAACCTAAACCTTTGGGCATTTAAATACCCAAAGCTCAAGCCTCAGTGCGGACCTGGTGGGACCCAGGCATTATTATTTTTTAAAGTTTACCAAATAATTATAATTTGTAGTCAAGGTTGAGAACCACTGAAGTTCTTTCAAAGTACGTACTCATTTGATCTCAGATATTCTGACGTTAGTGATTTAATAGTAGCTAGGGTGGTTCTAATTAGTGAGCATTGGCCTGAAATAGGCTGGATCAGCTTGATTCTGATATTTCTGCTAATGGTGCACTGTGTGTGAGTGAGGTACAGTTACCGTTGTGAGGATAGTTTGGTATCTGGGGGAGGAAGCACTGAACTTGGGGTTGAAAGACCAGGATCTAGCCTTGATCCTGCTGTAATCTTAGTCCGTAACCTCGGTTAAGTCATACAACCACTGTCTAGGTTTTACTTTTCCCTGTCTGTGAAAAACTGGGGGAGTTGGACTAATTATTCTGTAAATTCTCTTTCAGCTCTAAAACTTCAAATTTGTGAGCCAGTAGGGGAGGGAGAGAGGTAGCTGGTCGACTTTGTGTGCCTGAAGAATAGGTGAGCGTGAGAGGCCAACTGTGCAGGCCTGGGGTGGAAGGGGACAAGTGTGGAAGACTTGCCTAAGGGAATACTGAATAGGAGGTCGTAGCAATAGCTTAGCACGTGGTAATGATGTTGTTGAGGTTCTGATCTTACTGTTAAATGACTCACAAGGTAAATGTAGTCAGGGGAGCCCCCCAAAATAAGGCAATAGAAAACAGAGGATATTTTTGTTGTTACATGTATGAGGTAGGTTAAGAGTAGGAATATTATAATTGCTGCTAAGGTCTAAGAGGGTGGTAGATAGCTGGCTTTTGTTTTCAAGCACCATTTGTTAAAGAGTCTGTCTTTTCCCAAATCAACGGTCTTTGGGCCTTTGTCAAATATCAGCTGCTCGTAGGTGGATGAATTTATGTCTGGATTCTCAATTCTGTTCCATTGGTCTGTGTGTCTGTTGTTGTACCAGTACCAGGCTGTTTTGACTACCGTGGCAGTACAATAGGTTCTAAAATCAGGTAGTGTGAGGCCTCCCACT
>NW_004443944.1:29254055-29255161 GCF_000243295.1 Trichechus manatus latirostris
GTCTAAGGTGTGTCTCTTGTAGGCAGTATATAGACGGATTGTGTTTTTTTAAATCTGTTCTGCCACACTCTATCTCTTTATTGGTACATTTAGTCCATTTACATTCAGTGTAATTATTGGTAGGTATGAGTTTAGTGCTGTCATTTTGATGTCTTTTTTTGTATGTTGATCGTTTCTTTGTTCCACTTAATTTTCTGTGCTACATTGTTTTTCTTTATGTATTTTCATCTTTTGTTGATTTTGTATTTACTGAGTCTTTGTATTTTGCTTGTTTTTTATTCTGATGCATAGCATTGTTAGTTTTCTTCGTGGTTTCCTTAATATTTACCCCCTATTTTTCTAAGTTTAAACCAGTCTTTTATTTCTTTATATCGCCGTGACTTCCTCTCCATATGAAAAATCTATGTCTGCATTTTTTAATCCCTCTTTTTTGTTTTAATGTTGTCATCTTTTATATATTGACATCTCTGTTTCCCTATTTTCAGTGTTGTAGCTTTGATTTATTTTTGTGACCTCCATATCTGGGTTGATATCTGGTTGCTCTGTACTGTGTTCTAATCTTGGTTATTATCTGATATCACTTATTTTCTAACCCAAGGACTCCCTTTAGTATTTCTTGTAATTTTGGTTTGGTTTTTGCAAATTGCCTGAACTTGTGTTTATCTGGAAATGCCCTAATTTCACCATCATATTTGAGACACAGTTTTGCTGGATATATAATTCTTGGTTGGCAATTTTTTTCCTTCAGGGCTTTATATATGTCATCCCATTGCCTTCTTGCCCACATGGTTTATGCTGAATAGTCCGAGCTTAGTCTTTTTGACTCTGCTTTGTAGATGACTTTTGGTTTATCCCTAGCTGCTCTTAAAATTCTCTCTTTAATTTTGGTTTTGGCAAGTTTGATTATAATATGTCTTGGTGACTTTCTTTTGGTATCTACCTTATGTGGGATTCAATGAGCATCTTGGATAGTTATCTTCTCATGTTTCACGATATCAGGGAAGTTTTCTGCCAACAAATCTTCAACAATTCTCTCTGTATTTTCTGTTATCCCCACTGTTCTGGTACTCCAATCACTTGTAGGTTATTCTTCTTGATAGAGTCCC
>NW_004443944.1:29255261-29259058 GCF_000243295.1 Trichechus manatus latirostris
ACTAATTCTGACTTCCATTGCCTCAATTCTGCTCCTATGACTTTCTATTGAGTTGTCTAATTCTGAAATTTTATTGTTAATCTTCTGGATTTCTGTTTTCTCTCTGTGGATTCTTGCAGCCTGTTAAATTTGTCATTGTGCTCTTCTCTAATCTTCTTAAGTTCCTCTGTTGCTTTGTCTGTATGTTCCTTGGCTTGTTCTGCATTTTGCCTGATCTCCTTCCTGATCTCTTGAAAAGTTCTGTATGTTAACTTTTTTATTCTACCTCTGGTAATTCCAAGAAGTTCTCATCCTCCGGAAAATTTCTTGATTCATTCTGTTGTGAGCTTGTGGAAGCCATCATGGTCTGCCCCTTTATGTGATTTGATATTGACTGTTGTCTCCAAGTCATCAATAAGTTATTATATTTATTTTATGTTTGCTTACTGTGTCCTAGCTTCTTGTTTTGTTTTGTTTGATATGCCAAAATAGGCTGCTTGTATGAGCTAGTTAGATTACTGGCGCCTTTCAAGCTCTAACATCCCTGCCACCAGGTGGTTAGATCTGTCAGTAGGTATGTGAGCCCAGGAGTCCGTTTACTTTTCTTGTATGGATTCAGCTCAGGTGTCTAGATAATCGATCCTCAAGTGTGTGGTGCAGCTCTCACCTACAGTCCTAGACAGGGAGGTGTGATTGGAGTAGGCACAGGTATCTGGCTGCAGTAGAGGGTCATGTGCTTAGCAAGGCAGGGGGCTGACGGCTGCCCTGAGTATCTGGGAGGAAAGCATGTCCCTGTTCCGTAGACCCTGTAGTTGTGTGGGTTTTGCAGCTGGATTATGGGCACCCATTGCTGTTGGCTGTAAGGACTGGGAGGCACCACTTATTCTTGGACTGCTGATGCAGGTGGCTGCGTGGCGTGGGTGGAGCCACCAGTCCTCAGGCCCCTGATGTGGATAGGTGAGGACCCTGCTTAATGGGCAGAGTGGGATCACATGTCACAAACCTGCCACTGCACTATATAGCTGATCACAGTGAATTCAGGCCTCAGGTATATACCCTGTTGTACTGTACTAATGAGGGCCTACGCTGTTGAAATGGGTCCACATAGGTCTATGCAGGGGTGAAAGGCATTCAACGTCCATGGGCCCCTTATGCCTGTTCCTAGGCAGAGGAGCTCTGCCTGCCCTGAGTTCCCAGCTTAAAGGAGCTGGCAGATTATTTTTTCCAGTTTGTTAATTTGTTCCCTCCCCAGGGCTGGGAAAATAGCTCAGGGCATGTGACGGGTCCTACTTTCAGCCCAGGGGACTCAGCAGTCATTCAGACTGGCCCAGGACCTGGTGCAGAGCAGGGAGGGAGTAGGTAAATAGGAGAGAGGTCTTCCCAAACGGGGTGTTTTTTGATCCACAGCATGTACACATCTTTTGCCAGTTGAGTGCTGCTTTTCACTGGCTCTGGAGGCCTGAGCAGACTCTCTGCCTCTTGGTCTCTCCTGACGTGGATAACGCTTCCCAAACGCCATTGCCCACCTCACTGCACATGCCAGCCAATCCAGCCTGCCGGGCACTGGCTCCTGCCTTGTCTGGCAACTCCTCGCTGCTTCTGAACCGTCTCTCCTCTCCTGCCACTCAGTACAATTCCTTAACTTTGCCTTAGATGTTCAGGGCTCCTAGATTGTCATATATAATTGATTCACTTGTTTTTTCGGGTCTTTATTGTAAGAGGGACCACCGGAAGCATCTGACTACGCCACCATCTTGGCCCCGCCTCTCATTTTACTTTCTTTCAGTTCACTTTATTGTTTTTTTCCCCTAACTTTTTGAGTCAGTTCTTTAACTCATTTTTTTCCTAATGTAGGTATTTATGCCTGTGAATTTTCTTTTTTCCTGGTTTAGCTGTTTTCTTTAAGTTCTCATATGTATTATTTTTCTTATTGTTTTCTAGAAATTTTGTCGTTTTGACACGTTTTTTTTTTAACCCAAAAGTTCAAGGGGTTGTTGTTGTTTTAAGGTAGAAAGGTCTTTGTTTCTTGATTTTATTTTAAATTTGTAATTTCAGTACATTCTCATCAGAGTATGTTGACCGTCCTATTTCTGCTTTTTGAGTTTATTGAAATTTTCTTTATGGCCTGATATATGGTTAATTTTTTTTTAAAATAATGTTTGATTGAGTTTGTGGTGGAAGTTTACACAGCAGATTAGGTTCCCATTTGACAATTTCCACGTAAATTCTTCAGTGACTTTAGTTACATTTATTACCAGGTAAATTTTTCAGTGACTTTAGTTACATTTATTACGATGTGTCAACATTGTCTTTAATTGTGTTCTGCTTGTTTCATTTTCAGCACTCTAGTTTTCCTACACCCTTGTCTCCTCATCTTTGCTTTTGGGTAATTGTTGATTGTTAGATCTTGTACAGATGGTTTTTAAATAGAGCACTGATCTTACAGGTAATATCCTTAATTTTGTGTGCTGCTCTGCTATTTCGCTAAAAGGTGATCTCAGGATAGGCTTGGTTCTAGGTTTAAATAGTGTCTCGGCGTTTTTTTTCTGAATGCATGCTAAAAGTATGCACTTTCTAAGCATAAATTCTATGTTTACAATAAAGAATACTTTAAAACTTAAACTGAAAATGTAGTGAAAATATAATGTATAGATATTATAGATAAAATTGGAAAAACTTTATACTTAAGAAAGTTTAAAAACTAATTTTGAAATTCTGTTAGAGAAGTGGGTCTTGTCTTTACTTTTGTTTTTGGCTCTAAACATAGTGACATGATATTAATTCATCTTAATTTGACAAGTTTAGAAATGAAGGTAGAGGGAGTCCTCTAAGGCTCGTGCTCCCAGTTTCATGATTCTTAGTGAAGCTGGGGTCAGTCACTGAGGTTTGCTTCCACACTCTTTTTAATGCTTGTTGATGAGTGATTTAAGATCTCAGGAAAAGTTATTCTTTGTAGACTTAATGGAAACCCTGTTTTTAACATCTTCTAAAGATGCTTAGGAGTCCCAGGGTGGTGAGATTGGAGGTTCACATCCACCCAGATGTGCCTTGGAAGAAAGGCCTGGCAATCTACTTCCAAAAAATCAACCATAGAAAATCCTATGGAGCACAGTTCTACTCTGACAGACATGGGGTTGCCATCAGTCAGAATTAACTCTACGGCAACTAGGTAAAGATGCTTAAGTTGACCTGATAACTTGGAATATTTGCATTGTCTTCCATTGCAAAAGTACGTCACCTCTGTGATAGCTATATAATACTGTGACTTTATTTTTCCTCTTTTTTTTTTAGAATTTTGATTTGGCTGCTACCCTGAAATATAAGCGCTAAAAATGCCTGCTTATTTGGACTTAGAAGATGACCTAGATAAATAATAGAAATTAAGAAAGACATATTGGTGAGTGAAACCATGTGTGAGAGAGTGGCTAAAGCCCAACTTAATATTTATCCTTTTGGTTTTTCTGGTATTGTCTTTCTTTTTGGAGATACTATCTAGAATGCATTTATTCTTCTTGGAAACGTTGAAGAAAGTACAAATGCCACTCTTCTGTTTTTAAATGGGGCTTCTACTACAAACTTCTTTATGTAGTTGTCACCTTTTTTTATAAAGATTGATCTCAGGTTTTACTGTGTACAACGGTGAAAGACCAGTCAGCAATGTTGATTGTTAGAATTTATGTTGATTAAAACTGTAATAGGAGATTGCACTTCAAGCATTTTTTTATATTTTATTGTACTTCAGGTGAAGGCTTACAGAACAAATAGTTTCTCATGAAACAGTAGTACACATGTTGTTTTATGACATTGGTTAACAACCC
>NW_004443944.1:29259158-29260860 GCF_000243295.1 Trichechus manatus latirostris
TTCTCAGTGGGAATGCTTTCAAAGTCTCTCCATTTAGGATGATGTTGGCTGTTGGCTTTGTATAAATGCTCTTAATTATGTAGAGGAATTTCCCTTCTATTCCTATTTTGTTGAGAATTTTCATCATGAATGGATGTTGGGCTTTGTCAAATGTCTTTTCTGCATCAATTGATAAGATCATGGAGTTCTTGTCTTTTGCTTTATTAATGTGATGGATTATATTGATTGTTTTTCTAATATTGAACCATCCCTGCATACGTGGTATAAATCCCACTTGATCATGGCGAGTTATTTTTTTGATATGTTGCTGAATTCTATTGGCTAGAATTTTGTTGAGGATTTTTGCGTCAATGTTCATGAGGGATATTGGTCTGTGATTTTCTTTCATTGTGGTGTCTTTGCGTGGTTTTGGTATCAGGGTTATTGCTGGCTTCATAGAATGAGTTTGGGAATATTCTGTCCTTTTCTATGCTCTGAAATAGCTTTAGTAGTAGTGGTGTTAACTCTTCTCTGAAAATTTGGTAGAATTCTCCAGTGAAGCCATCTGGGCCAGGTTTTTTTTGTTGTTGTTGTTGGGAGTTTTTAAATTACCTTGTCAATTTCTTCTTTTGTTACAGGTTTATTTAGTTATTCTGCTTCTGTTTGTGTTAGTTTAGGTAGGTAGTGTGTTTCTAGAAATTTGTCCATTTCCTTTAGGTTTTTGAATTTGATAGAGTACAATATTTCGTAGTATTTTGTTATGATTCGTTTAATTTCAGTTGGGTCTGTTCTGATACCACCCTTCTCATTTCTTATATGGGTTATTTGCTTCCTTTCCTGTTTTTCTTTTGTCAGTTTGGCCAGTGGTTTATCAGTTTTGTGGATCTTTTCAAAGAACCAGCTTTTTTGTTAACTCTTTCGATTGTTTTTCTCTTCTCTGTTTCATTTAATTCTGCTCCAATTCTTAATTCTTATTATTTCTTTTCTTCTGGTGCCTGAGGGCTTCTTTTGCTGCTCTGTTTCTACTTGTTTCAGTTGAAGGGTTAATGTTTTGATTTTGGCCCTTTCTTCTTTTTGAATATGTGCATTTATTGCTATAAACTGACCTCCGAGCACTGGTTTTGCTATGTCCCAAAGGCTCTGGTAGGAGTGTTTTCATTCTCGTTTGAGTCTATGAATTTCTTTATTCCATCCTTAATTTCCTCTATAACCCAGTAGTTTTTGAGCAAAGTGTTGTTCAGTTTCCATGTGTTTTGTTTTTTTCCCTTGCTTTTTCTATTATTGATTTCTACTTTTATGGCTTTATTGTCAGAAAAGATGCTTTGTAATATTCCGATGCTTTGGATTCTGTTAAGGCTTGCTTTATGACCTAATATGTGATCTGTTCTGGAGAATGTTCCATGTGCGTTGGAAAAGAAAGTATACTTGGCTGCAGTTGGGTGGAGTGTTCTATGAGATCAAGTTGGTTGATTATAGCATTTAGATCTTCCGTGTCTTCATCGAGCTTTCTGCCCTTCACCGAAAGTGATGCGTTGAAGTCTCCTATTATTATTGTGGAGCTGTCTATCTCTCTTTTCTATGCTGTTAGAGTTTGTTTTATGTATTTTGGAGCCCTGTTGTTGGGTGTGTAAATATTTATTATGGTTATGTCCTCCTGGTGTATTGACCCTTTAATCATTATATAATGTCCTTTCTTATCCTTTGTGGTGGCTTTGACTTTGAA
>NW_004443944.1:29261922-29304536 GCF_000243295.1 Trichechus manatus latirostris
AGTTTCTCATGAAACAGTAGTACACATGTTGTTTTATGACATTGGTTAACAACCCCACAACATATTAACCCTCTAACTTCTCAACTTTTTTTTTTGGTGAAACTACACATAGCCAAAGATAAACCGTTTCAAAAATTTCTACATGCACAGTTCAGTGACATTGACTATGCTCTTCCAACTGTGTCAAGCGAATACTTTTGATTAAAATTTCAAATAAATGTGTTGAAAGTTGCAGCCTCAGCACAACTTACAATTTGATACTGTGTTTGGATTTGAGATTAGCTGAAGCCCAGCAGAAATTCATAGTTCTTACCCTGAAATATGAATTTCCCTTCCCCATTGTAGCCTCTGTGGAGCACTCTAGTAACAGATCCTGGCAGTCCACACCTGGGGTCTCTGTCACAGTGGGTCTAAGCTGATGCAGGGGTCTTCAGAAATGCCTCATGAACCCATATGAGAAAATGTTAGTGTCAGAGCACTTACTGCATAGTCCTCCTTCCTACCCCCTTTATTTGAGAATTTGGTCGCCATGAGTCGGAATCAACTTACGGCGGCTGGGTTTTTTTTCATAGTATTGTGACAGGCTTGCAGGATAGGATAAGGTTTGTGCCTTGGTCCTGTAACATTCTTAGCTTTTTACCTCAGTTTGCTGAAGTGACTCACCTAGCAAACGGTCATTTTTTTTTACGTTAAATGGAATTTAAGCATTTACTGCTACTTTTCCTTAAAGACACTGACATTTGTAAGTTACTGCAAAGTAGTTTTTATATTTAGAAAAAAAATTTTTTTCTTTCATTTTGAGATTTAAGAGCTTTAGTCCAGGGATAGAAGCCACTTACTTCTGCCAGGATGACCAGTGCACTGAGGAACTGTGGTATACAGTGGAATATTATATAACCATTGAAAGGAATGATTCTAATACATGCTACAACTTGGATGAACCTTGAGAACATTATGCAAAGTGAAAGAAGCCAGACACAAAAGGACAAATATTGTATAATCCCCCCACTTACAGAAATATCTAGAATAGGCAAATGCATAGAGACAGAAAGTAGATTAGTGGCTTCTAAGGGCTAGGTGGGGAAGGGAGAATGGGGAGTTAATGCTTACTGGGTACAGAGTTTCTGTTTGGGGTGATGAAAAAGTTTTGGGAAACAAATAGTGGTGATTGTTGGACCACATTGTGAATATAATTAATGCCACAGAATTTTACATTTTGAAATGGCTAAAATGATAAATTTTATGTTATATGTATTTTACCACAATTAAAAAAATAAAATTTTGAGAGTACTTGTTTTATTTTTTCATGATCACTTATTCCCTTCTCCTGATTCTGTAGTTTTACAAAAAGGTAACCTATAACAATATATTAACTTTGTTTAAGGCTGATGTGTTTTTATTTCCAGCGTCTTTAAGAACTAACTGTTGTAGAATATCTTAAATAGTTTATCCTCTCTCTAATTTCTTAATTTTTATAGTACTTCCTTATTACTTGGCAAATAAATTATAATTTTCAGAGAGCTGTGGATTATACATTGCTATATGTATAATTGTGCATTGTAATGCTCTTTTTGCATTTTCTCTTCTTTTCAAAGGTTTTCTTATTGTCCACTTGGCATATGCTTCTGGAATAATATTCACCATGGTTTTGGATGACCTTCCAAACTTAGAACACATCTATACTTCCTTGTGTTCATCAGCAGTGGAAGACTCAGAGATGGATTTTGACTCTGGACTAGAAGATGATGATACAAAAAGTGATAACATTTTGGAGGAGTCCACTATCTTTGTGGCCTTCAAAGGAAATATAGATGATAAAGACTTCAAATGGAAATTGGACACAATATTGGAGAATGTGTCCAATTTGTTACACATGGGTAATTGCCTAAATTATTTTTTCCTTATTGTTATTCTTTTTTGAAGTGTTTGTTTTCCATGGTTATCTCAAGTTTTATACAAGCAGTCCCCAAGTTACGAATGAGATCCGTTCCTAGGTATGTCTTTAAGTCAGATTTTAGGTAAGTTAGAACAGGTGCGTAGGGTTCTTGTTTAGCCTTACTTTAGTGCAAGAAAAGGCTCAGAGCCTTTTCAGTGATTCAAAAGTTGCATGTGCAATAAGTGAAGGTGATTGTGATAAAGAATTCGTTGTGAGTAGGGGTTGGTTCATTGGTTTCAAAGTAGGGGCAAATTTACATAATATTAAAGGGCAAGTACAAGTTGTGTGTAAGTTGGAGGTTTGTAACATGGGAGCTTACTTTATATTCAGACTGCTAAACTGGGATGAAAGGCTGATTTTAAGTGCGAAGTTTGAATTACAGGGTTTTTTATTATTATAGAAATGCTGTTGTGTTTCCTTTCAGTACGTGGAGGAACTGAACATAGCAAAGTATTGCTTCACATAGAAATCATTAAATAATCTGCTCTAGAGGATAAGAGTAATTCTCAAGACCCAAATTAATTTACAGTGTTATTTTTAACCTGGTATTGGATTTCCTTACCTGTAAAATGAAGGGGTTGGACTGGATCTTTAATACCCCTTAAAACTTAGAAAAATCTGTTATTCCATGATTCTACTTACAGTGTACTTGAAATTATTCTCTTAAATTTTAGATCAGAGGTCACTGACAGCAGTAGTACCTGCAGCCATGTGTTACTTGGCCTGCTTTATAGTGTTTGGTTTTTTCTTTTTTTTTTTAAATGTTTGAATTTAGTTGTCAGTGTTTTAAAAATTGGCATGTTTTACACAAAAAGCTAGATTTTGGATTTCTCTTTAAAAATGGGAAGGTCTGATAATGTAACATTGAGCTCTCCCTCTTTCCCAAATGGTGCTGAGCATAGCAGCTGCTAGGTGAGGACTAGATCTCACTTCACCACAGTTCCCATCAGGCCTCTTAACACATTTGGATTACCCGTCTGGCTCCTATGGGCATTTGTGTTTGACCCTTGGTTTAGATGTTCTCCATCTGTTCTGGTTAGCATCTGTCTTAGTCATCTAGTGCTGCTTTAACAGAAACACCACGAGTGGATGGTTTTAACAAAGAGAAGTTTATTCTCTCACAGTCCAGTAGGCTACAAGTCCAAATTCAGGGCATCAGCTCCAGGAGAAGGCTTTCTCTCTCTGTCGGCTCTGGAGGAAGGTCCTGGTGATGCATCAGTCTTCCCTTGGTCTGGGAGCGTCACAGCGCAGGAACCTCAGGTCCAAAGGATGCGCTCTGCTCCCAGCATTGCTGTCTTGGTGGTGTGAGGTTCCCATGTGTCTCTGCCTGCTTCTCTCTTTTATATCTCAGAAGAGATTGGCTTAAGACACTATCCAATCCTGTAAACCTCATCAGTATAACTGCTACTAATCCATCTTACTACATCATAGTGACTGAGTTTACAATACAACGAAATCACATCAGATTACAAAATGGTACACAATCATACAGTACTGGGAATCATGACCCAGCCAAGTTGACAGATATTTATGGGGGACACAATTCAATCCATGACAGCATCGTTATCTAATCCCTGCAGACACAGTACAAAGCCCAGATTTTATCCTTTTATCAGAAATCCTGATTTGGTCAGGTGCTAATTAGCTTTTTCAGATTTGGAGGGTTTTTTCTTTGAGATTTGATATCAAGTTATTGAATAACTTTCTTTTTAATCAGGTGCCTGGGCCTGGGATTTACTTTCCCATCTGTAAAATGTAATTACAAACAACATTACCTCCTCAATTAGTTACTTTTTGTATTTGCTTTTAAAAATATGTCCAGATGTTCGCATTAACTTTTCAAACTTGCTGAAATGCTGACGTGTATGTTTTCACATCCTGGCTAGAACTTATTTGCCAAATTTCTGTTATTTTTTTCCCCTCTGTTTGATGTGCTTCTGTGGAAATTCTACTGTTGTAGACTTAATTAAGTCTCCTCCTTAATTGAAGCATTTATAGGACATTGGAAGAAATGTTTTCTCTGTGACTTTATGAATATCTTTCACAGAGATGCCCAATTAATATTTAAATATTTTGGTTTTAAATATTTCAGATATTTAATTTGAATAGGTAAAATTGCTTAGCATTTTATAAATAAAACTATTCCTTTTTAGTGCTCTTTTCTTTAAATAAATTTAGTGCAGGGCTTCAAACCTCTGCTGAGAATTTGCATTTCCACCCTAGATATACTGAATCAGAATCTGCAGTTTATCAAGATCCCCAGGTGATTCTTATGTATAATAAATTTTGAGAACCACTGCTCTACTAGTGGTTCTCAGAATTGGTCCCTAACCAGCAGCGTTAGCATTGCCTGGGAACTTGTTAGAAATGTGAATTCTCAGCAGGGGTTCCAACCAAAAGGAACCCATTCAAAACCCTAGTTTAGTGGATTAAGCTGCAGATTCCCTAATATTCTGCATCCAATGTTTTTATAGAATTTCACTTGACATTTGAGACTTTTATGTTCTCAGCTTCTCAGTTCACAATCATTGAACTGAACCCAGAAGTAAACATTATTCTATTAGTTTAAACTTATCTCTCTCTTCTCTCTTATATTCCTTATTCCATCTTAATGCTTTCCATTTATTCAGTGCCTACTATGTGTCAGGTAGTATGCTGGGTTTTTTGCATGTATTATCTCATTTAGTACTCACAGTCTCATGAGGTAGTTTTTCCATAGTTTTAAAGAAGAGAAAAGTAAGTTTCAGGAAGGCTGTATAGTTTGTTCCTGGTCACCCAGGTGCTAAGTGGGAAAGCTGGGATTAGATTTAAAGTCTGTCTAATGCCAAAGCCCAAGCTCTTGCAACTAATCCAAGCTGGTACTCCTTTTTGTTTTGTTTTTGTGCAATGTTTTCTGGTGACTAAAAGATTATTAATATTATTCTTTTTCTTTCACAATCAAGAATCCAGCAAGCTAAAGGTGCAGAAGGTGGAGCCCTGGAACAGTGTGCGTGTGACATTTAACATCCCCCGGGAAGCAGCAGAGCGGCTAAGGATCCTGGCTCAGAGCAACAACCAGCAGCTTCGGGATCTGGGGATTCTCTCCGTTCAGATTGAAGGTCTGTTATTTTACCATGTGCCCATTTGGACTAAAATCATAACAACAGTAAAATACAGCAAGATTTTCTAGGCTGCTTTGTCTGTTCCTCTGCTCTTATGTTCCATAATGCCAGGTGACTCACGTAACCTGGGCTTCACGTTATAACACCTCAGGATAAAGAGGGTTTTGCTGGTCCTTATACTCTTAAGCATCCATAGCCATAGTACCATTCCTTCTTTGGCTGATTTTGACCGTCAGTCTCTCAGACTGTGGTTTTACTGGCACCCTGACCAGAAACTGATTTGTCTTTTAAAGACTATCGCTTCCATCCACCAAAACCAAACCCAAACCCATTGCTGTTGAATCAATTCTGACTCACGGCGACCCTATAGGACAGAATAGAATTGCTCCATAGGGTTTCGAAGGCTGTAATCTTTACGGAAAGGAGCCCTAGTGATGCAGTGGTTAAGCACTTGGCTGCTAGCCTAAAGGCCAGTGGTTCGAACCCACCACGTGCTCCACAGGATAAAGATGTGGCAGTGTACTTCTGTAAAGATTACAGCGTTGGACTCCCTGTGGGGTAGCTCTATTCTGTCCTGTAGTGTTGCTGTGAGTCGGAATCGACTCAACAGCAACGGGTTTGGTTTGTGTTTTTAATTTTTACGGAAGCAGACTGCCACATCTTTATCCCACAGAGACTGGTGAGTTTGAACCACCAAGTTTTCAGTTAGCAGCTGAGTGCTTAACCCCTGTACCACCAGTGCTCCTTTCCTTCCACCAACTAAGCCTTAGTATTTTTCTTTTTCTTTTTCTTTATTCATCTAACGCAGATTAGGAGGCCCTGAACAGTCCTCATGTAGCAGTATTCATTTTTCAAATTTTATCCAGAATGGTCTTTTCAAAATGAAAACATTCTCAACACACACACATATATACACATTCAATTTAAAACCCTGCTATGGCTTGCCACTATTCATAGAATAAAGACCAGACTCCTTAAAATGACCTTAGACCTTGCATGATCTGACCTCCACCTTCCTCACCCAGCCTTATCTTGTATAGCTCTACTCACTTGCTGTCTGCCTCTCCAGCTTTCTTTTGATTCCTTAAACATGCAGTTCTTCCTTCTACCAGAGGTTCCCTTGGCACTGATATCTTCTCTGTATGGAATGTTGTCTGTTACTACTACCTGTTCCCCTAGTTAATCCCTACTCAGCCTTCAGGTATCAGCTCGGATCTTGAAGATGCGTTTTCTGAACCCCTAGACTAAGTCAGAGTCCTTTGTTATGTGCTCTCACAAAAGTCTGTTTCTTCCCTTCAGATTATCTTACGCTTTCATTAGAGCAATTATTTGATTATTGTTTTATTTCCCCATTAGACTGTAAGCTCCAGTAGGTCAGGAACCATGTCTGGTTTTGCTCACTGTTGTTTGCCTGGCTTGCCTGGTACATGTTAGGTTCTTAGTAAACATCTGTTGAATGAAAGGAAGGTAAGCGCACATACAATAGCACCGCCCTGCTCCAGCACTTGGAATACAAAGATTAAACAAAATATGGTCCTTGTCTTTATGAATTCAAAAGAGCTCATGACCTTAGTGAGAAGGACAGACCTGTAAGGGATTTAACTGTGAGTGTGGGGGAGAACAAACGGGGTTCAGTCTTCGGGTGCCCAGAGATAGAACTGGCACTTCACATCCCCTCCTGTATTGATGTAAAAAAGGTGGCAACCAGTGATTCCAGCTTTCCCTTCCACTGGTGAGCCAAGTCTTGCTGACCCTGTGCTTACTTAGAGCCTAAATGCTCCACCAAACCATAGAAGTGGTATAATTTTGTATATAGGAGTGAGACTAATTATTTGCAGTCTAAGATTGTAGGTTACTGTGCTCCAAACGGGGCAATACCAACAAGCAGAAATTATTTAGAGAGGATTATGTGTAGATTGATAAATGGGGTAAATTTGATTATTTCATAAATGAAGGAATAGTGGCTTAACAGTAACTAGTTTATTATAAAAATGTTGGATTATCTAAAAGGTTGATCCAGAAAAGTAAAATTAATTTATAGCAGTCAAAGTTGAACAGTTGGGAAGAGTGGAAGCTGAACAACTATTGGATACATAACAACATATAGACTGTTTCTGCTTTATGGAACACATAAGCAATTTCTTATTTACCTGTTTCTTATTTACTTATTTAGCTATTACCTATTTATCTAAATTAAAAGATTTTGCGACCTTAATTAGTATTGTTTTCTATTAGAGGAAGGAAACACCAATTTCTTCTCTTTATCAAGCTTATTTCCTGCAAGTTCTTAAAAGGGAAAATGCTGGCTCCGCTTTATTGTTATAGCCATAAATTGAAAACAGAAGTACCAGGAAGGAAGCAAAATAAATAACATATTTTAAAAAATTATGAAGTTTGCATATGACAATGATTATTACAGTATAGAAAATGTTCTTTAACTGTTAGAACATATATGTACATGTGTCCCAGGTATCTCCTTTTCTCTCTTTTCACACTCTTTGGGAGTTCAGACAGGAGTGAAAATGGTGGCAGCAGCTGTTGCTTTCATGAAACTGGTGATGGCCGATGCATTTGTAAATTGTAAGAGGAGGTGTGGCCACTGTCATGGTATCTGTTTGAAGGGGTTGGAAGACAGGTTGTTCTCCAACAGATTATTCTCCATCGAAGACTCCCTATACCCTTCCTTTTTGAGTTTTGACCAAGGAGTTGGGGAGTGCCTCTTTTTGGAGGATATTTTGTGACCCCCTCTGTAAATTAATGGTGATCTAAAGCAGGAGCCTGCAAACTTTTTCTGTAAAAAGCCAGATGGTAAATATTTTTGGCTTTGTGAACCATGTTGTCTCTACCACAACTACTCAACTCTTCCATTGTAGCGCAAAAGTAGCCACAGACAATACATAAATGAATTAATGTGCCTGTGTTCCAATAAACCTTTATTTAAATAAATAGGCAATGGGCTGGATTTGGCCCATGGGCCATAGTTTACAAGTTTGGGAGCCAGTATAATACCGCCAGTACAGTGTTCACTACAGTGTGTATTTCTTTGACACAAATTAGCTTATATGCAGTTAGTAAATAGAGGAGTGATAAGTTTAATGTGGAAATTGTGTTTATTCATATGTGATTTTTCCTACGCAAGAGGAACTGGAGTAGTGGCAATCGAATTCTAATTATCAACAGGGGAAAAAAAAAAGCCTTTAGCTCAGCTGCTGCATAGGTGGGAATCTTTTCAGCTCTATTTTAAGAAACTTAAGAAAGTTTGCACTCAGGTGCCTTCCCCAAAAGTGCACCTCCAGCTTTACATGGCTCTCAGCTTATGAAAAATTGCACATTCTCCTGTCTCTACCTTGATGGAAGCCCCACTGCTCAGAGCTCCACTGCCTCTGCATTGTCTCAGTACCTTTAGCCAGGCATTTCCACTCTGTTGTATCTGGGTATGTTGCCTCCACCAATTTTTGTTTTTATTAGTGCTCTGGTGACAAAGTAGCATAGGCTTTGAGTCTGCCCCAACCTTGTTTTTCCCATAAATCCCATTATTTTCAGTGTGAAATTTTACAGAATGTGAGGTTTTTCAAGAACATATATAGAAAAATGCCTATGATTCTTTGTAAGGTTATGATGTCTCTTCATCATATGTTCAGTAAATACCTAATGAGCACCTACCATGTACCAGGCACTGTTTTATGTATAAAGGATATAGTTAGGCTGTATAATCTATCATCTAAATTAGAACTCATTGTGAAAGGGTGTGCTGTTAATAATTATGCTAGGACAATGGATGTAAACTGGGCTGTCCTAGAAACTGGGGAGACTTTTGATTATTCTAATATAGTGATAGGGAGGCAGACAAGAAAACAAGTGAGTGAATAAGTCTAATCACAAAAAGACTTCTGAATGATAAAGTAGGATGTGTTCTGAAGAAAATAAGATGTTTTGATAAAGGATGACCTAGCGCTAGGCTGCTAACCAAATGGTTGGTAGTTGGAGTCCACTGAGAGGCACCTTGGAAGAAAGGCCTGGTGATGTAATTCTGAAAAATCAGCAACTGAAAAGCCTATAGAGTACAGGTCTACTCTATACACATGGGGTCGCCATGAGTTGGAATCGACTCTATACATTTTTTTTTTTTTTTAACCTTGGATAAGATGGCTGGGTGAGGCCATTTTGGACATGTGACACTTAAGCTGACAGGAATATTGAGAAGTTACCTATGTGAAGCGTGCTGGAGAACTGTTCTAGACAGAAGGAACAGCATGTGCAAAGACCTTGAGATGAGAGGCAGTTTTGTGGCCTAAGAAACTAAAAAAATGCCACTGAGGCTCAGTCCTTGTTACTAAAGGTGAAAATAGCATGAGATGAAGTTGGAGAGGTAGGCAAGGGCTAGATCTGGGTTCAGTAAGGTAGCCATAAGCCACATGTGGCTGTTGAGCACTGGAAATTTGATTAGTCTAAAATGATACGCACTTTAAATGTAAAATACACACTGAATTTTGAAGACTTAGTACCCCCCCGCAAAGAGAATGTAAAATATTAATCTCATTAATAATTTTTATATTAATTGCATGTTAAAACAATACATTGGATGTATTGGGTTAAATAAAATATATTACAATTAATTACACCTGTTTCTTTTTACCTTTTTAATGTGGCTTCTAGAAAATTTTAAATTACATGTTATATTTTTATTGAATATCACTGGGATAGGTAGATGATTTGAGGTCTTATATGCCCTCTTAAGGAGTTTGGCTTTTATTTCTAAAACAATTGACCAGTTGTTCAGTTGAACAGTTGACCAGTTTTAAACCAAAACAGTGATATGATCTAATAACTATTTTGAGAATAGTACTTTCTTCTTAGAGTGTCTTAGTAAGTTTGGTATATTAATGGTACTTCCCTTTGGTAAAAAAAAAAAACAAAAAAAAAAAAAACGAAAAACCTGAAGACCTGTATTTTCTTTCTCTTTTACTCCCAATTCCCATAGGCAAGTTTAGAGTATCTTGTAGCCCCCAGTAATTGGTCCCTTATTGACAGGATATTTGTTCCCTATAGCCATCCTACCTCCCTGGATAAAATACTTAATGACCTGGATCAGTGACCAGACAGAGGAAACTGTTGTACCCTCATTAGCTTCTTGCTTTATCAACTGGCTCTGCCAGCCAGGACCCCACATTAAGAAAGGACTCAGGTGAATGCAGGCTTTTAACTCTTAAGCCACAGGCTAGCTGTACTTTTATTTGTCCACAAGGTGGTGCTGTCTTCCATACAACAATCAAAATTTTGGGTTAAGTGTAGGAATCATTCTAAAACTTGTTTCAGAAATCTTTTTGTCATTAGACCAAGTAGGATTTAAATTGCCTCAAAGTTTAGGGCCTACTTAATTGGAACATTTGTAGTGACATTACCTCCTAGGCTATTGTGAGGGTCAAATAGATAAGATTTTATAAACATTAAAAGTCCTGTACAGGGAACACAACAGAGAGTCCCTCATGGAGCAGGAGAAAAGTGGGATGCAGAACTCAAATTCTAGTAAAAAGACTAGACTTAATGGTTTAACTGAGACTGGAGGGACCCTGGAAGATGTGGCGCCTGGGCTCTCTGTTAGCCCAAAACTAAAACCATTCCCAAGGCCAACTCTTCAGACAAAGATTAGACTGGACTACGGGACATAAAATGATACATGTGAGGAGTGTGCTTCTTAGCTCAAGTAGATACATGAGATTAAATGAGCAGCTCTCGTCCGGAGGTGAGATGAGAAGGCAGAGAGGGTCAGGACCTGGCTGAATGGACACTGGAAATCCAGGGTGGAAAGGAAGAGTGTGCTGCCACAGTACAGGGAGAGCAAGTAGGGTCACAAAACAATGTATGTATAAATTTTTGTATGAGAGACTAACTTGATTATAAACTTTCACTTAAAGCACAACAATAAAAAAAAAAAAAGTCCTGTACAAATGTTGGTCTTATCATCAGGTGTCTCAGAAGTAAATTAGTAGCAGCCTATCTACTCTTCATTGCATAAATTTCTCTGCAGGAAATCTGCTGCAGTTATTGACAGGAAATTGATATTTTGCCCACAAGTGTTACAGTTGTCCCTACATCATCCATTCTTTCTTCATCAAGCTTTCTTATACATCTACCTTCTGATCATAAATTCCCAAAAGGAAATCTAGAATTTTGGGATTTCTGAGAATGTTTTTTTCCTCTGCCACATCCCCCCACAAAAAAATTGGTAAGCTAGTTGAAAATCAGTATTCAGAGTTCCAAGCTCTCTGTGAATGCTAAGTATCATTAATTATTGCCTATATGTTATATTGTAAGTGAGAATTGGTTATGATGTTTTCCTTGTGCTTCACGTTAAGTAAACCTGCTCAGATGGGATTGAAGAAAGACCCATGTAGTATTGAACTTATGCTTTTTGTGGTGGTAAACTTACCATAATTCTTTAAAAACACAAAAAATCAGGGCTCTTCTGTACCTGTTTTTGAACAAAATTTGCCTTGGTTTTTCTTATTGTGATGATTTCCTTTTTTATAAATTGACTATCATTTTCAGGGGAAGGTGCTATCAACCTGGCTTTGGCTCAGAACCGAAACCAAGATGTAAGAATGAATGGACCTATGGGAGCTGGAAATTCAGTTAGGATGGAGGCAGGATTTCCCATGGCAGGTGGTCCAGGTGAGATCTCCCACTCAGTTGTATGACATCTTTCTAGTTTCTTTCTCTTTGTTTTTGACTTGATTTGCAAATGTGTAATCATATGGGTCCAGCAAGATAGGCTGGGCTGGTGACACACCAACATTTCTATTTACTGGATCAGAAAAGCAAGACATGGGTCATTCTCAGGAGACTAGGGTCACAGTGCATGGACCAAATACCCTTTGCAGTCTTTTGGGCTCATGCTTAAAGGTAGATGAGCACTGAGCCATGCAGCAAACATTTATTGAGTTCCTGTTGTATGTCAGGGCCTATGCTAAGTGTTAGAAATGAAAATGAATAAAAAATGTTCTACCTTCAAGATGTTTACAATGTAGTAGAGAATGTAGCTTTCCAAATCCTTATCACATTTTCTAAGGCTGAAAATCTGTGACCTCAGAGTTCTTGTGTGCTTATGTGAAACCTACATAACTATATGGGAGAACCTGTCTAATTATGTATTTAAAATTTGAGAGGGTTATATTTTAAGTGTTCTTCCTTTTTAAAAAAAAATATTGTGATTTTTCAAACACTTAATGCGCATCAAAAGACTTTAACAAAAGAGTAAAAAGACAACCTACAGGCTGGGAAAAAATTTTGGCTACGACAGATCCGATCAGCGTCTGATCTCTAAAATCTACAAGATACTGCAAAACCTCAACAACAAGAAGACAAACAACCCAATTAAAAAATGAGCAAAGGATATGAACAGGCAGCTCACCAAAGAAGACATTCAGGCGGCTAACAGACACCTGAGGAAATGCTCACGATCATTAGCCATTAGAGAAGTGCAAATCAAAACTACAGTGAGATACCATCTCACCCCAACAAGACTAGCATTAATCCAAAAAACACAAAACAAATGTTGGAGAGGTTGTGGAGAGACAGGAACACTTACACACTGTTGGTGGGAATGTAAAATGGTACAACCACTTTGGAAATTGATTTGGCGCTTCCTTAAAAAGCTAGAAATAGAAGTACCATGCGATCCAGCAGTTCTGCTCCTTGGAATATATCCTAGAGAAATAACCGTCATACAAATAGGTATATGCACACCCATGTTCATTGCAGCACTGTTCACGATAGCAAAAAGATGGAAACAACTTAGATGCCCATCAACAGACGAATGGATAAACAAATTATGGTATATTCACACAATGGCATACTACGCAACAATAAAGAACAGTGATGAATCCGTGAAACATCTCATAACATGGAAGAATCTGGAAGGTATTATGCTAAGTGAACTTAGTCACAAAAGGATAAATGTTGTGTAAGAACGCAAGAAAAGGTTTAAACACAGAAGAAAACATTCTTTTGATGGTAACTAGATAGTAGACAAGAATTATCTTAGGTGAAGGGAAGGACAGCACACACTACAGGGGAAATCAGCACAACTGGACTAAGCCAAAGCTAAGAAGGCTTCTGAATACAGCCAAACACTTCGAGGGACAGTGTAGCAGGGGCGGGGGTCTGGGGACCATGGTTTCAGGGGAAGTCTAGGTCAGTTGGCATAACAAAGTTTTTTTTTAAATTTTTTTTCCCATACAAAAATTTATACATACACTGTTATGTGACTGTAATTGCTTTCCCGATACTGTGACAGCACACTCCTCCTTTCCACCCCATGTCGATTCAACCAGCTCCTAAACCTGTCTGTCTTCCCATCTCACCTCCAGACAGAAGCTGCCCATTTAGTCTCTTGTATCTACTTGAACTAAGAGGCACACTCCTCACGATGATCACTTTATGTCTCACAGTCCAGTCCAATCCTTGTCTGAAGAGTAGGCTTCGGAAATTGTTTTAGTTCTGAGCTGATAGAGAATCCAGGGGCCATGCTTTCCGGGTTACCTCAAGTTTCAATCAGACCATTAAGTCTACTCTTCTCACTAGAATTTGAGTTTTGCACCCCACCTTTCTCCTGCTCCATCTGGGAGTCTCTGTTGTGTTCCCTGTCAGGGCAGTCATTGGTGGTAGCTGGGCACCATCTAGTTCTTCTGGTCTCAGGCTGATGAAGTCTCTGGTTTATGTGGGGCATAACAAAGTTTTTTAAGAAAATGTTCTGCATTCCACTTTGGTGAGTGGCATCTGGGGTCTTAAAAGCTAGTGAGCAGCCATCTAAGATGCATCAATTGGTCCCAACCCACCTGGAATAAAGGAGAATGAAGAATACCATGGACACAAAGAAAAGTATTAGCCCAAGAGACAGAAAGGGCCACATAAATGAGACTTCATCAGCCTGAGACCAGAAGAACTAGATGGTGCCCGGCTACTACCAGTGACTGCCCTAACAGGGAACACAACAGAGAGTCCCGGATAGAGCAGGAGAAAAATGCATGCAGAACGCAAATTCTTGTAAAAAGACCAGACTTAATGGTTTGGTTGAGACTGGAGGGACCCTGGAAGACGTGGCCCCCGGACTCTCTGTTAGCCCGAAACTAAAACCATTCCCGAGGCCAGCTCTTCAGACAAAGATTAGACTGAACTATGGGACATAAAATGATACTCGTGAAGAGTGTGGTTCTTAGCTCAAGTAGATACATGAGACTAAATGGGTGGCTCCTGTCCAGAGGCAAGATGAGAAGGCAGAGAATGTCAGGAGCTGGTTAAATGGACACAGGAATTCCGGGCTGGAAAGAAAGAGTGTGCTGTCATAGTATAGGGAGAGCAAGTAGGGTCACAAAACAGTGTATGTATAAATTTTTGTATGAGAGACTAACTTGAATTGTAAACTTTCACTTAAAGCACAACAATTAAAAAAAATTCTTATTGCGATTTTGGAGAAAATTTGCATAGCAAATTAGGTTCTCATTCAACCATTTCTAAATATATTATTCAATAATATTGATAATACTTTTCACAATGTGTCAGCATTCTTATTATTTCCATTCTGATTGTTCTGTTTGCATTACTCTAGCTTTCTTGTCCTCCTTTACCTTCTCATCTTTGGTCTAGGGTAAATGTTGACCATTAGGTCTCATTTAGATGATTGTTTAGAGAAGCACAGTACTCACGGGTATTATTTTATGAGCCACTCTGTGTTTTGACTGACGGGTGACCTCCAGGAGTGGTTTGAGTTACAAGTTTAAAGGGTATCCCAGGGCAGTAGTCTCGGAGGTTCCTCTAGTCTCTACCAGTCCAGGAAATCTGGCTCTTTTTAGGAATTTGAGTTTTGTTCTACATTTTTTTCCCATTCTGTCCAGGACCATCTATGTGTCCCTGGTCGGAATGGTTGGTAATGTTAGCCAGGCACCATCTAGTTCTTCTGGTCTCAAGGTAGTTGAGGTTGTGGCTTGTGTAGACTGTTAGTCCTGTAGAGTAATTTCTAGTCTTTGGTTTCCTTCTTTCTCTTTTGCTCCAGACGTATAATGACCAATAGTTGTATCTCAGATGGCCGCTCGCAAGGTTTTAAGACCCCAGAAGTTACCACACTAGGATGTAGAACGTTACCTTTATGAGCTATGTTATGCTAATTGACCGAGTCACTGCCGATGTCAAACCCAGTAACCCAATCTTGTGAGGTGTTTGGTTATGTCTAGGAAGTATCCATAACTGTGCCCCGCAATGTGCTTAATTTTATATATACATATATATATACAGCACACACAAACACGTATATACATTTGCCTACAGAAAGATCTGTACATGTGCACTTTTATATTCATATGTGCTTACCTTCACATATATAAACATACACATTTATGTAGCCAGATACATATGTTTTGGTTGTAATTACTATTGTTGCAAAAATGTATGTGTTGAGGCTTTTCCCAAAATCATCCCTTATTTTTGTGTACTTCTTAGTGTCATCTTTTACCCTGGTCAAGTTGTGCTGACTTCACCTTTATTCAGTATCGCCTTACCCATCACCAAAACTAACAAGTCCTTTCCTAATAACTCTGAAGTTTCTTCAGAGGTTGAACTCTCTCCAGAATCACAGAGTATTATAATTAAATTAGCTGTCTTATTTAAAGCTGAGAAAGCTGTGGAGCCCACAGGAGGGAAGTGATTTTCCCGGGGTCAAGTTGTAATGAGCTAACATCATAGATCTCCTAACTCCCAATTCAGTGCTCTTTTCACTATCCTAGTGGCTTTTGGAGTCCCGGTGGCACAAATGGTTAAGTGCTTGACTACTAGCTGAAAGAGTGGCAGTTCGAACCCATCCAGAGGCACCTTGGAAGACAGACCTGGCAATCTGCTTCCATAAAGATTATAGCCTAGAAACCCTGTGGGGCAGTTCTACTCATAGTGACTCGATGGCACAGAACAGCAACAACTAGCAATTTGCCAATATCTAGTAAAATTGAAGATGTTTACGCTTTAAAAGAAGTCCCCAGATGGTGCAAACAGTGAACACGCTTGGCTGCTAACTGAAAAGTCAGCAGTTCAAGTCCACCTAGAGTGCCTCGGAAGAAAGGCCTGGCAGTCTGCTTCTGAAACATTAAAAACCCTGTGGAGGATAG
The DNA here is from genome assembly GCF_000243295.1 of Trichechus manatus latirostris. Lineage (NCBI taxonomy): Eukaryota > Metazoa > Chordata > Mammalia > Sirenia > Trichechidae > Trichechus > Trichechus manatus. The sequence continues at coordinate 29,278,113 of NW_004443944.1, forward strand.
TTCTATTCTGACACACTTGAGGTCACCATGAGTTGAAATTGACTTGATAGCAGTCAACTAAAACCTAGCATTTCTAAGTATATAGTTTCAGCATACTCTCACGTATATCCATAAGAATACACGACAAACACATGACATTGCAAAATTGTAGGAGTGAAAAGTTAGGGGAAAAAACTATTATTCATTAGCAGGAGAATGGATGTCTGGTACCATATAGTGGCGTACTATTATAGCAGTCAAGGTGAATGAATTACAGCTACATGTATTTACGTAGATGAGTCTCAAAAATGTTAAACGAAGAAAGAAATTGAAGAATACATATAATATGGTGCCACTTATACAAAGATTAAACGTGTACAAAAAATGCTACGCAGTTTACCTGCATATGTATAATAGGTAATGTTAACCCAACTATAAGGTAAGAGGGAAGGATTGGGAGGGAGTAGGGGGCTTCTACTGTATCTGTATATATCTGAAAGAGATAAGAGCAAAATTTTAGATTTAAACAAGCTGGATGATGGGTACAGAAATTTTCCATACCTTTTCATATTCTTGAAATATTTCATTAAAAGCAAAAATTGTGCCGAGTCCAGTACTCTATTTTAGGGATTTTTTTTTTTTTTCTAGGATTAATAAGGATGACCAACCCTGCCACTGTTATGATACCCCAGGGTGGAAACGTGTCGTCTTCCATGATGGCACCAGTCCCCAATCCAGAATTGCAGCCCAGGACTCCTCGCCCTGCTTCTCAATCAGGTAATGCCTTCCAATCTTTGAGGATTGAAGGGGCTGAAATTCCCTGCAGGGGTCATTACAAAATTCAGCTGTCTCTGATGCCAAATTCCTAACTGCCCTACTCATATGTCACTTTCTTTACAAAATCTGCCCTGATTCTATCATCATTTCCTTCTCAGAATTTCTCATTATACTCTTATCATTTCTACCCCCAACATTCCCAAAAGAGTATACCTTGACATATTTATCCTGCAAAATACTCCACGACAGAGAATTCTTTAGTCAAGTAAGTTTAGGAAGCGCAGCACACTTGACTCTCCCTCCTGGAGATTCAAGATTAACATATTGGAAGTTAACATATTGGAAAGTCCTCCAGTGAAGAAACCTGTTTAAGGTTGTTAGGTCCAGTGTTTCCCAAATATAGTTGGCTGTGTTTTTTGTTTTGTTTTTCTTGAGACACTAATTAACATAGTTCCCCAGAATGTGCCTTGGAAAATACTGTTCTCTACATTTTATGTTTGGCTCTTATATCCACTGTTGAACCATAAGCTCTTACTAGCCAAGATTCATCTTTCTGTCATCTTGGCACATTGCTTTGCACGTAGGAGGTACTTATGTTTTGTTGAGTGGTACCAGCAGGCTTTGGGAGCCTAGGGTTGCTATGAGTCCGAATCGACTCTATGGCAGTGGGTTTTTTTGTTGTTGTGTATTTGGGCAGAGCAACAGTTAAGTGCTCGGCTGCTAACTGAAAGGTTGGCGGTTCAAACCCACCCAGCAGCTCCATGGGAGAAAGACCTAGCAATCTGCTCCCATAAAGATTACAGCCTAGAAAACCCTATGGGGACAGTTCATTCTGCCACCTGGGGTTGCTGTGAGTCAGAATCAACTCAACAGCATTTAGCAACAATAACAACAGCTAGTAGGTTTTACTGTATATTTGCAGAATTGCCAAGACCATTGCACTAGGATCTAGGTTGCAATAGGTTGATTATTGCTTTGTTGACTGTCTTTATAATACAGATTCAATGGATCCACTCCTCTCTGGGCTCCATGTACAGCAGCAAAGTCATCCCTCAGGATCTTTAGCTCCTCCACAACACCCAATGCAGTCTGTTCCTGTGAACAGACAAATGAACCCTGCTAATTTTCCTCAGCTGCAGCAGCAGCAACAGCAGCAGCAACAGCAACAGCAACAGTTGCAAGCAAGACCCCCACAGCAACATCAGCAGCAGCAGCCACAGGGAATTCGACCCCAATTTACTGCCCCAACTCAGGTGCCTGTTCCTCCAGGCTGGAACCAGCTGCCTTCTGGAGCCCTTCAGCCTCCTCCAGCCCAGGGTTCTCTGGGCACAATGACTGCAAACCAAGGATGGAAGAAGGCTCCTCTGCCTGGCCCAATGCAACAGCAGCTCCAGGCAAGACCATCCTTAGCCACAGTACAGACACCGTCCCACCCTCCCCCTCCATATCCCTTTGGCAGCCAGCAAGCCTCACAAGCGCATACAAACTTTCCTCAGATGAGCAACCCAGGCCAGTTCACAGCTCCTCAGATGAAGAGCTTGCAGGGAGGGCCCTCCAGGGTCCCGACCCCGCTGCAGCAGCCCCACCTCACCAACAAGTCTCCTGCCTCCTCACCCTCCTCCTTCCAGCAGGGATCTCCTGCATCCTCCCCAACGGTTAACCAAACTCAGCAGCAGATGGGACCAAGGCCACCTCAAAATAACACACTTCCCCAGGGATTTCAGCAGCCCGTCAGCTCTCCAGGTCGGAATCCTGTGGTTCAACAGGGAAATGTGCCACCTAACTTCATGGTGATGCAGCAGCAACCACCAAACCAGGGGCCACAGAGTTTACATCCAGGCCTAGGAGGTGAGGAACACTGAAGCTATTTGTGTTAGTAAATTTGCTGGAGATAGATCTTAGTAGAACTTACAGCTTTAGAGTTAATGGAGGGGAATAAAATAAAGATATAATCATTTGGTTTTGTGGATATGCTGGTGACACTTGATATAACTTAGTTAACTTGATACATTATGTAACATGTTACTGGTAAAATTTAAGCTAGCCCTCTGGATAAAAAGGTAGATGAAATGTAATATAGAGATGTCTTTTTTGTTTTTCAAATTATTTTTGCTTGACCTTGACTAGTAAATTTAAATGTCTGTTTATAAGAAACATGCATTTTATTTATTAACAACTTAAACTGCTCAGCTGTTGAAAAAATTAAGATTATGCAGTAGAGCAAAAATGAAAAGATAGGTATGGGGTTCTTATTGGGAAAAAGACCTTCTAATTATCTATTTTGATTATCCTAACTAGTAAAATAGTAAGCATGGTATTTGTTAAATTTGGTTAAAGTATTAAAGGGGAATAAGTTCAGAAATCATTGACTTTTATAGTTTTATAATGCCAATGCCTGCTCCTTAGAGAGGGAATTCCACCAGTTATACCTAAAGGAGATTTATTTATTTATTTTGTAAGGTGCCTCTTGTATGAAGAAAAAGCAATGGAGCTTAATGTGTGAGAGGTAAAACGATTACAGTAAAACTTATCCATCTCCATGTTTATTATTTATTCTTATTAATCATTGACCTAGTGCACATGAATGTGCTTGGAGCTTTTCAGTAGAGAATATAGAGTGTCAAGTAATAGTGTCATTTGATAAACATAACCCCACCAAAAGACACTCATTGCCTACCCAGAAAAAACCCTTGCATCTTTAGTGCAACATAGCAAAGGCATGTTCCCATGGTTTCTGGTGAAATTAAGTTGCTGATCAGTCTTTCACTCTGTTGTAATTAATTTTGCTGACATGCAGGCGCTAATATTTGAATTCTAAGAAGTTTTTAGAAAAAGCAAGTATGTTTCAGCTCCAAACTTCACTGCTCTGGGCATTTCTCCTGGATCAGTGGAAGCTGGGTAGTCCCTCCTGAAAATGTGATTACTGACTTAATTACAGTGGAAGCATGCAAATGGGGACTTGTCACTGCTAAAGAAAGACAAATGCATATTTGTCTATAATAAGTGTTTTTCAGGGCATTGAAAATTTAGCCCTAAAAAATAATAAATGGACTAATACAAGAAAAGTTTTAAGTGAGCTTTAGGTCTTGATGCTTTCATAGAGCAGATGATGTGCTCACCTAGGTGATCTGGCCACATCAAGGCCTTTGTTATAAACAGTGAGTGGGTCTGAGATTCTCCTTATTACAAATTTGTTTTCTGAAATTAGGCCTTCCTATAAAAGGAAATAATACTTTAGTAAGATTTCATTAGAGCATGGTTTTTGGTACCATAGCTGTCAGAATTGCAGTAAACCTTATGAGGGCAAGGCATAATGATAAATTTAATATAGCCTCACCTTAAAGCTCCTGTGAACTGTTTCTAATCTGTCTATTCCAAAGAGACAAGCACAATATTGGGGGGGAAGTTTTCTGCAGAGGAGATTGTCATCCATTTCCCTCGAAGGAAAACAAATCACGTATCTGTCCTTAATAACAGGACCCAGCTCTTTGTTTATGTCTGAATATGAGACAATTTAGTATATTCCTTTGGTGCCTGTGTTAAAGTATGTAAAGTTTTGGGGTCCGTTGTATTACAGAGAAAAGTGAGCCCTCAAACCTTGCTGTGGCGTGGCCTCAGATCACATTTAGGGAGCAGATTGCCATCTTTTCCTTGGCATGTTCTAAGTGGAAATTTTTAGTATTTTTCATTTTGACAATGCTCATGTAAGAAATTGTGTTGATTTTTTTAACCATCTTTCTCAACCTTATTATTAGAGATCCTACCAGTGTGACAGAGATCTAAGCCAGTGGAGACTTCATGCAGCTCATCCTTCCTTATTCATTTCACATCTAAGCAAGAGTATAAATTTGCTAGGTAACTTCCGTACTCATTGTTTTCTATTAAGGAATGCCTAAACGCCTCCCACCTGGCTTCTCAGCAGGACAGGCCAATCCAAACTTTATGCAAGGTCAGGTGCCTTCGACCACAGCAACCACCCCTGGGAATTCAGGAGCTCCTCAGCTGCAAGCAAATCAAAATGTCCAGCATGCAGGTTTGTCTTCTGCCATTTATTCAACCAGCATTTATTAAGCATGGTGTGGTAGATACTCTGATAGGTGGTAGGGGTATGTACAGATTCAAGTCCTGTCTCCCCCCCTCCCCCGCCCCATCCTTAATTTCAAACCTGTAAATAATTATTCTTTCCGGGCAATAACTGATATATTCAAAGTAGGTAAAATGTCTCAGGAACCTGGAAACAGCTAAGAAAAGGAGTTGAAACTTGACTTAAAACAGTACAGCAGATTTTTCTGTAAGGGACCAGACAGTAAATATTTTAGTCTTTACAGGTTACGCAGTCTCTTGCAACTACTCAGTTCTGCTGTTGTAGTACAAAAGCAGCCATACACAATTCGTAAACGAATGAGTATGGCAGTGTCCCAAACACTTTTTATTTGTAAAAAGGCAGTGGGCTAAATTTGACCCACAAGCCATTGTTTGCTAAACCCTGAGTTAGAGCTTACTCAGGCAGTAGGTGAAAATACTTCTCTGGCATAGGAAACTAAAGGTACAAAGGCATGGAGGCACATGGCATGTTAGGGCAAATGCAACTTTTAAAATCTATATGTAGTACATGTTAGCTTTGTTCATATTGAATGTCATGCCAACGGTGTACTGTAAACAAGAAGAAATTTTGGAGGGAGGATAGGATGGAGCTAAAAAGTATTAATAAAAAAAAAAAAAAAAAAAGGCTAAAAAGTGTTAGTAAAGCAGTAACCTGTAAGCCCAGACTTTATGTTTCTGGTTTCTTAGGTCCCACATGACTAGTCCTCTTACTCTTTCTCATTCAAACAGTTTGGACTGAATTAGCACAAACATTTTCTGAACTCCGTCCCTACTGTATGGAGTTAATTTTGTTATGTGGTTTTAACTTTAATTGTATATCACTAAGGAATGAGAAAAGCCTTGACTTAGTAAGAAAAAAATTTCAAATTATCTCTTGAACGATATAGTTCAAGGGAAAGATAGGGTAAGCTGCTTGACTTTCCCTGTCTGCAAATGCAAAAACTACTTTCCTGAGTTATATGAATTCATGTTTTTTATAGGAGATTTTAAAATAGTGATAAAATCATTCATAATTCTTCCACCCTAGCACAGGGACTGCCACAGAGGAGGGTCACTGAAGTTTTAACATCCTTTCTTAACCGTCCTCTGTCTGCAAGCTTCCAGATGGGTTGTCTATCAGTCGACTCCCACCAGAGGTGCAGCTTCCAGATCAAAACTGAATAATTTTTACCACATCCGTGGCAGAGGTGATCTGTCCTTAGGAAGTATTAGGTGTTCCTTTCTTTAAAGTGCAGCATTCAGATATCTTACACATAGCCTTTGAGAGTCATTAGTTTTCCCAAGAAATGTTTTTAAACGTCTTCTCAGCATTGTCGATGTTTTCCTAAGAGGACACATCACGTTCTTTGTTTCCTTGGCCTACCTGAAGCAGAGCTTAATTCACTAGCCTATCCAAAAAAAACCAAACCCACCGCCGTCAAGTCGATTCCGACTCAGCAACTCTATAGGATAGAGTAGAACTGCCCGATAGGGTTTCCGAGGCTGTACATCTCAAGGCTGTACATCTTTATGGAAGCTGACAGCCACATGTTTCTCCTGCGGAGCGTCTGGTGGGTTCAAACTGCCAACCTTTTGATTAGCAGCCAAATGCTTTAACCACTGCACCACCAGGACTTCTTTTCACTAGCTTATAGTGCTTTTAATTAATCTTCTTTATCTTGAGGTAGCCACAAGTCATTTTAAAACAGTAAGATGCTTCCTTTCTCTCTTTTTTAATCTGAAAGACAGTAAACTTTATTGATTTGTGAAAATGTTATCTTTAATTTACTAAATAGGAGTAAAGAAACTGTTTCCCCTTCTCTATTGTGTGGTCATGAGAGAAGGTGAACGATTAGGCAATAGTCACGTCTCCACAGTTAAGGAATCCATGGAAAGTATGTCAAACACAGCACATTTGTTTGTGTTGGTCAGTGGAGATATGAGTGTTGGGTATCTTTCTGATTAAGGTAATTTGAATATCTTAATATCTGAAACTGCTTTTTTTTTTTTAAGGTGGTCAAGGGTCTGGTCCGCCTCAAAACCAGATGCAGGTGTCCCACGGACCACCAAGTATGATGCAGCCCAGCCTCATGGGAATTCATGGCAACATGAACAACCAGCAGGCTGGTAGTTCTGGGGTTCCACAGGTGAACATGGGCAACATCCAAGGCCAGCCCCAGCAGGGCCCACCATCTCAGCTGATGGGCATGCACCAGCAGATTGTGCCCTCCCAGGGCCAGATGGTCCAGCAACAAGGAACTTTGAACCCTCAGAATCCCATGATCCTTTCGAGGGCCCAGCTTATGCCACAAGGCCAGATGATTGTGAACCCTCAGAGCCAAAATCTTGGGCCCTCGCCCCAGAGGATGACCCCACCCAAGCAGATGCTTCCCCAGCAGGGCCCACAAATGATGGCGCCACATAACCAGATGATGGGGCCTCAGGGGCAAGTTTTGCTCCAACAGAACCCAATGATAGAGCAGATCATGACCAATCAGATGCAGGGGAATAAGCAGCAGTTTAACTCTCAGAACCAATCTACTGTCATGCCGGGACCAGCACAGATAATGAGGGGACCAACTCCGAACATGCAAGGAAACATGGTGCAGTTTACGGGACAGATGTCAGGACAGATGCTTCCCCAGCAAGGGCCCGTGAACAACAGTCCATCTCAGGTTATGGGGATTCAGGGGCAGGTCCTGCGGCCACCAGGGCCCAGCCCACACATGGCCCAACAGCATGGTGATCCTGCTACCACAGCAAATAATGACGTCAGCTTGTCTCAGATGATGCCTGATGTTAGCATGCAACAAACCAACATGGTTCCCCCGCATGTGCAGGCCATGCAGGGAAACAGTGCCTCGGGAAACCACTTTTCAGGCCATGGGATGCCTTTCAATGCTCCTTTCAGTGGAACACCGAATGGAAATCAGATGCCCTGTGGTCAGAATCCAGGCTTCCCTGTCAATAAGGATGTCACACTAACAAGCCCATTGTTGGTCAACTTACTGCAAAGTGACATCTCTGCAGGTCATTTTGGGGTAAATAATAAGCAGAATAATACCAACGCAAATAAACCGAAGAAGAAGAAACCCCCTCGGAAGAAGAAAAATAGTCAGCAAGATCTGAAGTAGGTTGTGATGTTCATTTGTTTCTATGTGAACAACTTTTTGATGGTAAATTTTAAACATGTAAAAAATTAGAATAGTGTAATGAAATCCCCTTGCTTCAACAGTTATTAATTCATAGCCTATCTTGCCTTCATCTATACTCTCCCCGACTACCATTTTGATTGTTTTAAAGCAAATTCACTTTGTAAATACGTGTGCAATTAGCATACCTAGAAAAACTAATATAGTAAACCTATGAGAGCCAGGACTCAATGGGACTGCCTTGTTTTTCTGGGTCTTGCAGGTTTTCCACCTTTGACTCAGGGTGCAGTCTTACACTTTTCTGTCACTCTCTATTAGTGGAAAATATTTGAGTTTTCCTTCTCTGACAGGTTTCTGCCTTCCATAGGTTCCAGCTTTCGCAGGTTTTACTGTACTACTTTACTATTCTCAAATATCCAGACAATATTCAAATTTCCTTGATTGTTTTAAATTATATTTTTTTCAGTTTGCTCAAATAAGGATTCAAACAAAGTTCATACATTGCAGTTGACTAATACGTCTCTTAAGTCTGCAGTTTCAGAGGGGGTATGGCACCCATTGCTGAAAATAGCCAGTGTGACTACCCTGCAACTCCACCAGGCACTCGGCTTTAGGCTTATAATTAATGGTTGTTGGGGAAGCAGAGAGGCCGAGTGTGTTTTGGAAATGAAAGTTGCTTAAGGTGACTCTGTTCTGTCCTTCAAATAGAAGTTTTTTTTTTTTTTTTTTTTTGCTGGGATGTCTTTCCTTTAAAGGCTTTTTATTATCCCTACGGGAGAAAGATATGGCAGTCTGCTTCTATAAGGATTTACAGCCTTGGAAACCTATGAGGCAGTTCTACTCTGTCCTGTAAGGTGGCTATGAATTGACTTGATGGCAGTGGGTTTGGGTTTTATAATCCCTAGAAGCTTAAAACCCTACTCTAAGATGATTGAACCTTTTAAATCAGTTACTCTTTCAGTAAAGGTTCTCCAGGTGAGTTTTTTTTTGCAAGATCACAGCAGGAAGGGCAATTAACATTAATTTATATTTTATTTCCTGAAGCTAAGTATTAATTTAAATCATGTTTTTGTCTTCGATAAAATGTTTCCAGAAGGAACATTGATTTAGGTGGATTTTCTGCCTTTAATCATAAAACCAAAATTCATAGACATTTATTAACAGGGAATAGTGACTAATGTTATAAAACAGGTTAATTGAAATAAATTGCTACAGCTATAGAAAAGAATAGAGGAGCTTTATTTAAACTAGCTTAAATGTTCAAATAAAAACAACTATTTTTCTCCCAGCCTTCCCACATTTCTTTGGTTGCACTCTGATATACTCACTTGCTGCTGCTTGAATCTTATCCATTAAAAACCAACAGTTGTGTATTAACAACCTATGTTTTCCTAAATTCAGATTTAATAAGCCCATTAATTATCTAGTTTTTCTGATGACTATTCTTCAGTTAAATCCTTTATTTCTATCAACCTGTGGGAATAACATTTTTGTTGGAATAACTATTTTATTCCTTCCAGTAGTCTGGGAGTAAAATTGCAAAGTTATTTAGTTGCCATTAGTATGCATTTTTGCTGTCTTCACCAGCCCTGAGGGAGATTGCTTGTTGGGTCTACAAACTGTGAAAAGGGCCATATATAGCATCTGGGCTCCTAAGAAAGGGAGACATTAGGTTTAATAGGAAGAGCATCTTTTCCCAGCTCTACCACTAGCTCATTGTGGCACCTTGGGCCCATCTCTTATACCTCTCCTGGCCTTTGTTTTCTCATCAATAACATGAGAGGGCTGGACCAGATATCTGAGATTTTTTAGTTGTTCAGTTCTTTGAAAGTAAAGGATGCCATAGAACGCTTGCCTGTAACTTGACAGGAGAGAGAAGTCATATAAGGAGCAAACTGGTATAGGAATCTGGATGTGCTAAGGACCTGCTTCAGGTTCTAAACTTTTGTGTGCTGGGGCCTGGGGACTTCTAAAATGAATTTCAGGTGGCTTATAAAACTACACAGAATACAGTGATAAAGTAGTATCTAAAAGTAGGTGGAAACCCTGGTGGCATAGTGATTAAGTGCAGCGGCTGCTAACCAAAAGCTTGGCAGTTTGAATCCAACAGGTGCTCCTTGGAAACTCTATGGGTCAGTTCTACTCTGTCCTATAGGATCGCTGTGAGTCGGAATCGACTCAATGGCAACAGGTTTGTTTGTTTTTTAAGTAGGTGACCAAGATCAGGGTAAAGAGAAACTATAAAGGGTAGGAAAGAAATGTGCAGCTGGGAGTGAGATTACATACAAAATATGGGATGTGAGGCCTCTCTAATTCTTCAGGAATGTGGATATTAATAGATACATTTTCTTCATTGAGCATGAATTCTTCCCTCCATGCCCCCTTACACACTAAAGATTCTAAGCTACACCCAGGTCAAAATGAAGGCATCCCAAAGCCAATGGGGATATGTGCAAATATTCATTGTGCAACCAAATTAATTATCATTATTTGTTCACCATCCTTCCTTGTTCTCTGAATAACGTTGTCATTAGCCAACCTACAGCCTCTTGCCACCATTACAATATCCAGAAAAAGAAACAATCTAGGCTCTGGTTGAATCTCATAGCTACATTTACAGATAGTGTGGTTTCACAGGAACAGTACTTTATTATGTTGATAGCCCCAAATTTGAGATCAGGTCTTAAAACATCTAAGGGGTGGATGATTACATGAAAACATTGTATCAGGAATTTGTATAAATAACCATGCTATTAGATTGAGTGGATTTTAACATTTAATAATATTGCTAGATAATTTTTATGGCAAATATTGAATATTCAGACTGGAGAGATGTTAATAGTGGGAAAGATGATAGTGCAAACAGATTTTAGTTCTTCAGAAATGAGGGAGGGGTTAAACTAGTTTTGTGTGTATACTATTCAACTTACTCTCAAATGTGTTACTGGTTTTTTAGCACCCCAGATGCTCGCCCGGCTGGTTTGGAGGACTCTGATCAACAGTCATTGCCTGGAGAACAAGGAATTAACTTGGACAACTCAGGCCCTAAACTGCCAGAATTTTCAAACCGGCCGCCAGGTGATAAAACGTTAGCTAAAGATTATATACTTGTCATCATTTACATAGCATTACAAAGCTTCCTTCTCTTCAAGGAAATAATTTTATTTTATTTTGTTTGCTAACTAGGCTGCTTTAGCAATTTAATGTATGTAATACTTTGGAAGCTTTGGTTTGATATTAAGCAAATTATTCAAATATAACTTCTGAAGGTATTTGTGTGTGTGTGTGTGTGTGTGTGTATTCTGCTCAAATTATCCCCAGTTATTTTAAGTCCCCGTACAATTAGACTGAAATATGAAGTGCCTCTTTATTCTTGTCAATATCAAGGCTCTAGTTGGCAACAAAATGGATTAAGATTAAATGGAGAGATGTTTTTCACTCTAATCTTGCTTGCCTGCCTTTCCTGCATCCTTTCCTACTGGAGTTTTCACAGAGCAGGGAACTATCAGGGTTTAAAACAAGATAATCTTTGTTTATTGAAATTTTATTATGAATCTTTAAAACACAAAAAATATATAAAGAATAATACAATAGACATCCATGTACCTACACCCCAGCTTAATGATAAATAAATAATACCAATATTGTTGAAGGGAGCCCTGGTGGCACAGTGGTTAAGCACTCGGCTGCTAACCGAAATGTATGTGGTTCAAATCCACCAGCCCCTCCGTGACAGAAAGCTGTGGTAATCTGCTTCCATAAAGATTACAGCCTTGGAAACCCTATGGGGCAGTTCTACTCTGTCCTATAGAGTTGCTGTGAGTCAGAGTCAACTCGACAGCAATGGGTTTAATATTGTTGAGGCCTCCTATGTTGTGCCCCTCTCTGATTATAAAATATTATCCTCTAAATGTTTAAAAATTAGTGTTAAAACGTAAAAAGTGCCTAAACTTCATTCCAATCTAGATATTATAGAACCAAGACCAGCTGCCACAGTATCTCTATACCTTGTTACTCTTGGCCTGAGCAATGATTTGTAACATTATTTCCTCTATGACAGAGTGAAAGACATACAAGTCCTTCTTACTTAGGCCACTTTTCCTGTGTATACAAAGGATTATGTTTTGCTTCTTCCTCACTAATTATTCTACTTCCTTTTTGACATATAAGAATGATATTATTTTAGGGATAAACTTTAATCCACCTTTAATTTATATATTTTAAAAGTGAATCATCATGATGTCAATACTTCATGTTATTTCTTACGAATTACTTAGGTACAACCACATTTCCCATGAGTGAGTTGCAGCAGCACAATTGAGGCTGGGAGGTCACCAGTCTTTAGCGGGTATGTCCAAAAGGTATTATGAGCAGGAAGGTACCTTTTTCCCTCAGACACATCTGAACTCTTTTTGTTGTTTAAATCCCAGGGGTCCTCACAAACATTAAAAGACCTTTATTTATGTGTCCTTTCTGCAGATTTCAACCTGGGGACCAGCAGGCTGAATTCAGCCTATGATGTGTTTGAATTGTTATGCTATCTTAAACAAAAGTCTGAATGTAAATGCCTTTAGACAGGGCATCTGCTTTGCCAGTTTGGCACTGTCAACAGGATTCCAGCTGTCTTATACCAGCCCACTCACTCTTTACTACCTGCCTGGCCCATAAAGGCATATGCGTTTGCATCCCTTCAGTAATAAATTTGGTTTTGACTGTGTTATGGGCACCGTGTGTGTCCTGGCTTTCCTTCTGCTCCATTCTGTCATGTCAACCCCAATCGGTCTTTCTTATTGTTAGTACCCTTTGGACTGCTGCGTCCAGCTTCTGGACACTTTATAGCAGCCATGCCCTTAACTGTTATTTTCAAGAGGCTGCTGTATTGTCTGTGCTGTTCTCTTTGGTATTTACTGTGCTATCTGGTGGACTGATTTTAAAGACTAAAGGATCTGTGCCATAGCCCTGACATCAAGGGGCTTTTGCAGAAATGACAATTTTCTTAAAGTGGGAACCCCAGACTAGATGCGGAAAATAAAAACCCACTGTGGCTATGTAGCTAAAAGGACAGTTAAACCTGTAGAAATTACTTGGGCCTAAAATAGAAAGGGATTTAAAAATAAAATTAAAAACTTTCAAAACTGGATTCTGTATATTTTACTCACTGGTGCCATGGAAATCTTTGGCCAGAAGATATTAACTAGCTGTTAAACAAATGATCCTGTGGGTCAGAGCAGCATTGGGTAACTGCTCTGTGAAAATCTTGAGCCAGCATTTCTTTAGACTGCCAGAACAACTGTTCTTACTCCTTTGCCTCCTTAAAACCTTCCCAATGTATTTTTCATGCAACGAGTTTGTGAAATTGTATCCCAGCCATATGCCCACTTTTTCCCGCTTAACCACCTTTATTCTTGGTTTAATTTGATGATCTTTTTATCCTTCCTGCTGATTGTATAAGGTTTTGCTTCTAAAATGCCAAGTAAAACCTTCACACAAGAGACTCATTGGAGATCTTGCCTTCTGCAAATCTGTAAGGCATTGTCCATCAGAGCTCTTTTCCCAGAAACTGTTTTTCATTCCTGAGGGCTATGCTTCTGGCTTCCTTACTCTCCAATTGTGGATTCATAGAAAGTATTTCTCTAAACAAAATTTTGCATGTCAGAGAGTAAATGGAAATAGATATTTTTGATGTAATTGATATTGTGGATACTCATAAAAACTTCAGGGCCCTCTTCTTCTTTTCAATCTGTATATCAGCTTCTGATAGCACCTACTGTTTATTAAACTGATTTATGTCAGAGGGGTAGTTTAATTCATTTGGGTTCTCCCCAAGGATTGAGCCTGAAGGATGCAGCATAGTGTGTGGATCCATGGATTGGAGTAATTTTAAATCCCTTTCTTCAGAAAATGAATCCTAGAGTTTTATATTTTACTTCTGTTGAAAGAATAAAAAGGCTACCTTCAATGCTGGCATTTTCAACAAAACCAACTCTTAAAAAAATTAACCCTTTGCTAACAGAAAAAATGAATCCTGTATGCTTCACTTCATTCACAAGTACAGTGAAATATGTCTACATGAGACCACAGTGTTGGGTGGTCAGCTACTTGCTGTTGATGGAGTTTTTCTTGTTTCATCTGAATGTTTGGCTGGCGTAGACTTGGCCGCTTTCAACGCATAGCACAGAGCATCTATCAGTCTTAGTGCAGGATTGCCTCATTCATAGGCCCTGAAGACTGAGGAGCTCCAGGTTCTTGATGCTTTGCTTTTTTGCTTCCTTGAGCAGTGTGCCCCTTTGCTTATGTCGAATAAAAAGGGACTGTTCCCCACCCCTCCGGAAGGGGCATGCCTGAGCTGTTTGTGCACAGTCTGTGCAGCCTAGATGAGTATTGCTTGGCTATACTCTAAAGGTTGCAAAGCTTTTCATGCTAAAAATCTAACTTCCCTGATTTTGGGGGCTTGTTTTAGGTTATCCTTCTCAACCAGTTGAACAGAGGCCACTTCAACAGATGCCTCCTCAGCTCATGCAGCATGTGGCACCCCCACCACAGCAGCAGCCCCAGCCACAACTGCCTCAGCAGCAGCAGCAGCCACCACCTCCCAGTCAGCCACAATCTCAGCAGCAGCAACAGCAGCAGCAGCAACAAATGATGATGATGCTCATGATGCAGCAGGATCCCAAATCAGTTAGGCTTCCAGTCTCCCAAAATGTCCACCCCCCAAGAGGCCCCCTGAATCCAGACTCCCAGAGAATGCCCATGCAACAGAGTGGCAGCATGCCTGTCATGGTCAGTTTGCAAGGACCTGCCTCCGTGCCACCATCACCTGATAAACAAAGAATGCCAGCGCCTGTGAATACTCCTTTGGGAAGCAATTCAAGGAAAATGGTATACCAGGAGAACCCACAGAATCCTTCCAGCTCACCAATGGGAGAGGTGTCCTCACTTCCTGAAGCGAGTGGCAGTGAAGTACCATCTGCCTCGGGAGGCCCAAATAACATGCCTTCACATTTAGTAGTTTCCCAGAATCAGTTAATGATGGCAGGGCCAAAACCTGGACCATCACCCCTTTCAGCAACTCAAGGTGCAACTCCCCAGCAGCCTCCTGTAAATTCCCTGCCCAGCTCTCATGGCCACCACTTTCCAAATGTGTCTGCTCCAACCCAGACATCTAGACCTAAAACACCAAACAGAGCCAGCCCCAGACCCTATTACCCTCAGACGCCCAACAACCGCCCTCCCAGCACAGAACCTTCAGAAATCAATTTGTCACCAGAAAGACTCAATGCCTCCATAGCAGGACTCTTCCCCCCACAGATTAATATTCCTTTACCTCCTAGGCCAAATTTAAACAGGGGCTTTGATCAACAGGGCCTAAATCCAACAACTTTGAAGGCCATTGGGCAAGCACCTTCAAATCTTACCATGAATAATCCTTCTAATTTTGCTGCCCCACAAACTCACAAGTTAGATTCTGTGGTGGTGAATTCTGGAAAGCAGTCTAACTCTGGAGGAACAAAACGGGCAAGTCCAAGCAACAGTCGCAGGTCTAGTCCTGGGTCCAGTAGGAAAACCACCCCAAGTCCTGGGAGGCAAAATTCAAAAGCCCCTAAACTTACTTTGACCTCTCAAACAAATGCAGCCCTGTTGCAGAATGTGGAGTTGCCGAGGAATGTATTGGTCAGTCCCACTCCTTTGGCCAATCCCCCTGTACCCGGGAGCTTTCCTAACAACAGCGGGCTGAATCCTCAGAATCCCACCATGCCTGTGGCTGCAGTTGGGGGTGTTCTCGAGGATAACAAGGAGAGCTTGAATGTGCCTCAGGACAGCGATTGCCAGAATTCCCAGGGTAGGAAGGAACAGGTAAATATTGAGCTAAAAGCAGTCCCTACCCAAGAAGTTAAAATGGTTGTCCCTGAAGATCAGTCCAAAAAGGATGGGCAACCTTTGGATCCTAACAAACTTCCCAGTGTCGAAGAGAACAAAAATTTGGTGTCTCCTGCTATGAGGGAAGCACCAACATCATTAAGTCAACTTCTTGACAACTCTGGAGCTCCTAATATAACCATTAAACCCCCTGGGCTTACAGATCTGGAAGTAACACCTCCAGTAGTTTCTGGGGAGGACCTCAAAAAAGTATCTGTCATTCCCACACTGCAGGATCCGCCTTCTTCTAAAGAACCCTCTGGTTCACTAAATTTACCTCATAGTAATGAGCCGTGTTCAACCCAAGTGCATCCAGAATTGAGTGAGGTCAGTTCTAATGTTGCACCAAGCATCCCTTCAGTAATGTCAAGACCTGTCAGCAATTCTTCCATTTCCACTCCCTTGCCCCCAAACCAGATAACTGTTTTTGTAACTTCTAATCCCATCACAACTTCAGCTAACACATCAGCAGCTCTGCCAACTCACCTGCAGTCTGCATTAATGTCAACAGTCGTCACGATGCCCAATGTGGGTAGCAAGGTTATGGTTTCTGAGGGACAGTCAGCTGCTCAGTCTAATGCCCGGCCTCAGTTCATTACACCTGTCTTTATCAATTCATCCTCAATAATTCAGGTTATGAAAGGATCACAGCCAAGCACGATTCCTGCAGCCCCGCTGACAACCAACTCTGGTTTGATGTCTCCCTCCGTCGCAGTTGTTGGCCCTTTACACATACCTCAGAACATAAA
Organism: Trichechus manatus latirostris; assembly: GCF_000243295.1. NCBI lineage: Eukaryota > Metazoa > Chordata > Mammalia > Sirenia > Trichechidae > Trichechus > Trichechus manatus. The sequence goes on from NW_004443944.1 coordinate 29,294,770, forward strand.
GTTTTCTTCTGCTCCTGTACCACCTAATGCCCCCTCCAGTAGCCCTGCTTCTAACATACAGACAGGTCGACCCTTGGTCATTAACTCACGAGCCACCCCTGTTCAGCTTCCTTCTCCCCCTTGTACAACTTCCCCAGTTATCCCTGCTCATCTTCCTGTCCAGCACGTCAAAGAATTGAATCCAGATGAGGCTAGTCCTCAGGTGAGCACCTCAGCAGATCAGAGCACTCTGTCCTGTTCACAGTCAACCACAATGGTTTCTCCCCTTTTGACCAATAGTCCAGGCTCTTCTGGCAACCGGCGAAGCCCAGTCTCATCTAGTAAGGGCAAAGGAAAAGTGGACAAAATTGGCCAGATTTTACTGACCAAGGCGTGTAAGAAAGTCACAGGCTCTCTTGAGAAAGGGGAGGAGCAATACGGTGCAGATGGAGAGACTGAAGGCCAAGGGCTAGAGACCACAGCTCCAGGGCTCATGGGAACAGAGCAGTTATCCACAGAGCTGGACAGTAAAACCCCAATGCCCCCAGCACCCACTCTGCTAAAAATGACCTCTAGCCCTGTAGGCCCAGGCTCCACCTCAGCAGGACCCAGCTTACCTGGCGGTGCTCTCCCCACCGGTGTACGTTCAATAGTAACCACTCTGGTACCCTCTGAGCTCATCTCCACGGCGCCGACCACAAAAAACAATCATGGTGGCATGACATCTGAGCCACTTGCGGGTGGCCTGGTGGAGGAGAAGGTGGGATCTCATCCAGAGCTTCTACCCAGCATAGGTATGTACTCGGGACCTGACATCTTCTCCTCATGTCAGTTTGTTGATGACCTATACAAGAGAAAGCATGACTCGTTTTCTACTTTGAGGAAGAGGAATGGGCTAAATGATAGTAGTGGTAGTTTTATTTATTGGTAATGCGTTGGAAGACATACTTTCAAATCCCATGTTAAGTTTACATTCATTAACGTGGTTCTCTCAGCTCCTGAGATGATGATATACCTTTCATTTCTATTATAAAAGTTTTTCAGTTTACAAGGAAGCATTTTTACATACATTATCTTACATCTTCATACCAACCATGGCAAGTAGTCTTAACGCCATCCTATGGATGAGAAAATTGAAGTTCAGAGAAGTTCATAATTTTTTTCAAAGTCTATACTGTGAACCTCCAGTATGACACACTCCTTTAAATATGAATAGCAGCCTCTGCAGGTTCTCCTTACCATAATGACGACTTATTCTCTACTCTCTGTGTGCTATCCTCGGGACCCTTCTCTTTGTGTCTGGGCTACCTCAGCAGAGAGCTTCCCAGAAAGCCAGATTTCATAATAGACACAGGAGGAGCAGAGTGGTTAAGAGTCACATAGGCTTGGTTTGGTATGACAACACCAACATTTACCAGCTGTATGGGCTTGGGCAGGTTACTTGGCCACTCCAAACTTCAGTTCCTCTTTTGTAATATGGGGACAATAGTAGTTGTAAGAATTCAATCAAGGAGTGCGTATAACATGCTTAGCCCAGTGCCTAGAACATAGTAATTGTTCGATAAATAGTAAAAAAATATTACTAGTTACTTTTTGATGCAGTCTCTTTGTAAATTGATCCTTTCTGTTCATGTATATCTAGTTCAGGTTATTTCCTGTGTACGATGAAAGTGGGCTAATGATGGGAGCATAGGGTGTCGTTACACACACCCCTTCCCTCCCATACACATGTTCCTCCTATGAAGCCTAAGTGGTGCAGAAGTTCTGTTTCCCCCAGAGTGGAATCAGCCACACACTGCCAGAGCTGGAAAGGACCTTCCAATATCCTAAGCCAACTAGCAGTACCTGGCTTGTTTATGCAGCTGAAATGCTTCGAGTGCCTACCACTGAGTGCTAAGCACCCAGAAAGAGTAGAGAGAACACAAGCTTCAGGGTAAGGTCAGACTTCAAATTCTAGCCACAGTGGTTACCAATTGCAGTTGGATAAATTCCTTAACCTCTCTGTTTAGCTATAATTATTTCACCTGTAAAGTGGAGATTGTAATTCTTACCTCCTGGAATTTATACAAGGATTGAATGAGAGGACTTAGGTAAAGCAGCACACAGAGTTCCAGAAAGGTTAATTCCCCTTCTCTCTGCCTCCTCACCTCAGTGCTGGAGATATGAGGGCGGATAAAAGCCCTCAAGGAGTTCACTGACGGTGCAGGAGGCAGATACTTGATAGGCAGTTACAAGATAGTGTCTCTGATTGTAATTCTGTTGATGTAGGTGAACCCTAAGAATTAAAAAGAAACCCGGTGTGACTTAAATATATTCTCCACTATTAAATATTTCCATTTCTACTTTTCAGGGAACTTTTCCCTCAGGTAACAAGAGAATAATGATAAAGTGATTAGAAAATATTTTAATCTGGATCATATATAATACTAGAGAAATACGTGAGTCTTGAGCCGATGAAACCAGCAGTTGGAAAATTCTCATTTTTAGTTAAAGCTGCCCATTTTGCTTATACAGGCAGTCCCCGGGTTACGAACGAGATCTGTTCCTAAGTGTGTCTTTAAGTTGAACTTGTAGGTAAGTTGGAACAGGTGAATACAGTTCTTATTTAGCCTTATTTTAGTGCAAGATAAGGCTCGAAGCCTTTTCAGCGATTTAAAAGCTGCAGGTGCAGCAAGTGAAGGTGATTGTTATAAAGAATTTGTTGCGGAGTTGGGGTTGGTTCAGTCATTTCAAAATGAGGGCAAATTTACATAACATTAAAGGACAAGTACGAGTTGTCTGTAACTCCAACATTCATGTTTGTAACCTGGGGAATGACTGTAGTGAGTGTTTCTATTCTTTCTCAAGAGGCTTCCGTGCTTTTACCTTGAAAATGTGAGAATCCATTACTGAAGTTAAAAGTAGAAGCTAAGGTATAATTTTAAGCTATAAGCATCCAAAATAAATTTCTTAATACAAATGCATTATTGACTGCTTTACTAAGCAGAGAAATCTATAAAATTCAGTTTCTACAAGAGGGTAAAACTAGTTGTTGCAGAGTTTATTAGAGATAAGATTTATCTAGACTGAAGTGTCAAGATGGGAGGACATACTCTTGAGTGACTGTGGTATGTCTGCCATTTTCTTTATCTTTACTGTATAATCTGGGAAAGTTGAGTTCTGGAGTACGTTGTATATTCAGCTCCATTCCTCTTCAAAGGCCCGAGTTCTCTCTGTCCTTCAAAGCCCAGTTCTGATGCTTCTCCCATTAATGTACCCTCAGATTTCTCAATCTAAAATTGATTTCCCTTCCTTTGGACTCCTGTAGAATTTTATACTTTGTTTTTCCTTCATATGACTTCACAGTGCACGCCAGCGTACCACATGCGTATATCTTATCTTTAATGCTAGACTGAGTTCCTGACAGGCAAGGAGGACAAGGGTGCCTGGCGCAGTGCCTTGGCCCTAGTAAGTTCTTAGTAACTATTTGTTAGATAAGTAAATAACAACCTATCATACTGATTTATTAAGTATGAATTAAATAGCTGCTTTATGTCAATCATTCTTCCTAGGTGGTGTATAAAAGTACAAAATAAATTCATTCCTGCTCTCAAAGAGAGTGTAGTCTTAGAGAGATGAGACAGAATAAAAATTAAATGCTAAGGTGACTGGTGTAATCATTCCTCTGAAAGTGGTTTGGGCTGCCTGCTAAGGTGTTTTTGTGTTTTTTTTAAGAGCTTTGGGCAGAACTTGACACCAAAAAGCAAAAAATGTGGGTGCTGTTGTCTTCATGGCTACCTCCTTCCCTGGTATTTGTACATATTTAAAGGAAAAACAAATACCCCTAAGTGCTAGTTTTTGTTATTGTTATTCATTTTTTAAGTTGGTTTTGAAATATAATTTCAAGCCGGACTTCGAGTATTGCCCTTCATTTAAGAGAATGTGTGTTTCAGCAGTTACTTAGTCCTTGATTAAGTTAATGTTTTCTGTTTTGTTTAGAAAAGGAAGTAAAAGCCCTGTATTTTTTTCTTGCCTTAGCCTCTTCACAGAGTTTAACCCCAAAGGAAACTCCAGTCACGGCACTACAGGGGTCTGTTGCTAGACCAGGTAAAGACGCATTTGGAAAAACTTCTCGGAGCAGAATGGGTTGTGTGTGAGGAATTGCTGCTGTCCTCATGTCACATGTTCTCATGCCAACAAGTGTCTGGAACTGTCTTATCTCTTTGCTTCAGAGCCAACTTCAGTTGAGTGGCAGAGCTTATGCAATACTATTTGAGGTTGTTTTCCCCTGACCAGCTTACTCTCTTACGCATTCCTGGTGTCAGCCAGAGAACTCAAGAAGGGCATCTCAGTGCCCATTTCCTGTTTGTCACCCAGCATGGGCAGTTTCCATTGTGATTTTCCCTGTTCCATAGGTGCCCTGGCACCTATGGCTAGCAGCTAACTGGCTGGCATATGGTAACTCACTGGAGTGGAAGGCATTAATGCATTGAGATAGTAATTGCCATTATCGTGACAGGAGTGGAGTCTCGTTCAAAGAATCTCTGCTGCAGTGAGAAAGCCATTTCTCCAGGGAGTTAAGGTCATTTCAGTCATCTCTGGATGGCATTAAGTTTCTCCCCATGACAAGATATTGTAAATAGCCCTAGGGATGGTGTTTCTGGAAGGAGTCGTGGTACTCTGACAAATACTGCTATGGGATGCTAGGTCAGCTCTGAATGCAAGAGGATGTTGATGGCAATAATAGCACTGTTTCTGCCTTCGTAGATCAGACTGCCGATACAGATAAATATCATAGATATGATACAGCTTGGTCTTGCCTGGCTTTTTGTTGCTGTAGGTCATTGAGGTGTATGATTGCTTCCCACAAGTAGGTAAGAATCTCATTGGAAGCACAATTCATATGCTTAACAAAATTAGTGAGAAAAAACAACAGTGCAACCATGTTTAATTTTGCGATTCTAAGCCAATAAAAGTAAAGTATAACCTGTGATAATTTTACAGCCTGCTTCAGGATGCTATGTCCTATGTGATGAAGAAGACTTTATAGTGTACACTGTTTGGGTAAAACCAGGCTCTGAAAAGAATGTATCAGCAAAAAACACTTCAGCCACATAGTTTCTTTCTTTGCTAACCAGTTGCTCACATGATGCCTGGCATTGTGCTGGACATTTGAAAGGGGTGGGATAGATCAAATTATTCTGAGAAGTGGAATAGGTAATGAGAGTCATTTTTGGTGAGAAAATGACCTGCTAAAAAGGGGAAGAGAATTCCATTTCTTGTGCCACCTCTTTACTCCAGAAAATGAGCTTTACCATATCATATGTCTTCTTTTCAGAGTAATTGACCAAAGAATCTTGTTCTTTTTAAAAGATTGGCTTAAATAAATCTGAAATAACCACAAAGCCACTGGTTACTTTTGCCAAACCCCTTTGATCTTCACTTATGTGAACTAGCAGTGATAGTGTTAAAATTCTCAAAAGCATTGAATTTTGTCTTGTTTCCAAAGAGCAAGCTAATCCAGGTTATCACCTCTTCTGACCTGAGCCATATTCATGTTTGAGCACATATTCCCTGAGTTTGTATGTTCCATCCTATCCAGCAAGGTAGCAGAAACTCAATGGGTTGGGGCTCCCAGGCTGTATGGATTAGATAAAGGACACTAAATAGCAAATGAGAAGCAAGGATTCCCTTTTGCCAGCATCTTACATTGAAGGCAGGGTAGTCCAGTCTCCTCCTATGAAAGGCTGTATCAACATGATCATCATAGCAATAATAATAGTATTGGATGATTACTGAATATCAGGTACTGTACTAAAATTTTTATGTGCATTATTTTAGTAAATCTTTATTTTGAAGTGGGTAAAGAGGTAATCCCCATTTTTCAGATGAGACATTGAGCACAGAGAGATGAAGTAATTAGCCCCAGGTCACACGGCAATAATAATAGTAAGCAGTGGGGTCAGAATTTGAACCCAGGCACTGTGACTTTACTGCTTTCTACATGGGAGGTTACCATGTAGTTAGTAGGGTGGGTTAGACATGTACACAGCCTTAACACTGAGTATGAGGTACTGTGTGCCCTGAGAGGGAGGAAGGGTATAGGCAGTTGGAGACCAGAGGCAGGAGAGTTCAAGGGCCATCTGGTGCATCAGGGAGGGCCTTTTGTAGAAGGTAGAATTCTCTGAAGGCATGTAATGGAGGAAGAAGATGTTTTTCTCCTGGTCCTGAGAAAGAAGTATCTAGTAAACCCAGGGAGTGCTTATTTGTGTAAAACCCTGCTAGACAAATCATGAAGTTTTTCCTTTCTTGGAGAGCATTGCTAGGAGATTGAGGAAAAGAGGAACATAACAGGGTCTGTAGAGAAAACCTCAAAGCAAAGCAAGCAGTATTCCCTCTAGAACTCAGAGAGGTTGGAGGAGAGTTCATGCTTAATAGATGTTCAAGACATATTTGAAGATTATTGTCTTTAAAAAAAAAGAAGTGTCAAAGGGTGGAGATATTTTAAGAATGAAAACAGCCTTTCTACGTGAGAGGAAGAGGCTTATTTTACTAACCTAGTTGTAGCTGAGTGAAATATGATCCAGGTAGTGTGAGTTTAATTCTATTGATCCAAACAAGATTATTTCATGGTGTGGAGTAGAAATAAAAATAGACCAAGTGTCTCGTGCCCCAGACAAACCAAGCTGTGTCCATGCCAACTCTGTCTCTACCATGTAGGGTGAAAATCCTGAGTACTGAGACACTTCAGCCTAAATAGGGCATTCAGAATTCTTGTCGACACCTAGCTTCTCTCTGTGGACATGTACACTAGCAGCTTCCACATCTTATTTTTGTCCTTTGTATTTTTACAGAACTCGAGGCAAATGCAGCCATAGTCTCTGGGCAAAGGTAAGATGATGGTTTCTGCATACTCAGCCTGAATACGGTATAAGCCTCTTTGATGGGTATTGGCTTTCTGAGCCTTTAAACCACTCCTCACCTTGTCCTTTTCCTTCATGCTTTCACTAGTCTGTTTTTCCTGTTAAAGTAGGGAGGAATCATGAGTCCTAACCCTTCAGAGGTAACATTTCTCTTAATAAAACTTGGTGGGTGAATTTCTACCTTTTATGATTGTTTTGAAAACTGAATAACATGTTCAGCTCTCACCATAGTGAGTAAATAGTAAGTTCTCAATAAATGGGAGCCGTTGTCATTGTTGGAACCCTGGTGGTGCAGTGGTTAAGGACTCAGCTGCTAACCAAAAGGTCAGCAGTTCGAATCCACCAGCCTCTCCTTGAAAACCCTATGAGGCAGTTCACTTTGTCCTATAGGGTCGCTATGAGTAGGAATTGACTTGACAACTGGTTTGGTTTGGTTTTGGGTTATTGTCATTGTCATTAATAATAGTCCTTGTTACTACCTTCTGAAGTATAGCTGTTTCGCCCCCATTTTACAAATGAGTCAAGGCAAAAGAGAAAAAGCCAGACAGGGTCTGAACCCCGAACCCGTGCTCTTTCTGTTATACTATACCACATTATACTGCCCCACATAACCTAACAAAATGAAATACCACTGTGGCGTCAGCCTCATCACCCACATGGAGAGTCATATTGTAGTTTTCCAAAAATCATTCCTTTTTTAATGTAGGAATCCACTAGATAACATTTTTAAGAATTTTTCATATTTGAGTATCAACTTAGGACTCCCTGGGTGGTGCAAATGGTTAAGCACTGCTAGCTGAAAGGTTGGCAGTTCGAACCTACCCAGAGGCACCTCAGAAGACAGGCCTAGTGATCTGTTTCTGAAAGGTCACACCCTTGAAAACTCTGTGAAGCATTTCTAGTCTGCACACATGGAGTCGCCATGAGTCAGAATTGACTCAGTGACAACAAGAATAACAATGTCAACTTAGTTTGTAAAGCACCTTCACAATCATTTTGTTTGTTTGTTTGATCTTCATTATTAACCCTGTGAGGTGGTAATAATTTATTTGAATTGTATTCTGGGCCATGCATTGAGCTATGAGCTCCCTGGTGTATTATCTCATTTAGTTTTCACAGGATCTAGGATTTAGGAAAGTAAATTCTGTTTTACAGGTGAAGAATCTAAGGCCCAGAGAGGTTGACTAAATTGCCCAAAGTCACAGATTTAGTAAATACTGAAGATGGGATTCAAGCACAGGCCTTCTGACTGTAGAGCCCTCACTCCTAACCTCTATATTGTGGCAGACAAGATGGGGTTTTGTAGATCAGGAGTCTGAAGCTTCAGTAAGAGTTAAATATCATGGCCAATAAATGCGTGGCTAAGACTTGAGCCCTGTTATTCAGACTCCACATTCATTGCTATTTCTACTGCACCACTCTGCCTATTTGGTTTTGTCTGTGTTGGGCTAATATTTGAATTAATTTGCATTTGTCAAGCATATACCAACTACGTGGCTAGGGAAAGAAGCTAACCAGACTGAAAATCCTCTCTGGGTATTTGTTTCCAGAGCTGCCTGAATATTGGCCATATAAACACCAGGAGGATATTACTGTGGCTTTTGTTTTACCAGGAGAAAGAGCCACCTCCAACAGGAATCTTCCTTCCTCAGAGGCTTTGACAATTTTCTGGTCTCCCAACCAGAAAGACATCATCACCACTTCTAAGAAGAGGTGTAAATCCCCCTGACTTGTAATTCTGCCTCAGCTCCAGCCTCCCTTCTCCTTGACTTGCCTTGGCTTGTAGTTGGGTGTCGATCAGCTGTTATCCATAAAGCTATGGTAATGAGCAGGGTGGCCAAATTCCCAGCCATAGCAGAAGGGTCTCCAGCAGGAGTGAATGGTGGAGGAGTAGGGATACTTGATAGTTTTCAGACCATGGTTTGTGTCCTGAAGGAGCCCACAGTCGAGTAGAGGACACAAGACATCAAAATAGAAGATGCTGTACAGTCTGATGTGTGCTCTAGAATGCCAGGTACAGATTGTGAACCAAAGGAGGAAAGAGACAAGTCCAGTTGGGGAGTGAGGTCATGGAAGACTTCCCAGAAGAGGCATCCCTTTGCCCAGTTTTTTTTTTCTCCCCATTATTTTGGTTCTGTGCCTTGCAAGCATTTTTTTTTTTAATATTTTATTGTGTTTTAGGTGAAAGTTTACAAAGCAAATTAGTTTCCCATTCAACAAATTGTACATAAAGTGTTCCATGATCTTGGTTTCAACCATCACATTGTGTCAACACTCTTCCCATTTCCGCCCTGGGTTCCCCATTTCCTTTTGTTTGGTTTTCCTACCCTTTCCTGCCTTCTCATCTTTACTTTTGGGAAATGTTGGCCTTTTGGTCTTCCTGTATAATTGTTTGTTGAATACCAGAAAGTTGTTTACCTGTGTTTTATTGACTATGCAAAGGCATTCGACTGTGTGGATCATAACAAATTATGGCTATCATTGCGAAGAACGAGAATTCCAGAACACTTAATCATGCTCGTGACGAACCTGTACATAGATCAAGAGGCAGTTTTTCGAACTGAACAAGGGGATATTACATGGTTTAAAGTCAGGAAAGGTGTGCATCAAGGTTGTATCCTTTCACCATACTTATTCAGTCTGTATGCTGAGCAAATAATCCAAGAAGCTGGACTGTATGAAGAAGAACAGGGCACCAGGATTGGAGGAAGACTCATTAACAACCTGCAATATGCAGATGACACAACCTTGCTTGCTGAAAGTGAAGAGGACTTGAAACACTTACCGATGAAGATCAAAGACCACAGCCTTCAGTATGGATTACACCTCAACATAAAGAAAACAAAAATCCTCACAACTGGACCAATAAGCAACATCATGACAAAC
>NW_004443944.1:29304636-29336108 GCF_000243295.1 Trichechus manatus latirostris
GCCTTCAGTATGGATTACACCTCAACATAAAGAAAACAAAAATCCTCACAACTGGACCAATAAGCAACATCATGACAAACGGAGAAAAGATTGAAGTTGTCAAGGATTTCATTTTACTTGGATCTACAATCAACACCTATGGAAGCAGCAGTTAAGAAATCAAAAGACACATTGCATTGGGCAAATCTGCTGCAGAAAACCTCTTTAAAGTGTTGAAAAGCAAAGACGTCACCTTAAAGACTAAGGTGTGCCTGACCCAAGCCATGGTGTTTTCAGTCGCCTCATATGCATGCGAAAGCTGGGCAATGAGTAACGAAGACCGATGAAGAATTGACACCTTTGAATTGTGTTGGCGAAGAATACTGAATATACCATGGACTGCCAAAAGAACAAACAAATCTGTCGTGGAAGAAGTACAACCAGAATGCTTCTTAGAAACAAGGATGGTGAAACTACATCTCACATATTTTGGACATGTTATCAGGAAGGATCAGTCCCTGGAGAAGGACGTCATGCTTGGTAAAGTAGAGGGCCAACAAAAAAGAGGAAGACCCTTGACAAGATGGATTGACACAGTGGCTGCAACAGTGGGCTCAAAGCATAACAATTGTGAGGATGGTGCAGAAGTGGGCAGTGTTCTGTTAGTTATGTAGGGTTGCTATGAGTCGGAACCAACTTGAAGGCACCTAACAACAACAACTAAGCACATTCTTTTCTGGTGTTATTGTTTGTTTATTTATTTATTTTATTGTTGTACTTTAAGTGAAAGTTTACAATTCAAGTTACTTGGTGTTATTATGTATTTTATGGGGCCTGTCTATTGCTTGGCTGGAAGATGGTTTCCAGGAATGGCTACAGTTCATGTCAGAGGGATTCTTAGGGCCATAGTCTCAGGGGTTCCTCTAGTCTCTGTCAGGCGAGTAAGTCTGGTCTTTTTTTCATGAATTTGATTTTTTGTTCTATATTTTTCTCCTGCTTTGTCCAGGACCCTCTGTTGTGATCCCAGTCAGAGTGGTTGGTAGTGATAGCCAAGCACCATCTAGTTCTTCTAGTCTCAAGGTCATGTAGGCTGTGATTCATGTAGTCTTTTAGTCCTTTGGACTAAATGCTCCCTTGAGTCTTTGGTTTTCTTCACTCTCCTTTACTCCGGATAGAAAGAGACCACTACTTGCAAGCAAATGTAATCAGCTTCTTCTTTTTTTTCCTAACAAGTTTTTGAACCACAAAAGTAGTAAAACGTTTATTAAAGAAAACTTGAAATTCAGAGAAGCACAAAGGAGAAAATAACTCTCCAGTAAACCAGTACTCTTATGACTCAGCAATATCCACTGGGTACATTTTAGTTCATCATCTTCCAGTCCTCTTCTCAGAGTATGTGTACATGATACACAGTGTCACATTTATATATATATATATATATATATATATATCACATCCACATTCGTATATGGTTAAATATGTGCTTATTATATAATGAAAATGAGATAATACTATTTATGCTATTGGTAGCTTTTTTTTCCATTTAATAATGTATCATGAATAGTTTTTTCTACAACATGATTTTTCATGACTGCATATGGAGTGCCACGATTTAGTTAACTAATCTACTATTGTTAGGCATTTAGGTCTTCTGTTTTTACTAGTATAAATAAAATGCTTTGATATCCATGTGTGTAATTAGAGCTATGTAAAAAGATTTATTTTCTTAGGCACCTTGAAATGGAATTGCTGAGTCAGAGTTACACACCAGTGTTTCTCAACCTCAGCAGTATTGACATTTTGGACCAGATAATTCCTTGTTGTTGTAGGGGATTTCTTATGCATTAGGATATTTGGTGGCATTCCTGCCCTCAACCTACTAGATGCCAGTAGCACCCTCCCAGTCATGACAATAAAAAATTTCTCCAGACATTGCCAAATGCCCAGTGGGAGGCATAATTGCCCGCTGTTGAGAACTACTGGATTACATCTTTTAATACTCCACTAGGATTATATGAAAATGTCTTAGTCCCTGTGCCCTCAGTAACACCAAATATTAACAATTTTAAATCTTTGCATACTAGAAAAGGGGATGAGATGAGGGCAGTCAGTATACCTAGCAGTGTATTGTGAACATATTCCCATGTATATTCTTCCATAATGTGACTTGTAATGTGACATTATCTGGCTGTATCAGACTCATAGTAAATGCCAATATATGTTAGTAATTTCCTAGATTTTAGATACTATTTTGAGTTAGTAGCAATTTTCAAACATCTTATGTTAAACACCCTTTTCTGAAAAATTACAAAATCCAAAATCTTTTAATTTTTAAAGGGGCATATTCTTAGCTTGAGAAAATGAGCGAGGAAGTTTGGGGATTTTTGTTCCAAATTCTTTGTCTTTTACCTGTTTTTCCACCATTTTACCAGCATTATGCTTTATTATTTTATTTTTACTAATGTAACAGGCTAAACACACATTTAAATTCTTATAATACAGAAGGTAATTGTACTCATTGTCTCAGGGTGGAGTAATATAGAATGACCTGGGAGTGGGAGTGTGGGGGATATTCTCTTTCCATGTATTTTCTCCTGCCTTATCAATAAAACTCTATCGAAGAGCCCCTTTTTTGTGTTACTTGATTCTCTCACCTCCTTGGAAACTTGTGCTTCTCTTTGTCAGCAGTGAGCCCAAAGAGATAGTTGAAAAGTCCAAAACCCCAAGCCGAAGAAACTCCCGAACTGAAGAGGCAACTGTGGCTTCTGAAAGTGTGGAAAATGGACATCGTAAACGATCCTCTCGGCCTGCTTCAGCCTCCAGCTCTACTAAAGGTTAGCAGTGGGGTGGGGTGGGTGAGGGTGCTGTTTGTGGGTCATTAAGAAGAATGAAGTCCTTACCTCAGCAGCATCTTAAACTTATGTTCCTTAAATTTGTCAAGTTACTTTGACTTCTATTGCTTGTTTGGTCCTTCCTTTATTTGTTAGTTTGTTTAACTATATGTTTTCCATGTGTGTACAGAGCAGCAGGCACTGTTAGAAAAGAGAATATAACAGAGCAGATTGATTCTACTTTAAATTCATGATCACCCACTTCAATTAGTTGTTCCTCAACACAGCCCAGCCATCTTTTATGTTCCTGTGGTCAGCTCTCCCCTACTCTGCTTTTAAAACTTCAGCCCCCACTTTCTCCTGTCCCTCTCAGCAAAACCCTCACCTCTTCATAGAGAAGATAGAACTGCCTCAACTTCCCTATGTTGTTAGCTGCCGTTGAGTCAATTCTGACTCATGGCAACACCAAGTGTGCAGAGTGGAACTGCTCCGTAGGGTTTTCTGTGACCTTTTGGAAGCATGTCACCAGGCTTGTCTTCCAAGGCACCTCTGGGTGGATTTGAAGTGCCAACCTTTCTGTATCCTCCTTTGCTCCTGTTATAATAAAGCAGATATCCCCCCTCAAGTTTAAGGCCAGTTCTTCCACCTGTGCCTTTGATCGCATCTTCTCCGACCTTCTCAAGAACCTTAAACTATCAGTTTTCTCTTCTCTGTTGACTATTATCTCCTTTTTGAACTACCTCCTCTGGCTTCTGTGACCCAAAAATCTTAGTACTTTTCTGTCTACCTCTCTAGCTGTTCCTTCTCAATCTCTCCACCTAGCCATTAGATGTTGGCTTCCCTCAAACTTTGATCCTGAGTCTTTTTTTTTTCCTTCAACTTACATTTTCTCCCTAAGTAATCTCATTCATGCCCCTCTTCTTCTTTCACAGATGACTCATAAATTTGTATTTCTAGTACAGACCTCTAAAGATCTTAGACAACTGCATGTAAAAGCCTTAACAGGTCCTCAAACTCAACATGTCTGCAACCAAATGTCTTAGTCATCTGATGCTGCTTATAACAGAAATAGCACAAGTGGATGGCTTTAACAAACAGAAATGTATTCTCTCACAGTTTAGGAGGCTAGAGTCCAAATTCAGGGTGCAGCCTCTAGGGAAAAGCTTTTTCTCTCTGTCGGTTCTGGAGGAAGGTCCTTGTCATTGATTTTCCCATGGTCTAGGAGCTTCTCAGCACAGGAACCCAGGGTCCAAAGGATGCACTCTGTTCCCAGCACTTCTTTCTTGGTGTTATGAGGTCCCTTTCCTGTCTGCTCGATTCTCTTTTTTATATCTCAAAAGAGGTTGACTCAAGATACAACCTAATCCTGTAGATTGAGTCCTGCCTTACTAACCAAACTGCCTCTAATCCTGCCTCATTAACATTGTAGAGGTTAGGATTTACAACACATAGGATAATCACATCAGATCACAAAATGGTGGACAACCACACAATATTGGGAATCATGGCCTAGCCAAGTTGACACCGACACACATTTTTGAGGGACACAATTCAATCCATAACACCAAACTGTGGTTTTTACCCCAAAGTCAGGTCTCTGCCATTGTTCCCCCATCTCAATGAGTGTCACCACTGTCCATCCATTAGGCAAGCTAGAAGTGCAGGATTCCTCCTTGACACCAGCTGTCTCCCTCACCCTCACCTCTAAGCCATCACAAAAAGCTGTGGATTTTATCTCAGGTGTCCTAAATTCATCTACTTTTTTTCATCCTCACTGCTACCCACTAGCTTAAAACCCTTCAATGATTTACCATTATAATTAGGGTTAAAGTCTAAAAGCCTCACCGTGGCCCACAAGGTCCTGTGTGGTCTGGCCCCTGTTAGCTTCTCCCAGCCTCATCTCATCTCCCTCAGTAACTTGTACATGCCATCCTCATCCCTGTCATCACAAGGCCTGTACACGTGTTGCAGCTATTATGAGGAGTGCTCTTCTAGCCGCTCTTCTCCTCATTAGCTTCCTACTCCTCCTATTTATCTTAGCTCAGTTGTCACTGCTATGAGGAATCATAGCATTGTGTTCTCCTTCATAACACCACGTTTGTAACTTTATGTCTGTTTGTCTAATAGGTAATTAATATGTATGCTCTGTTAGGGCAGGAACTCATGTCTGGTTTTGCTTACCATCTATCAAATATGTATTAAGTACTACATAGCAGGCCCGGAGGATATAATAGTGAAAAGACAGATACAGAATTTCTCTTCACCACATTGATTAGACTAGCAAGAAAGACAGACAAACTCTAATACAGTGCGTTAAATGTTAAATGCTGTGATAGCAAAATTACATAGTGCTGTAGGAGCATATAGCTGGGATGTCTTCCTCATCTGCCAGGTCAGAGAAGACTTTCCAGAGAAAGTGGTGTTTAAGCTGAGACCTGAAGAATGAGGAGGCATTAACCAAGCCATGAGGGTTGGATAGAATATTCTAGGCAAAAGGTACAGCATGTGCAAAGGCTCAGATCTGAGAGATGACGTGATATTTCATCCTCTCAGGAAATGTGCTGAGCTTCAGCAGCTCAGGTTGGGCAAGGGCTGGGGTCCTGGCTGAGTGCCTGATAGCAGCCTGACTACTGAGGAATGACCAAGTGTCATTGGAATGCTAGCCTAAAGATCAGGGCAACATTAGACACTGACGTGAGAACTCAGCTGTACTTGGCGGGTCATGTTTCTGGGCAGGAATGTCATGATGTCTTACAAGAGCCCCTGGGAGCAGGCCACAGTCTACGGGTCATACAGGTAAAAGAGAGGTGTAGAAAATAACTGTCACCCTACCTCAGCCTGCTGGAGAGTGAGGGGAGAAGTTGGAGGGCCTTCTTTACCTTCTGGGCATACTTTATGTATCACAGGTAGTGTTTTCATAAGTATCCCCACTTTAGATGCAGAA
Source organism: Trichechus manatus latirostris (assembly GCF_000243295.1). Lineage (NCBI taxonomy): Eukaryota > Metazoa > Chordata > Mammalia > Sirenia > Trichechidae > Trichechus > Trichechus manatus. The sequence continues at coordinate 29,310,391 of NW_004443944.1, forward strand.
ATGGAGCCAATAACTTTCTTCCTTCTCCCTGGAAGTCATCTACTAGGCTGCAGAAACCTGTTTAAAAGGAACACATCTCTTGGTATATTAAACTTAGAGCCCAAAAGAAGGGTTCCTGGAGTTCTCTGGAGAAATCTGCTTCCTTTCAGTTCTGTGTATTGTAGCCCCTTGCTTTCCAGAAGGATCAAGGTCTTCTAGGTTGTGGAACAAGAATCTTTAAACAAAGAGGGGGGTTGGCCTTTAGAAATGTCACCTACTGGATTTTTGGAACCCTGATCTGAGCTCAGAGCCTCAAGATACTATAGGTATCATTGACAGTGTACCAGAGAGAATTAATCTAGAGAGCAGCTGGGATAGTAAAGAAGAGATGCCCAAATTAGAGCCACTCTGCAGAGAACTGCCAGCCAAGAAAAGATGGAAAACTGGAACCTGTTTTAGGAGGAGGGTGGGGAATAGACCTATACACTTAAACTGGACATTGTCCCAAGGTAGTGCAGTCATGTTGGAATGTCTGCCCCGTGCATGCTGTGAGGCTTAGGAAAAGCCATAAAGACTCACAGGCTCTGTGATCTTGCAAGGGGTACTGAGTAATCCTCTCACTAGAGGATGGCAGAGCTCTGCCGAGATCCCAGGAATCACAGTCATATATAGACCTCCACACCACCCTCAAGCCTTCAGGCTATCATTCTCTAACTCTCCCAGGGCCAGTTACCTTTAAAATCAGAAATGAGTACTGTAGTTCTTTTGGTTTTAAGTGTCAGGGTTCGTGGATCCAAATTAAAGAATAAACATGCATATTATTTGGCCTGTGTGTTGAATCCAAACATGTGAAACAGAGTCGTAAAATAACTTTCTGTGATAGTATTTTAACCCATACCTAGGGTTCACCAGAAGGAGCCCTGGTTGCACAATGGTTAAAGCTCTCATCTGCTAACTGAAAGGTCAGCAGGTCGAGCCCACCAGCCACTCCATGGGAGAAAGATGTGGCAGTCTGCTTCCTTAAAGATTTACAGCCGTGGAAACCCTATAGGGCAGTTCTACTCTATACTGTATGGTCACTGTGAATCAGAATCAACTCAACCGGAATGAGTTTGGTTTGATTTTTTAGGATTCACAAAATATCAAGCTGATCTCTAAAATCCATGCGTCTCAAACTTGGAGACATATGATGGTGTTTGGGTACTTGAAACATGAAGTATCTTCCCGTAGCTTCAGTACTTAAATTTTTGAGGGGAAAAAAGATCTTTTTTGTACTCAGAAGATTTTGGTCATATATGCACAAACAGAATGAGAAACATTCTGTATTTTTTGTGAAAATCTGGAAAGCTGAGAATATTACAAGCAGTGAAGAATGAGATGTTTTGGTGCTTTTGTATGAAGGAGCCAATGACATTAATCATGTGTGCTTCTGCTGCAAGAGCAGAATTTGCTTACATCATGCTGGCCAAGACCTACTAGACTGCCAGATTGGAGCAGGTGGAGTGGATGAAATCTGGGCAAGTCCAAGGAGGTCCGCATGGTTGGTTGGTCACTCTCTGAACCAGTGTTTTTGTTTTTGGTTGATTAGGTTTTTCCCCTCACTTTTAATTACAGACACAAAAGTTGGCTTCCACAAATCAGTGAACTTCCTTTTAAAATTGCACTGGATCGGGTGTATTGTTTACAAACATGCAAATGAGTAGATCTTCTTTCTGATGTGGTTAGTTTCCATTAACACAGAAGCCATGACTTTTCTAGTTTGTCGTGTCACTATTTACTCTTCTACTTATAATAGTTTTTATGTTGTATTTTGAATTGGAATCAGAAGTTAAAAACATGAAGTTCAAAGCATCAATTTGAAACCTGGGAGAATATGCTAATAGGAGGGAAGTTCAGAACAACCTGTAATCACCAGCAGCTGTGGGTGTCCCTAGGTGCATCTGACAGCAAAGTAGATGATTGTCCTATGCTACCCACAGCCAGTGAATTGAGAAACAACAATCAAAAAAAATATATATATACAGGAATAATTAATACAGAAGTGTTATTATTATGGAAATGCAAATGTGCCTATTAGACATCTTATGGGAGAAAACCCTGAACAATAACTGCCTGAAACTACACTCTTATAGCATCATTTAGAAACCAGTCATGCAAATTTTGAAGGAAAATTTCCAAAATTGTTTACAATTATGTAGAGAGAAATCAGGAGCCCTGGTGATGCAGTGGTTAAAGCACTTGACTGCTAACCGAAAGGTCAGTTCAAACCCACCAGCCACTCCGTGCGAGACCATGGGAAGAAGATGTGGCAGTCTGCATCCATAAAGATTACACCCTTAGAAACCCTATAGGGCAGTTCTGCTCTGTCGTACAGAGTTGCTATGAGTCAGAATGGACTCAACGGCAATTAATTAGAAGTCTTGGCTAGAAGTAGTACGGTAAAAAGCACAATCAGGTGAGCAAGTAAATTCATTTAAGATCAATTTCTAAAACTCCTTGGAAGGTGTCTTAGTTGTCTAGTTCTGTTATAACAGAAACACCACAAGCAGGTGGCTTTAACAAACAAATTCATTTTCTCACAGTTTAGGAAGCTGGAAGTCTAAGTTTAGGATGCCGGCTCTAGGGAAAGTGTTCTCTTTCAGCTCTGGAAGAAGGTCCTTATCTCTTCGAGCTTCTGTTCCTGGGTGAGCTTCATATGGCTTGGCACGTATCTTCCCCCATCTCTGCTTCTCTAGATGGCTTGTTTTAATCTCTTATATCTCAAAAGAGATTGACTCAAGACACACGCTACACTAATCGTGTCTGTTAACATAACAGAGACAACCCATTCCCAAATGAGATTATAACCATAGGCATAAACAAAAAAAACCAAAACCCACTGCCATATGAGTTGATTCTGACTCATAGCGACCCTAGAGGAGAAAGTAGAACTGCCTCATAGGGTTTCCAAGGAGTGGCTGGAGGATTTAGACTGCCAACCTTTTGATTAGCTGCCAAGCTCTTAACCACTGTGCCACCAGGGCTCCACCACAGGCATAGAGGGTAGGAATTACAACACATATTTTTGGGGCACATAATTCAATCCATAACAGAAGGTAAAGCCCACATACTAGAGGATTTAATAGAGCCTTTTACTGTAGATTTGACAAAATTTGCTTAAGGTCAAAAAGACACATCAAAGGTCCAGAGCAAGATGGCAGCATGAGCAGCTGCACACTCATGTCCCCCTGCAAAAGCACACACACACACAAAAAAAAAACCCAGGCAGAAACTGGCAGAACCAACTTTGTCAGAACTCTGGAAACGAGTCAAAGAATAACAACAACTAAGCAAATGCTGAATCAAGAAAAAGACAACATATAAACAGTAGGAATGCTTTGGTTTTCTACTTGCCAGCACCCTACCCCTTCCTTGGCTCAGTATGACCATCTTAAAGCAGTGGCAGCAGGCACTATCAGAGCAGGAGCCTGGGGCCTAGCTCCAGAGGGAGTAGAGCAGACTATTTGTAAATTATTATGTGTGTCTGTTTTAACCTATCTGGGCCCTGCCTGAAGGATTGAAGCAAGGCACTCATCTTAGTTTGGCCTGTTTCTGAGATCACATAGGCCGTAGCCATCTGGGCTAAACCAAACTTGTTGCCATCAAGTCAATTCCAACTCATAGTGACCCTGTAGGACAGAGTAGAACTGCCCCATAGGGTTTCCAAGGCTTTAATCTTTATGGAAGCAAACTGTCTCATCTTTCTCCTGCAGAACAGCTGGTGGGTTCAAACTGCTGACCTTTCAGATAGCAGCTGAGTGCTTAACCACTGTGCCACCAGGGCTCCTTACCTGTGCTAAAGAGTGTCATTAAGGCACACATTAGGCACCCAAAGTCTTAAAGGAGAAGCCAGGTAGTAGAGAGTTTCTTTCAGAAATTAAGACTTTCAAAAGCACCATGTATACAGGGGAATTGAAAAAACTACGTGCCCAGAGCAAGACACATACTCAGAAATTACATTAGAAGACCCTGTACTTTCACCTTGATCTGATCCTTAGGCTGATTGCAAGCCTGGGTAAGTGCTAAAGGAGAGCCCCAGCACAGAGCCAGTTTGCAAAGATTGAGATAGGGTTTTATTTGTTGTGTTCCCCCCTGGAATTCAAGGAAATCTCTGTCAAAACACTAGCTGAACAAAAGCTAAAAAATAGATACCTCAGTGTCCACACCATGTCCAGGAAAGCAGTCTTTGCAAGAATAGTTAGGGAAAGTCACTAAACAAATGGATGACTACAGCCTTCAACAATTTAAAAAAATAAACCCAGGGGAGGGGAAGAATCTGATTTCCAGAGTTACAATATTATAATATTCCAGTATCCCAGTTTCCACAAAAAAACAACAAGGCATACAAAGAAACAGGAAAGACTAGGCCATTCAAAAGAACAAAAGAGACAGAAACCATCCCCATGGAAACCTGTTTAATGGACTTACTAGATAAAGACTTTAAAACAATAGTATTAAATATGCTCAAAGAGCTAAAAGATCTAAAGGAAATCAGGAAAACAATACAGGAACAAAATGAAAATATCAGTAAAGAGGTAGAAATTATAAAAAAGAACGAAACAAATACTGGAGTCAAAAATACAATAACTCAAAATGAAAAATTCACTGAAGGGATTCAACAGAAGATTCAAGCTGGCAGAAGAAAGAAGCAGTGAACTTAAAGATAGGACGATTAAAATTATTGAGTCTGTGAAACAAAAAGAAAAACAGAATGAAGAAAAGTGAACACAGCCTAAGGGACTCGTGGGACACCCTCAAGCCGACTGTCTTAGTTGTCTAATGCTACTATAACAGAAATGCCACAAGTGGATGGCGTCAACAAACAGAATTTTATTCTCTTGCAGTCCAGTAGGCTAGAAGTACAAATTCAGGGCATCAGCTCCAGGAGAAGGCATTCTCTATCTGTCAGCTCTGGAGAAAGGTCCTTGTCATCAATCTTCCCCTGGTCTTAGAGCTTCTCAGCACAGGGTCATTGGGTCCAAAGGACACCCACCTCTCCTGGCTCTGCTTTCTTGGTGGTAGGAGGTCTTCTCTGTTTCTCTGCTTGCTTCTCTCTTTCATATCTCAAAAGAGATTGACTTAAGATACAACCTAATCTTGTAGATTGAGTCCTGCCTCATTAACATAACTGCCTCTAATCCTGCCTCGTTAACATAATGAAGGTAGGATTTACAACACACAGGAAAATCACATCAGGTGACAAAATGGTAGACAATCACATAATACTGGGAATCATGGCTTTGCCAAGCTGACACATATTTTGGGGGAACACAATTCAATCCATAACACTGACCAACATATACGTTGGTGGAGTCTCAGAAGGAGAAGAAAGAGATGAAAGGGCAGAAGGAATATTTGAGGAAACAGTGACTGAAAACCTCCCACATCTGATGAAAGATATGAATCTATACATCTAAGAAACTGAACAAACTCCAAATAGGATAAACCCAAAAAGATCCACTCCAAGACACATTATAATCAATTTCACAAACACCAGAGATAAAGAGATAAACTTGAAAGCAGCAGAATAAAGCAAATCATCATATGCAAGGGATCCTCAATAAGACTAAGTACCAATTTCTCCTCAGAGACCATGGAGCCAGAAAGCAGTGGGATAACATGTTTAAAGTGCTGAAAGAAAACTGTTAAGCAAAAATTCTACATCTGGCAAAATGGTCCTTCAAAAATGAGGGTGAAATTAAGACATTCCCAGATAAACAAACACTGAGGGAGTTTGTTACCACAAGATGTGCCCTACAAGAAATGCTAAAGGCTGTTCCTTCAGATTGAAATGAAAGGACACTAGACAGTAACTGGAAACCATATGAAGAAAACAAGATCTCTAGTAAAGGTAATATCATGGGTAAATATAGAGGCCTGTTTTATGGTATTTTTGTATTGTTACTCTACTTGTTATGTCCTACATGATTTAAAAGACAAATACATTAAAAAATTATAAATTTACCTTATTGAGCACACAATGTAAAGATATAATCTGTGACAACATAAAGGTGGGAGGAGTGGTATAGGAACAGAGTGTTTGTATGTTAAGTATGTGAAGTTAAATTGGTATCAATTTAAACTTACATTCCACGTTCCAATTATTAATGGATATTTGCAGCTGTTCTCATTTTGAGTCATGCCACATCAGCATATGAAGGCTGTACTCCATCCACATCATTAAAGTCGATACTACTTTGAGGAGGCAGCTCTTCCCCAGTTGTATTTTGAGTGCCTTCCAACCTGAGGGGCTCATCTTCCGGCATTGTATCAGACAATGTTCAGCTGCTATTCATAAGGTTTTCACTGGCCAGTTTTTTCAAAGTAGACCGCCAGGTCCTTCTTTCTAGTCTGTCTTAGTCTGGAAGTGCTGTTGAAACCTGCTCACAATTGGTGACCCTGCTGGTATTTGAAATACCAATGGCATACTTTCAGCATCAAAGCAACACACAAGTCACCACAGTATGACAAACTGACACATGAGTGGTGGCAGTTTAAACTAGGTTGTTATAAATTTATTAAATGTAACCCCCATGGTACCACAAAGAAAATATCCAAAAAATGTACACAAAAGAAACAGATACAAAAAGACAAATATTATATGATCCCATTATATAAAATACCTAGAATAGGAAAATGCACTGAGACAGAGGTTTATTAGTGGTTACCAGGGGCTAGGGAGGGTAGGGGGATGGAGAGTTATTGCTTAAGGAGTACTGAGTTTCTGTTTTGGGTGATGAAAAACTTTTGGAAATGGTGATTGTTGTACAACATGATGAGTGTAATTGTCACTGAACTGTAAACTTAAAAATGGTTAAAATGGCAAATTTTGTGTTATGTTTTACCACAATAAAATTAAAGAACAAAAAAAGGCACCTAGGCTGAAAAAAAAAAAAAAAACCTTATCAAATTATAAATTTAAATGTTCCTTAATTACATATGGACAACCATCTGAAAGGCTATTATAGACCTAGTTCTTTACCATATTTTTGGTTCTAAAACAGATATAAATTATCTGGCTACACTATTAGTCTTTGAACTGTTTGTATATTTGTGAAGACATTAATTTGTAAAATCTTTGATAGTTTAAAAAACTGAAGACGTTTTCAACAATATATGTGAGGTTTTTTGGCAGTATGGTATTGGTTGTGGAGTTAGGGGTGAGATCATGCAGTCAAATAAGTCAGGCTAGCCTTTGGAACATAGCTGTGATCAAGGCCTGATATGCACACTCCAAATATGCCATCTAGAATCTCTTACTGTGTTCAAGGAAGTGGTAAAAGTGGTAACATTTTGGAGTGTAAAATTGAACCACAGAACTCATCTTTTCAGACAGAGTTATAAAGAAATGGAAAATGACTTTGCTATTGACCCAGATCGGGTAGATTTATCCAGGGAAGGTGATTGAAATTTCAAACTCCAGTTGAAATTTTTTTTTCCCTTGTGGAAGTATAAGTGTGCCACCAACAACAACCCCCCATCCCTGAGTATCCAAAAGGTGATTTTTTATTTTGTTTTATCTTATTGTAGTTTCTAGCATAAATCCCTTGTTTTGGATTTGTGCTGGAGGCTAAAATAAATCCTCATGGCCCCACTCATAGATCCATCCCCAGAAGCAGAGGCAGCCTGCCAGTTACTTGGGTGCTTTGGAGTAGTGACAGATAGGAACAAGCAAGGAAGGAGTGGGGAGCCTGAGGCTGGTGATCCCCCCACACTCCCTACTTCTTTTCCCAGCTGCATATATGGTTCTCCAACACACTGCTTGAGACTTCATATCATAACAAAAATGTTTCCAAAGTTCACCTAATTAACAGATATTTTTCCAGGGATGCACACTCAGTGAAGACAAAGCCCTACATATTTTTACTGCAAATGGCAAATTTTCTATAGTGAAAAGGAAGCTTGAGAGACAAAAAGAGTTGATTATGGGAAGTTGTGGGCAGTGTAAGGCTCTTAGTCCATTTACATGGAATTAAAATTTCGATGCTAGTAGTAAAATAAAGAATACCATTATCAACATCCTATCAGGTAACTGTCCTCTGATTAGTAAAAGACTGATGAGTAAATCAGAGAGACTTTGATTCTGCTTTACGGCACAAGCAACATGGCTTCCCAGCAAGAAGATGTACATACTGAAATTTCCACCAACAAAAACACGAAAACATTGTACAGGTGACCTCAGGGAAGGCCATCTAGACCACCCTTTATCAATTAACCATAGTTAACAAAGCAGTGAAAGTTTTGCTTTTTGCATCCACATATTTATGAGAGTCTGAGTTCTCAAAATATTATGATACAACAAAGAAGAAAAATTGCTTAAACACTGAACCTAACATGCAGCATCAGAAAAATCAGCCTAGTTTCCAGAACTGGATATATGCAATTCCTCGTACACATTAATATGTTAGAAAATATTTTTTTCTCCTTGATGGAAAGTAATTTTAGAACATTTCGTTTTCATATTAAAACCAAAATGTTTACTATGGAGCAACATGAAAAATAAGGGTGAATTTTTAAGGTCAGTATGAGATTTCAAAGAATTTTTTACATTTGGAGAGCCTCAAGGTATTCATTATATTCTGCCATAGAGGAACTTTTGTATGGAAAAGTTTTTGAGAAACAAGATTTAATTCTGGGATAAGATTGAGTTGATTGATTTAAGACATTGATATTATAAGAGGAATTAAATTGAAACACATTCATTCCCCTTTATGTCACTCTCTGTATAAATCACTCAGCTCCCATCTCTTGCATGCTTATATGTATTCACATTCTTAATATATCTGGCTGGACCATGGTAGACACTTGTCGAAGAAGAGTCATGGTGTTTAGAAATTTTGACTATAGCATAGCAAAAAAGGGTCCTTATTGCAACGCAATGGCTTGGCTCCAAAAAGGATCCACAGGCTGTTTTTTGTTTTACATTCTGGCACACTTGCTTGTAGCATCACTCATTGATTTCTCACTAAAGCACTGTCATTCTGTCTGTTCACTGAGGGAAGGGAACTGGTGAAGGAGATTATGGTGTTACTTGCCCAGCTAAAGAAACTTGCCCCACCCTAACACTTTTTCTAGCCAGGTACATGTGTTTTAACTCCTGCCACCTGTATCCTATACCCACGTTTCGCCAGTTGCCAGGTCTCAGTAGGCAGGGTGTCTTAGTTATCTAGTGCTGCTATAACAGAAATACCACAAGTGGGTGGCTTTAACAAACAAAAATATATTTGCTCATAGTTAACAAAAAACCTGTTGCCATAGAGTTGATTCCAACTCATGGCCATCATATAGCAACCCTATACGACACAGTAGAACTGCCCCATAGGGTTTACAAGGCTATAATCTTTACGGAAGCAGACTGCCACATCTTTTTCCAGCAGAGTGACTGGTAGGTTCGAACTGCTGACCTTTTGGTAGCAGCTGAGCATTTTAACCACTGCACCACCAGGGCTTCTTTTTTCTCACAGTTAAGAGGCTAGAAGTCTGAATTCAGGGTGCTGACTGTAGGGGAAGGCTTTCTCTTTTTGTCAACTCTGGAGGAAGGTCCTTGTCTCTTTTCAGCTTCTGTACCTCAGGGATCTACGTATGGCTTGGCATGTGTCTTCCCCCATCTCTGCTTGCTTCTGTGTGCCTAATCTGCTCACTTAAAGAGATATACCCTACACTGATATGGCTTCATTAACATACAAAGAAACCTCTATTCCCAAATGGGGTTCAATCCATAATACGGGGCTGTGCCCACATTCCTCCTAAGACACGGGCTTCAACTGGCCCTCTCCACATCCACTGTATGCCCTTTTTGATGCTTTTAGCACAATTCAGAGTTCAGTAGGGCACCACTTAGGTTAGGCCTGGTTTTTGTGGACTGCCTAAAAAGCACTGCTGTAAAGAGTTGTCTCAGCTAAACATGTACCTTCCTTTCCACCCCACAGACATAACCAGTGCTGTGCAATCCAAGCGGAGAAAATCCAAGTAAACGAGCTGGACGGCGACTTGATACTTGTAAATGTGTGTGAATTTTACAAAGAGCAATTTTGAGCTGTGACTTTTCTAAATCCATTTCTGTACAGTTAGTCATTTTAATAACGTGGCCCTTTTCCTAGTCCCTGTAACCTGTTTCGTAAAGTGCAATGGGGAAAGCAGGGTTGTTGAGCCCTTTTGGTGTTGCAAAGTAAAGTTCAAGGTTTCTAAAATGTTGCCATGTACTGAGAGGAGCTAATGCCATTATAAATGTTATTAGTTTTCACATTTCCTAAACAGCCTAGAGTACAGGGTGAGCATTTTTAGATCTTCTAATGATATATTGTGCTGTGGAAGTATTGTGTGTGAATAGCAGTAGTGGGGGCAAAAGCAATCTTCTCATTTGGAAATGTTGTAAATAATTTTATTATATAGTGTTTTTGGATGTATTTGTTGTAGAAATGGACCAGTGAATAAAGAGAATCTAAGGGTTTGTACAATGTGAAATAATGTGTTAAATAAATGTCATTGTCCTAGAACATAAAGGTATGTTGTTGGTAAGGAGTTATTAGATGAGCAAGTTCTTTGAACCATAAATGAATAGGCACAGCTTTCCTTGTGAATCAGAATTCCAGCTTGCCCCATTGCACCAGAGATGCCCTCCTGGCAAGTTGAGGAAAATGCACATACTTGCTCACTCAACTCATTCAAGGACAGGAAAGCTGTCAGCAACCTAGATAACGCTTTTTCTCCACCTTATACATTTGCGTCTCAATGCACAGGATGGATTGCTCCCTAACAACTGTGTTTACATTTCCTCTATTTGAAATAAGCCCAGACTGACCAGGAAGATTCTTTGTATCAGTATCAAGAATTGAGCCCAGTGTAGGTCACATTTCCACTTTTAGTCCAGTTCTGTGGTTAGATGAGACAGCTTCCAAATAAAAGGGGTCATTTTATGCTACATACTTCAAAGATGTCCACTACATTGCACTTCTTTGCGCTGTTTCTCACCTCGGGGTGACTTCTCATCAACGTGCCCAGGTTTTTTCCCCTTTCCTGGTCTAACTTTTACCTCACAGTTTGTACAGTCTCCAAAACCAGCTTCTGTCCCTATCCTACCCCAGCCTTCAGGGGACTCTGCTGCTTCAGGCCCTGTCCTTGTCTCAGCCTGGGCTTCAGTCTTCTGCTGTGTCTCCTAGGGCTAGACTTACACTCCATCCTTTCCCCTCCAGTGCCACCTTGTTCTAGACTTACACTCCATCCTTTCCCCTCCAGTGCCACCTTGTTCTAGACTAACACTCCATCCTTTCCCCTCCAGTGCCACCTTGTTCTAGACTTACACTCCATCCTTTCCCCTCCGGTGCCACCTTGTTCTAGACTTACACTCCATCCTTTCCCCTCCGGTGCCACCTTGTCCTTGCCAAGAACTGAGACCAAGAGAATGAGTTGGTGATTCTGTCATGCTTATTCTCATGTCTATTTCAACTGTCTTAATGTTTTGCATTATAATGATCCTCTAAAAGTAGTTATTTATGAGTCAGACCCCACATTGTCTGGCTGTGCTCCCAGCAAGCTCATCTACCCTCTTCCTTTCTCATATGACAAACACGACCAGAATCAAAGTCAGCTTAATAATAATACCCTATGCCAGTACTGTGCTTGAGATTACAAAGTGCTTCCCACACTTTAGCTCAACTCAGGCAGAAGGAATAATGTGCTTTAAATAGATTTTTATTTGTTTTTCTTTATATTAATTTTTTTCTCCCATAGAGGAATAACATTACAATCTAACAATCAGAATCCTGTTACACACATACACAGGCATGCCACATGACCAGGTCAAGGTGGTTGTGTCCTTGAGTCTGTCGACACATCACACATAATCAACCAAAGTCTCCTCATTTCATCCATCCTCAACACAGAACACCCAAACGGGATGCATTCAACTTGGTTCCGTTTGGAACTAAGTGGCAGGGCAAGAGGGAAGTTATTCGAAGTGGGTTGTGATATGCCTGCATTCATTCCCCTCATGTAAAGCCATGTGGATCTGGGAGGCATCCAAGATCTCTGGTAGGTTCCTTGTTGCACCTAAGACATTATGGATCAGAGCAAGTTGATCAGAGGGCTCCAGGCAGGAGGCTGGGGAACGGGCATACTCCAAAACAGCACCAAACTGCATTCATACACACAGTGCCCTGCTGGAGCTAGACTGTGGAAAGCTGGAAAGTGACAACCAAATTGAGGGGAGCACTCAGACTTATTGGGGACATAAATGGAAATTGCCCTTTGATGTAATTGGGACTCACATTTTAAAAATGGAGTCCCTCTGGCATACTCAGTTTTGGCAAAGTGCTGGTAGTGACATTATTTAATACTCACAAACTGAAACTTCTCCAGGATCTCTGAAAACAGCAGTCAAGACAGACTCTAACCCTTGCTGTCTAAGGTTGCATAGGACTTTGTGAATTCTGGTTCCCTCATGTATTCAAGTTCTGTGGTTTACCTGAAGCATGCTCAAGGTGAAAGGCACATACACAGTCAATACAGTATGACGAGGTCTGATGCTTCAGGAGTCAGACTAGGAGATTGAGTAGTGTTTGTTCTTAGAAATCTATACACAATTAAAATATTGCCACACTCAAATGCTACAGAATCTATAGAACAGTACAAAAAAATATGAACCTTGCAACCAGGTAGGCGATGGAGGGTTCTAGAACTAGAGAGGCCTCCAGAAATATGGGTGAGGGCAGTGCCTTTTGAAGTTTGAAGCAAATGCCCTATACCTCAAACTCTTCCACCAGAAGGATCATGAACACTACCCAGGATTGACCTAGGCCCCATCTCGCAGTGAAGGAGTAGGCAGGAAGTGTTAGAGGAAGTTTTAGCTCTTGGAAGTGCTGAAGATTCTAAACTGTGAGGTGACCAAGGGGTAGCTGGAAGAATAAAAGCAACTGAATTTTGGGAGCCAAGTTAGCAGGGTTGTCAACCACTGGGGCCTAATGGACTAGAGATGAGGGCTTTGATCTGCTTTTAGGATAAATTTGGCTTACTCTCTGGGATAGGAGACCCCAGTAGTGCTTCCTCTGGGTCCATCCCAGCATCCATGGGGCTACCCCCTCCCCCCACCCCCATCCCTACATGAGGCCTGAGGGTACAGGGTCAGGGAGAGCAGCTGCCTTTACCCTCATGGGAATGCAGCGTTTTCTCCAAGACAGCTTGGCTATGGGGCCTGGATACCTGGAATTGGGGTGAGAGGGAAGACCTATGTTAGTATGTAACAGGAAATAATAAAAGTTTCAAGGAAGAGAGAGAACACACTAGAAAAAGACAGCTAGAAAGACGAATAGGGAAACAACTCTCGGGGCATCCCAAGAGGCTGTTGCTGGTGTCTGAGCCCAAAATTCAGTCCTACCATGAGAAGGTGAAAGCTGGCTGCCCCTGTCCCCTCTGTCTCAACCAGGGATTCAGGTTTCCTCCTCCAGGTACTTACTGGAGGAGAAAGGGAGGGAGACCATAGGGCACCAGTTTCTCCCCAGCAGACTAAAAAGGAAGAGAGCCCTGGGGAGAAAATAAGGAAAGTCCCCCTGAAGGCCCTGAACCTGGTTAGGGGACTATTTGGGGATTGGGACAGTGGAGCTCCTAGCCTATCAGGAGTGTTTGTTAGGCCTACGGCGCGGGGTATGAAATCCAAGGCCAGAGGCACGGTGAAGGCTGAGTTGTCCATCCTGGGATAGCTTCACCCCAGAGCCTGTCCTCCCTGTGTCATTACTCTGTATTCTTACCATGGGGTGTGCCCTTTCCCTGCCTGGAAGCCCTCTGGTCTGCATCTCCCCTAAGCTAGTTCTAGCACCTTGGGATGACATGTTGTGGTGTAGGATGGCAAGGTATTAACTAAGCTCTACAGACACAGGACCCTGCAGAGGAAGGAACTGTCTAGATTTCAGGAAGAGGCTTAGGAGGTGGGATTATAGGAAAGGGAAGTGGGGGCAGACTCCAGGTGCTAACCTCATAGCAGGGCTTGGCATCTCTGAGCAAGCACAGTGCCAGCTCCCATGGTGCCCTGCTCCCTACAGCTTCTTAACCTGTCTGTCCTATTTGTATCTCCAATAGGCCACCTCCTTTCCTCGATTCCCTCCACCTTCTCCCTCTGACTTACATCTCATGGTCCTCTTCCACATACTTTACCTTTCCAGGCCTAAGCAGCTCCAAGGAGCCCACCCCCGGGGAAGAAGGAAGTAGAGGAAATATAAAGGGAGAGCCCTAAGCCTGAACCCTTACTGGAGGGCCAGGACAGCAGCCCAGGCCCCACAGGTTGTATCTTGTCAGAGCTGGGCTCAGGGTCCCACTCCACCCCCTAACCATTTAGGAGGGTCTACAATGGCAAGGAATTAATAATAGGAACAAAAATGAGTGTAGTGTCAAACGTAGGGTAGGATGAGGGATGTAAAGTTGGAGTTAAAGGCAGGGAATAGGTCAGATCAGGGACTGGAAGAAGAGGCTCTCAGAAATTGGTATGGGGCAGAGGAAGAGGACTAGAGGGCAAGAGTGAAGGGGAATGTTAGGACAAAGATAGGGATGAGAATCAGAGAAGGAAGTATGGAGTGGCAGGGGTGGGGAGGGGAATGGAGGATTAGGTGCTGGGCATGGGGACTAGAAGGACGGAGGATGAGGGGGGTTCAGAAGTGGATTAGAGGGTCAGAGATAGAGAAATCAAGAGAGTTGGGGTGGGAGAGGCTATCACCCCACCTCACACACTCAAAAAAGGGGAAAGTGTGGTGTCCAGCCCGCAGTAGGCCGCAGCCACCCCTTGAGCAGCACACTGGCTGCGACAGAGGGGCCCGACGATCAGGAGCTGGGGAGGGGTCCGTGGCCTGGCCAGCAGACGTTCAGTAGTTGAACTGGCGCTGGCACGGCTGGTAAACGAAGCTGCCCTGGTGCTTGGGCCGGCGCGGACGGCTCTCTCGGACGCGGTTCTGTCGTTGCACCACCTTGGCACTCAGCGCGTGGCGTTCAGCCCGTTGTCGGGCCCGCTGCAGCCGCCGCGCCTGGCCCGCCTTCTCCAGCAGCGTGGCCCTAGCGGGCAGCGGGGCTGGTGCGTGGTGGAGGGCCCGGGGCTCACGGCGGGCGGGCGCCATCTCTCTGCAGGGACAGAGTGGGACTCGGTTAGGCTCAGATAAGCCGGAGGCCGCTGGCAGCTCCCACCATGTCCCTAGCTCCCTCGCCTTGGCGCCGCATTGCCTCTGCTCCTAGGGGCCGCCTACTACCCTTCTTGTGTGTACGTGTGTACAGACTCTTCCCAAGCCAACTGGGAGACGCCTCCTCGGTTCTAGCCCCTGTGACATTGACAGGTAAGCTGGTCCACGGGAAGCCTCAGTCTCAACCCCCAATTCCACCCCTATCTTCTGGACAAGCCTCTAGAAGTGGCCTCGCCCCTCAAGCCTCCAAGCCTGCCCCAGGCTTCTTAGCCACCGTCTTCTGAGCCCCAAGTCCCGTCCCAAACCAGTGTCTCAAAGCCCTACCCCTTCACCTCAGGCCAGCTCCAAGCCTCGCCCTCTCACCGGCCTCCCCCGGTGCATCGAAGACCTGCCCCCTCACAGCTCCGCCCCTTCCATACCAGATCTCCCGGTCCCGCCCCTTGCTTACGATACACGCCTCTCTAGGCTCAGTCCCCGGCCTGCTCACCCGTCGCTAAGGTGGCCATCAGGCTGGGCAACGTCAGGGTGCGGGGAAGGGGGCCCAGGCTCCAGCACTACGGTGCTGCTAGTGACGTAAACGGACATGCTGGGGTGCTCGATGAGGAGGTCCTCCAGGGGGTTGCTCTGGAGGCGGGCGGGCCCGAGTCCGGGACCCTCTGCAGTAAAACAGGCGGGAGGGGTAACAAACCAGCTCTCGTCCATGAAGGAGGGCGCGGGCGGGGGGCGGCCCGCGGGAGCGGAGGCTGCCCCGGGGCTAGGTGGAGCCGCGTAGCTGTCTACGGGGCGCGGGAGGGGGAGCCGTGCATTTGAGGGGGGGCGCGGCCAGGAGGGACACACACACACACCGGACACAGAGGGGCGGGGAGAGAAAGGGCATCGTTAGTCAGACCCGCAGACCCGCCCGCTGCGCCCACGGGCAGCCACGGGCCAGGTGTCTTGACCTGCTGCCCTTGGGCACCTGAAGTATGGGCCCCAACACTGCGCCCCGGGGAGACAGCCCATGCTTGCTTGGGGTGGGGGGGCTGTTACCCCTCTCTAGTGTCACTGCCTCAGCCGGACTTTGCCCTGTAGGCTTGAGGGAACTCCCCAATCCCTAGCAGTGCCCTTCCCTCCCCTTCTGGTCCTTCTGCGCTCATGATGGCTTCACAGGCCCAGGAGTCAAAGTCCTGGCCCCAGACTCAGGCCTCACCCGGCAGGTCAATGATGAGCCAGCCATCCACTTCATCTTCCTCGGAGACGAAGGCGCGGGGGCAGTCGGGGTCCTCAGAGGGCGAGGGGGTGCTGAAGAAGAGGCTGGTGAGGCGCTGAAACATGGTGGGGGCTGAGGAGTTAAGCGGCCTCGGGGACGCCCTATGGCTGTGCCGAAACCTGGGAGGCGAGGCAAAGAGAGGAGTCAGAACCATCACTGACTGAAGTCCACCCCTATTCTGGGCCTGGGACAGAGGGCAAGTGATACTACCCTTATCCCCCAGAGCAGTGCTGAGAGTACCACAGGGATGCATGGGGGAGGCTACATGATGGTAAAGTGTTTTCTCAAACGTCAAATGATAGTAATAACAATAGTGCCCTCCTCTGGGCTGTTATAAGAATTAAATGAGCTAAGCACTTGTAAAGGAGTCCTGGTGACTTAGTGGTTAAGCATTTGGCTGCTAACCAAAAGGTTGGCAGTTTGAATCCACTTGTCACTCCTTGGAAACCCTCTGGGGCACTTCTACTCTGTCCTATAGGGTCGTTATGACTCGACAGCAATAGGTTTGTTTTGTTTTGTGATTATTATAATATTGTTAACATTTGTGTGCCAGGCAAAAATATACTACCAACTTTACCTATACTACCTCATGTAATCCTCACAGCAAGGAGGCCTGGTGGCGCTGTAATTAAGTACTCGGTTGCTAACTAAAAGATTGGTAGTTTGAACCCACTCACTACTCCAGAGGAGAAAGATGTGCCAGTCTGCTTCCGTAAAGATTACAGCCTTGGAAACGCTGTGGGACAGTTCTACTCTGTCCCATAGGGTCACTATGAGTTGGAACTGATTCAAAGGCAATGGGTTTTCAATCTTCATAGCAACTCTAGGAAGTTATCCCCCTTTTACATGTGAAGAAACTGAAGTTCAGAGATGTAAGGAAACTTGCCCAAAATCCTGCAGCTGGTATGAGACAGAGGTATGATTTGAACCCATGCAGTCAGATTCCAGAGGCAGCACTCATAATCACTATACTCCACTGGTTTTGCTGGGTGTTATGTCTGGATTAGGCATTTTTAACGTGGTGGCCGGTGGTCATGGTCCACTATCAGGCCTGAAATGTGTGTGTGGGTGTGTCCACACATGTGCACATGTGTGTTTTCCTGGAAAGAAGGACTTTGGTTTTTATCACAATTTCCTAAACAGCAATCCTTGACCCCAGAGACTACTTGAGCCTGTGTGATTTTGAAAGCTGGCTGGCAGAAACCCACAGAATCACTATCTCAACATGTGATTTGGTAGGCGCTAGTCATATCTGTCAGATGAGGTCCAGAGGTCCCATTCCTACAGGTCCTTCTCCCCCTCACCCCCTTCCCAGGCTCCTGCTCAAGGGCAGCATCTCTGGCTAGAAAGAAAAAGATTGGGTTGTCTGGCCCTGGGAGACAGCAGGTTAGTGAGAGGTGATAATGGAGGGAGGGAGCTGTGAGACCCCAGGATCCCTTAAGGATGAACACTGAGGGCTGGACCAGGACGCAAGACCTCACCCAGTCCTTCCCTGAGTAAAGATGAGGAAGAATCCTCCCAACTCCAGGAATGAAGACACCAAAGAGGTAGCTGTAGATCTGCCCCTCTCCCCACCCCAGCCTACCTCAGGACCAGATCTAGGCTAGAGGCTGCTGGCCAGTCCCCTGGGATGTCCCTAGAGCCTAGTCCTCCATGTCCATTCCCTAAGGATCATCAACAGTTTTGCTGCAAAGCCACTTGTCACTGTCCTCTAGGGTTGTTTCCACACTTGCTGCAGAACTCCCTGGGGGCATTCCCACACTTCCATTTCCTAGAGGCATTTCCACTCTTACTGCTAATCCACCTGGGGTGTTTCCACACTTGTTACCACCTTCCCCATTCTCTGGGAATGTTTTCACACTTGCCACAGAATGACCTAACCTCATATCCTTAAAGTATTTCTGCTCTTGCAGACCCACAGTGGGCTCCAGAGGGAAGTGCTCCCTGGGTGCTGGCTTTCCTGGTGAGATGGATTAGGAGATCTACAGGGGTTATGAAGAGTGGGGGAAGCCCCAAATAGTGCTTGCCCAGCACAACCCATGTATCCCAGCCCATCTGTAGCCACACGGAGTTAATGAGTCAGTTACCAAAAATCCAGGAAGTTTGGCTCCTCCTGAAGGAAGGGAAGATTGGAGATTTGAGGAGGCACACCCCCTTCCAGGAACCTACTACCTCATTGATGAAAGGGAAGTTAAGAGCTGTTTATCATATTTAACCAGCCCATTTTTTAACCTGAGAATCAGAGAGAGGACATAAGTCTATCCAAAACATACAGCTAGAATGTGGTGGGGCAGGCCAGGCCCTAGGCCACCAATCCAGAGTGTACACAGTAGGAAAGCCACAGCCAACAGTGCCCAAGAAGATAATGGTGTGTGTGAGGGGGGATTCAACAGGAACCATAACTGAGTCACTGCCTCTCTGCCCAGCTGTAAAAGGACGTGGAGTTCCTGGCACCAAGATTCAGCATGCATTTACTAGAGCACCCACTGTGCACCAGAGCCCGAGCTTGTCCTCTTGAAATAACAGATAGGCAGAGAGGTAAGGGAGGCTCAGGTAGGAAGCTCCCTGCTGGAGGTCACACAGCAAGTCAGTGACAGAGCTAGGAATGACAGCAGCACCAGCCAGCCAGTGCCTGCCCTCTCTCCTGACCACTGGGAGAGCCTCCTGGATTTTCTTTCCCAGCCCTGACAGCTTCCTGGTTCTCACATTCCCTGCTCTGCTCCAGGGAGAACCATCCCCGTTAATAACTACAGCAGCTGTGCTCAGAATTGCACTGGAGCCTGAAGCCACCCCTACCCCAGCCCATCCTTGAGTAAAACCCAGGTTGGAATGGGATCCTGGTCCAGCCTCTAGATATATCCACTTAGAGAGTCAGAAGCTCTTCTCCTCCTTCCCATGTAAGCAGAGAGGGGTAGCACAACCCTTGCAATCACCTGCACTAGGCCAGGTCACGGCCCTCCTAGCTGACAACCTTGAGGGTTGGGGAGGTGATGAAGGGCCAAGTAGAAGGGAACCCTCATCCCATACACACCCCAACATTAGCCCTGGAGACACCCTGAGGCAGTCAATGACTCATCTTTCTGTAGTCAAAACAGCTGGGAGGAGGTGATTTTACTGGGCTCTGGGACTAAAAGTTACAGAATAAGGACAGGGGAGAGTCAGGGTCTGGGCCACAAAAGAGACCCAATTTCCAGAGACCCCTGGAAAAAGGTCCAAGAATGAGAAGGCTTAGGAGCCCTTTCAAATTGGGTTGGAGCTAAGCCCAGAGCAGGGGCCCCATTGGAAGGGACATGTATAGTTTATTACTTGTATTGAGCAACTATGTATATATGCCCATGGTTAATGTGTCTTTCAAAGGAGCCCTGGTGGCACAGTGGTTAAGCACTCAGCTGCTAACCGAATGGTTGGCAGATAGAACCTACTAGCCACTCCATGGGAGAAAGATGTGGCCATCTGCTTTTGTAAAGATTAAACAACAACAAAGAAAAACCAAACCCATTGCCGTGGAGTCTATTCCAACTCCTAGCGACTCTATAGGACAGAGTAGAACTGCCCCATAGAGTTTTCAAGGCTGTAATCTTTACGGAAGCAGACGGCCACATCTTTCTCCCACGGAGCACCTTGGAAACCCTTTGGGGCAGTTCTACTCTGTCCTACTGGGTCGTTATGAGTCGATTCCGACGGCAATAGGTTTTTGGAACGCATCTGTCATCCACTCAGTTGGTATGACTAATTGAGTGACCTCGAGTTAGACACGTCCTCTCTCTGGGCCTCAGTTTCCCGATCATTGATACGGGGTCTAAGACCTGCGTTCTGAGGTTAGGGGGGTGACGTCAGCTAAAGCCCTCCACACATGTCAGGGATTAGGAGGATGTTATTATGTTAGTCTCTGGGGGGCGGGGCCTGGAGCTGGAGGGAGGTGATTCCGCTACAATCTGGCACTCCCCCCGCTTCCACCGACCTGGAATCCGAAATCGCCGCTGAACTCTTGACAACCCCCCAGCCTAGACCCAGCAGCGCCATCCGGCCCCCTCCCGTGTCTAAGAGAAAGGGGATCAGGAGGCCTGACCCCGGCCCCCGGATTAGCCCAGGAAACCGCTGAGCCTCTTCTGGCCCAGCCGTCTTTCAGCGTTCCTCACCCTTGGGCCCAGTTCCGAGCCGGCTCCCACCGGGTCACCGGAGGACAACTGACCCAGTCCCGGGAGCAGGGCCGGCCTTGGTGACGTCTCAATGTCATATGCAAATAAGTCTACGTCATGGTCTACCGGGCATGTGGTAGCCAATCGGGAGCCGGGAACGTAGCCCCCGCGGCCGCTGGGGGAGACAAAAGGCCCGGGAGCGGGGGGCACGGGGCGTGTCCTGGGGCGCGGGAAGCCCCCGGCTGGAACTGGCCAGGACTCACCTGGGGGCGGGGGCGTGCAGCAGGCGGGGCGGTGCTGAGGTAGTTGTACGGCGGAGCGTCCCGGGGTAGGCAGCTGCTCACAGGCCGGGCTGCATCGCTGGGGCCGAGCGGGGGAGGCGGCGGGGCTGCGAAGCGGACGCTCGCGGCTGCTGCGCTCGCCCGCGGGGCTTTGAGTCTGTGCAGCCGCAGCGGCGGGGCTCACGGCACAAATTGGAACGCTCAAACAGCTGATTGTGACGTCACAAAGAGGCCCGCCCGCCTCGCGTCACTGGCCGGCGAAGCGGCGGCCAATCCCAGGCTGCGGATCCCCCCTCCCCGCCCCCTCCGCGGTTCGCTGCCTAGTCGCTCCTGCCCCGGAGCCCGACTCCAAGCTTCGGCGGGCGGTCCTCTGAGACAGCCGCTGGGAGCTTGGACCCCCGCCCCTGCCTTACGGCGACCCGCAGACCTTTCAGTGAGGAGGATCCCCACTCCTTCCTACAGGATCCCCATCTTCCTGCACGCGCTCCACATCTCTCTGAGCCTTTACCCCTCTCACCGCCCCCCACGTCCTTTCACCTGCCCCCCCATCTGTACCCTTTCTCTATTCCACACCACATCCGTCCACCTCTATTCGCCCCACCACCTTTCTCCCTGCTCTTCCTTTTCTGTCTCACCTCACCGCTACGCTTTCTCTGCTTCCCACCCCATTTTTCCTCAGCAGGCTTGAGAGAAGGCGCACTTCCCCTGTCCCTGGTTCCCAGGCAGCACCTGGAAATTTAGAGGCGGTGGTGAGGGTGGCGGGAAATTTTGCAAAGAGTAAGTCGAATTGCTCTGGGCTGAATAAACACTGACCTATAGTCTGCTCTGCGCTGGAGCTTTTACCGACCTTACTTAATCCACATTGCTGCCGGGGCTGAACGTAAGAGTGATGGAACAGGGATTATTAGTCCTGATTTACACATGGGGAAACTGAGGCTCACAGATCTGTTAGTATGTGGATTCATATGAAATAAGACATTCAACATTTAGTGACACCGACTATTGCCACTTCCAGACCATTAGCTGCCACCGACTGAACACATACTGTGTGCCAGGCACTGTGCTGTAATGCTTTGTATGCGTTTTTTTTTAGTCTTCACAAATAACCCCAAAAGCTGAGTATTATCCCCATTTTACAGTTGAAGAAAATGAGACTCAGAGAACTTAAAAGACTCCCAAGATCACGAAGTTAGTCAATGGCAGAGTCAGGATTTGAACCCATAGCTTCTGGCCCCAACCATCTCCACCCTCTACATGCACCAGATTGTCTAACCCAGGGTGCTTTGGCCCACCCAGGGAGACCTGGTTTCCAGTCCTGATTGGGCTCCAGACTTGCTGTGTGACCTCAAGCAAGTCACATTACTTCTCTGGGCCTCAGTTTCTTTACCTGTCAAACTCATCATGTGTGAGCTTCCTTCTAGAGCTGACTAAAATTCTTTCAAACTACCCACCCTCAGAATTCCCCTGATCCCATGCTCTAAGCCCTAGCCCTCCTAATGTCCTGTAAGATGCCTGGGGAGAGACCACAAATACACACGCTCAGAAAATCCAGGGTCAGAAGTTCTGAGTTCTCAGTAGAGTAGGGTTGGTGAGGGAGCGTCTAAGAGCTGTCCACAGACAACAGGAAGCAGAGGCAGGGCAGGCCAGAGGTTCATGTTCTGGTGATAAAACTTTGTCCCAACCCAGTTTGAAACCCCTGAGGACTCCTCAGTCCTAGCATATAGGAGAAGGAGCCAGAAAATGATACTCAGAGGCCTCTGGGAGGGAGGGTGTTTTGGCTCTTGATGTAGTGTCTCCAAAGTTTCCTATTTCGTGTAACTCTGAGCCTCTGCCCATCACATTCACTTCCTGCTAACCACATACCTTCTCTTGACCTCTTTGCTGACTTATACTAAATAATCCCTAACACACCTCTCCTGTCATACCACTTCCCTGCTCTAAAACCTGTGGCTCCCAAAGCACCACACTCCTTAACACAGCCCCAGTTCTCCTATCCAGCTGCATCTCCCCTTCTTCTCCTACATGCACTTTGTGCTAAGATCTAATTCCTCATTGTCTCTTCAACACTCTCCCCTTCCACACTTTTGCTCAAGCTGTTTCCCCCACCTGGCATGCCCTCTTTTAGCCTTTCTGAAATCCGAATCTTTCCTGTCTTTGAGTTTCTATTGACTCCTTCCTCTGTTTAACCTTCCTTGTCCATACTCATGTGTCCATCTCTACCTTGATGGACAGTCATTTATTTGTTCAATAAACAGTAAGTGATGATGATTAATTGTGGGTGTATGTATCAATCCCCGCCCCCTGCCCGCATCCAGCATGTGCTGGACCTAGTACAGAACAGACTATAATAAATATTTGCTGAAGGGCTGCCTGAGGGTCTGAGGCTCAGCAGCTACAGCCTGAATCTCAAGAAGCATGGCCAGTACAGGAGACTCCACCTTGGCCCTCTATCCACCTGGTATAGGAGGCATTCTGTTGGGCACAGGGTTCTGATTTCCCAAGCCCAGAAAGGAAGCTCTTGGCATACACTCTGATAACTTAAAAGCCCTAGATTCTTCTCCCAGCCTTTGCTGAACCCTATGTCAGGGCTGCTAGGTTAGACCCCAGTCTTTAATTTCTCTGTAGAATCAGGGTTACCCCTGGAAGTTGGGGGCTGGAGCCCAGTGGAGTCACCTCCTGAGACCTCTAGGAGCTGTCCCTCCTCTCACTGCAGAGGCCTACTATCTGGCCCGGAGAAGACCTCAGACCTCAACTCATCCAAACTCTTCATTTTATAGGTGGGGAAACTAAGGCACAAAGAGGTCAAGGTACTTGCTTAGGATCATACAACAGCAGAACCATCTACTGACCCTGGCCCCAAGGAGTGGGCTTAGTATTCTGGTAGCCTGCGCCTGGAGGCTATAAAAACAGGCAGTGAGCACTGTGCTGGGAGTTATCCTGAAATCTCATTCCCAAGCAGACATACGGTGCCACTCCATTGTTCACACGTGGACATATATGGGCATCTGTGTGCATACACGAAGGCATCCATGTACAAACATACACACGTGCACATGAGCTCACAACCATGGAGTTAACAGATGCCCACACCCATCTAATCCCTGCCCAGATGTGAGCATCTGCTCAATTTTATGGGCTCCAGATTGGAGGTCAAGAGGCCACCCTTCTATTCCTGTCTGGGCCTTGGACTTGCCCTCACCAACCCCTAGGAGCTCCCTGCTGGCTTAGGGCCTCTCACTTCAAAGCGCAGAGATGTGTCAGCCTGGGTGCATCCCTCATGGGACCTTGTGTGTGTTCACAAGTATGAGCCAGCCTCTGTGTATGTGCCTGGCTGGAGAACTGGTTCGCCACTCTCCCCTTCTCCTCCCAACTTAAGACAAAGGGCAAGGCTGAGACAAAGCTAGGTGGATAGCATGGAATCTGAGTCAAAACCACCAAGTCCTGATCACTGTAGAAATAGAGGCCTCCACCTCTTCCCCTACTAACCCAGGTCCATGAAGGGTTAAACAATATTGATGATATTACAGCGATTTCTGTGTGCCAGGCACTGTTTTAAGTCCTTTCCTGTGTTGATCACTGATTTAATCTCCACAACAACTCTCTGATGTAGATAATATTATTCTTCCAATTTTATTGACGAAGAAACTTAGAGAGGGGAGAAACTTAACTGGGAAAGTCAGCTGGGCCAGGCATGCTCTCCAAACTCCCTCAACAGGTGAGCCTATACCTTAATATGGGGCTGTATCACCAGAATTTCTACTCAAAAAGCTTTGTTGTTCAGCCCAGAGATGTCTGAATTTGAAGGTACCTGTGTGTGTGCATGAACGTGTGCCTGTATGTACACATTGAAAAAGACCCCCACCTGATTGTCAGTAAACCCAGGTATCAATCCCATCTCTGTCCTGGGCTCACTGCCTGGCCCTAGACAAGTCACAGAGAAGTCTGTGAGCCTCAGTTTCCCCACCTGCAGAATGGCTGTCTCCATGCTACCCCTCAACAGTATCTCCCAGCCCCAAACTCCAGGCATCCAGCTTTGTTTGTGTGGACTGTGTTTAATCCCCCAGTCAATGAGGAGGTGATGGTAAGGCAGGATTCATTTCAGGAAGGATGGCAGGTGGCAGGAAGCCGAAAGCTCAGCTTATTTTTAGTCCATCTGCCATGGTGCAAGGGTGGGGCGATGACTTTGGGGTCCCGTGGGTACGTTTGTGAGCTCCTACTCAGTGAGCTGCTCTGGTGTGAGTACCCTTCTAGAATTCCCACATGTAGAACTTTTAAAGGGTAATGGCTGCATCCCTCTCTGCCCAAGGGTGGTTAGAAGAGACAGATTTGGGGCCATTCAGGAGCAAAAGGAAAGGAACTGGAGTCTGGGGCTGTACCCTCTCTGTTCTTGCCAAGGCAGGGCCAGACTCTGTACCTCCCTCTTGGGACTCTGCTTGGGAACTGGGTCCCCAGCAGGCTTTAAGGCTGGGGAAGGGGGAAGTGGACAGTGGAGTTCTTTCCTGCTAAGCCAGCTACCCTTCTAGGAGCAAATAGACTCCTTAACGCTCAGCCCTCTTCCCTCTCCTGCTCACAGCTCTTCCTTGGCTCCCTTCCATCTCCAGGCTGAAATTCATACCCCGTGGTCTGGTATTCAAGGCCCCTCATATAGTGTCTGGAATGGAATAGGCCTCCAGTAAGTACTGACTGGATGGGTAAGTGAAGCTGCCGTCATCCACATTTTTAGCCTGCTCTGTCAACACACACACACACACACACACACACACAGACACACACACAGACACACAGACACACACACACAGACACACAGACACACACAGACACACAGACACACACACACAGACACACACACACACACAGACACACACACAGACACACA
>NW_004443944.1:29336208-29398103 GCF_000243295.1 Trichechus manatus latirostris
ACACACACACACACACACACACACACACACACACACACACACACACACACACACCCCTTAAGTAAACGATCACACTCCAAACTGCCATAGGCTTTCTTGTCCTGCTGCCTGGATTTTGCTTATACACTTTCCTTCTTCCAGGGAACCCTGTCCCCCACTCTCCCATCTCCCTGTGTCTAGATTCTCTCTTTTCTTCAGGATGAATGTCATCAGCAGCTTACACTTATTGCACATTTACTATATATACCAGTACCCTTCAAGGCAGGCACCATTGTTATCCCCGTTTTACAGATGAGGAAACTTGCCCAAGATCACAAAGCTAATAAGAGGCAGTGCATGTTTCCATTTATTCAACTGTGTACAGAAATATTGTAGGTGCATATGTGTGCAATAATAGCATAAAAATTATAAAGCCTACGTGTGCAAACATAAACCTAACATAAAATTATTTTCTTGAGCATCTGACACTCCCCTGTTGGCCCTGAAGGACCCAAGAGTGGCCTCTAGGAGCTGAGAGTGGTCCGCAGCCGACAGGTAGCAAGAAAACAGGGACATCAGTCATATGGCCACAAGAAAATGAATTTGGCCAACAACAACCTGAAGGAGTTTGATTTTTCCCTAGTAGAGCCTCCAGAGGAGGACACAGCCAACTGACTAAGGATTTCAGCATTATGAGACCCTGAGCAGAGAATCCAGTTGAGCAGTGCCCCGACTCCTAACTTACAGAACTGTGAGCTAATAAATTGGTATTTCTTGAACTGCTAAGTTTGTGGAGTTTGTAACACAGCAATTAAGAGGCAGCTTGAGTTACTAATCTTATTGCAGCGTATTTTACTTTGGTGCAAATATTTTTTGTGATAAATGTGTATGTAACAAAACGTTTGCTATTTCAACATCTTTTACGGGTACAATGTAGTCACACTGTGTTCATCATGTTGTGCAACTATCACCATTATCTGTTTCCAAATTTTTCCATCACTTTCAGCAGAAAGCTTAGTGTATCCTAAGCAATGAGTTCCCCTTTCCCTCCTGCCTGCCCCTAGTAGCCACCAATAACCCTAGGTCTGTATACACTTGCCTATTCTCGATATTTCACACCGATAGAGTCATACAATATTTATCCTTTTGTGAGACTGACATTTCTTAGTGTGAATATTTTTATGAAACTCGTAAGAGTGTTATGATTGAAAAAAATTCATTTTCTCTGTCTTTTTTCTTTTGCCAAAGTCATATAGTTGAAATTGAGTAATCTGAATGTGTGGGATGCAACTCCTGGGTATATGAGCCAAATAGTACTTCCTCCAGGAAGCTCTCCCAGATCTCTTCAGGAGCGAGTAATCTCTCTCTTCTTGAGCCCCCAAAACACACTGTCTGCGTGTCTTTTAGAGCAGTGTGCACTTTCAATTCACCACACACCCAGGAATGCCTAGTTACTTTCTGGGGAGACAGATAGCTTTTCTATACTTGAAAATCTCATTCAGTGTAAACAGAAACACAACCAGACAAAAATCTCCTTCAGTGTGAACAAAAACATAACCAGACACATTATAATACAGGGAGATAAGGGCTAGGACAGCAGGTAGGACAAGATGCTAAGGGAACCCAAAAAAAGGGGGTTTAGGGATGGCTTCCTGGAAGACAGGACATCTGAACTAGGTTTTGGAGGATGAGTAGAAACTTGCCTCGAAGTGAATGGGTTGAAAGGCCTGAAATAAGATTTTAAGTCTGTAACCTTAGCCCTTGTCCTGGCATTGCTACTGACTTGCAATGTGACTTTGGGCGACTCTCTGTCCTTCAATGGGCCTCCATTTCCCTATTTGTACAATGGAGGCATGATGAAGATTCTTCCGCCTGCTCGCTTTTCCCCTGTAAACGTCTTTCTAAGAGGAGTTTCCTCTTGTTCGCCTGCTTTCCAGGCTTTTGAGATACAGAATTGGGATAACAGGGTAACAGAGACAGGATGGAGATGGGAGAGGAAAGAGGGAAGGAAAGAAAAAAAAAGTAAGGCTTGTAGGCAAGGGCCTGGAGGGTTTTTGTTTTTTTTTTTAATTGTACTTCAGGTGAAGGCTTACAGAACAAATAGTTTCTCATGAAACAGTAGTACACATGTTGTTTTATGACATTGGTTAACCCCACAACATATTAACCCTCTGAATTCTCAACCTTCTTTTTTTTTTGGTGAAAATACACATAGCCAAAGATACACCGTTTCAAAAATTTCTACATGCTCAGTTCAGTGACATTGACTACGCTCGTCCAATTGTGCTGCTATTCTCACTTAAGATGAAGGCTTACAGAACAAAATAGTTTCTCATTTAACAGTTACTACAAATGTTGCCCTATGACAATGGTTAACAATCTCACAACACATCAACAATATCCTTACTCAACCTTGGGTTCCCTATCACCAGCTTCCTTGTCCCCTTCTGCCTTCTGGCCCTTGTCACTGGACTCCTGTACCTCGTTAGTCTCATTTGGTTTTACGGGGCTGTCCACTCCCAGGCTGAACAGTGAACCTCGGAGGTAACTTCACCACTGAGCTAAAAGGGTGTCTGGGGGCCATACTCTCGAGGTTTCTCCAGTCTCCTTTATGCCAGTAAATCTGGTCTTTTTTTTTTGTGAGTTAGAATTATGCTCTACATCCTTCTCCAGCTCTGTCCAGAACCCTCTGTTGTGATCCTGGTCAGAGCATGGAGGATGGTTTTTGATGGAGAGTGACAAGTTTGGTGAGTGAGGGACACTGAGAGGCAGTAGTGGGGTGTGAGAGGATTGGTGAGAACAAAGGGGACTCTAAGGAGTGTTGATGTGAACTGGAGGCCCTTCGATGTTTTTCGGGAGTTACAAATAAAGATTACAGTCATTTTTAAATGACTTTTGGATACTGGACTATTGTTCTTGGTTTTAATAAAATTGTATTCATTTTTTGAATAGTTGAAAATGCACACGACTCAAAATTCCAAAGAACAAAAGGATACAGGTTTCCTTGCCATTTCAGCCCCCAGGACCCTCCACTCAACTTCCACTCTGCAGGGGAGTTACCAGTTTTTTATGTGAACTTTTAGAAATATTCTTTGCATATACAAATATGTATGTGTCCATATAATTCCCATTTTTGAATACAAATGATAGCATACTATGCACATTGTTGTAAAAACAATTTTTTTTTTAAATTAAGCAATCCCTGATCAATCCCTAAGGAGCCCTGGTGGCACAGTGGTTAAAGCAATCAACTGCTAAGTGAAAGGTCAACGGTTTGAAACCTCCAGCAGTTCTGCGGGAGAAAGATACGGCAGCCTGCTTCTGTAGAGATTCACAGCCTTGGAAACCCTATGGGGTCACTATGAGTTGGAATCGACTCAGCAGCAGTGGGTTTTTTGGGTGGTAATCAATCCCTAATAGTACATATAGAGCTACCTCATTCTTTGTTAACAGCCACATAGCATTTCATAGTAGGGATGGATTGAAATTTTCAACTAGTCCCCTTAGCTGGACATTTAGCTTATTTTCAATAATTTGTTCTTTGTCTTATATTTCCGGAATATGACATGGTGCTAAGCCTGGGCCATATGAGACCCTGGGATTTATTTGGGTTATAAGTGTGTTTGGGCTCAATGGTATCTCTGAGAAATTCTGATCTATTCTCTGGATCAAGTTCTTCCCCAGCCCCCTTTCATCCACCCCTTTTGGGTGTCCATCTTGACTCAATCTTTGGGTGGATAGGGGGAAACTATTTCCTGAAAATTTGAAACCACGTATTACTTACCCTACCCTTTGGGCCCAAAGTGGCAGCCTCAGACCTTCACCACAGCTCACTGAGGTTCTCAGAACCCCTCTTATTCCATAAAATCTTCCTAGCTTGACTCCTTTGATTCCAGCCAAGAGAACAGTACTGCCAGGAGCTTTTGGCAGAAAAGTCAGGGATAGAGGCTGGAACAGTGTGCAAATTTATTTATTGATCAATTCCTCGACCTGCCTGAGGCCTCCCTGCTGATTTCCCATCTTCTTGTCTGGTTCCCTGTGGATTTTGCCATCTATTCCTGCCAGAGGAATTGCCTGGGTCTACTCTAAGCTCCTGGGAGCAGGGCCTTACCTGTGAGTCTTAATAAATGTTTCCTCTTAGAGGAGAAGAAATCCTTCCACTTGTAATGGAATTGCATGGAAAGGTTAGAGAGAGATCATCTAGCCCCTCATAAAGTCCAGAGGCAGGGAAATGACTTGCCCAGAGTCACAGAATGAGTGAACAAAAGAAAGAGACAGGACAGGAACTTACGGCTTCTACTTCCAATCCTTACCTCTCTACCATCTCCTAGAGTTCAAACTTAGTCAACCTTTTTCATTCTCTCAAAATCTAGTATATAAAGTTAACGGAATTGTGGTATATTCATACAATGGACTATTGCTCAGCAAAGAAGGAAGGAACTATCAATACCTGCAACAGCATGGATCAACCTCAGACATTATGCTGAGCAAAAGAAGCCAGACACAAAAGAGTAAATATTGCATAATTCCTTTATATGAAATTCTAGAACAGGTAAAACTAATATGTACTGACAGAAAGCAGATCAATAGTTGCCTGGGGTTGAGTGGAGGGACTGACTACCAAGGGGCTTGAGGAAATTTCCTGGGATGATAGAGATTTCTATATTTTGATTGTGGGGTTGGCTACATGGATGTATATATTTGTCAAAACTCACCATCTTCGATAAGCTTGATTTAAATTTTTTAAAAAAGTCCACATTAAAATATACTCACCCAATTTAGAAATATGCAAGTTAAGAAAATACAAAACCAACATTGACTAACCAACTTACTTGAGAAGGGACAAGTTCAGCAGCTCATAACTCCCAGGTTAGATCTTTTCCATCTTTGAAATTAAATTGTCACAGATTTTGGCCAGAACATCATTTTCCTTAGACTTTTGTTCAAGAGTGTTCTCTCTCATGACAACTGTTCCTGTCTTAGTTTGGATTGGAAAGCTAGTGACTAACGCCTCTTTGCTCTGTATCAAGGTGATTTATGTACTTGCCAGATTTAATTTTTCTTCTGCAGGAGCCTTCAAAGCTTTTTAGCTCTGCCCTTAAAAAAAAAAAGAAAAAGTAATTGCACAGGTAATAATACTCATGGCTAACATGTATTGACTGCTTTCTGTATCCCAGGAAGTGTTTTAAGGGTTTTTCATGTAATATATTATTACAGGCTCATAATAATCTATGACAGAGTGGGCTAATCTTATTATGCTCATCTTAAAGATTTCGAAACTGAGGTATAGAGAGTTTAAGTTATCTGCCCAAGGTTAGACAGCTGCTGACAGGCTGGGATATGAATCCTGTCTGCCTGGCTCCAGAGCCCACATTCTTAAGCACTATATGGCATTACCTAACAATACAATTTGAGACTGATAGCAAAGCCCTTTTTTCCTCAGGATCCCTTCCTCACTGGTGCCAGAAATTCCATCATCATTGCCCTCTTTAGATGCTTCCTAAAATATGACTAGTCAAGAAGGGGAACACTAAATCCCTACACATCTAAGCGAAAGAGTTTTTCATATGCGTCTTTCCACTGTACGGAATGGGAATGAAAGCCATGGACTGTGTGTGGAGAAAGGAGAGGTGGGGCATCAAAGGGGAAGAACAGAGAGGTGATGGGCTGGAGCAAGATGTCCCAACTTTCCTGGACTTGCCCTGCTCAACCTTACATTGATGGGACTTCTGGAGGGACAGCCCCATAGTCAATCAGCTCTGGCTCTCAGCCTAGAATGCTGGCAACAGGGAGCCGAGTGGGTGAGAGGTGACAGGTGAGGCTCTTTGGAATGATTCTGGGAGTAGCCCAGGTACTTCTCTTTCTGAACCAGGCTGTCCCTGAGAAAGGCAAGTGGGACAAGGGGGACTGTGTGTCTCTTCTTCCCTCAGAAGGTAGAGTGTAAGCCTCACTCCTTTGCTTGGGGGTGGTTATATTCTATACACCTCGCGTCTATTTTAAAACATTAAAATGTACTTAAAATGATGCAACAATTTACAAAAACATTGCATAGAGCCCAAGCAATTTTTTTTTTATTGTACTTCAGGTGAAGGCTTACGAACAAATAGTTTCTCATGAAACAGTAGTACACATATTGTTTTATGACACTGGTTAACAACCCCACAACATGTCAACCCTCTAACTTCTCATGCTTTTTTTTTTTGGTGAAATACACATAGCCAAAGATACACCATTTCAAAAATTTCTACATGCACAGTTCAGTGACATTGACTACGCTCGTCCAATTGTGCTGCTATTCTCACTTAAGATGAAGGCTTACAGAACAAAATAGTTTCTCATTTAACAGTTACTACACATGTTGCCCTATGACAATGGTTAACAATCTCACAACACATCAACAATATCCTTACTCAACCTTGGGTTCCCTATCACCAGCTTCCTTGTCCCCTTCTGCCTTCTGGTCCTTGTCACTGGACTACTGTACCTCATTAGTCCCATTTGGTTTTACGGGGCTGTCCGCTCCCAGGCTGAACGGTGACCCTCGGAGATAACTTCACCACTGAGCTAAAAGGGTGTCCGGGGACCATACTCTCGGGGTTTCTCCAGTCTCCTTTAGGCCAGTAAATCTCGTCTTTTTTTTGTGAGTTAGAATTTTGTTCTACATCCTTCTCCAGCTCTGTCCAGAACCCTCTGTTGTGATCCCGGTCAGAGCAGTCAGTGGTGGTAGCTGGGCACCATCTAGCTGTACTGGACTCAGTCCAGTGGAGGCTTTGGTAGCTGTGGTCCATTAGTCCTTTGGACTAATCTTTTCCTTGTATCCTGTTCTCTTCATTCTCCCTTGCTGCCGAAGGGATGACACCAGTGGAGTATCTTAGATGGCTGCTCACAGAGCCCAAGCAATTTTAATAAAAATATTTTAACTTATAAAATCTAAGCAATCAGGATAAAGCTAAGGTCACCCTTGATCATCCCTAGTCCAATCCCAGAAAATCTGTTTTTTTTCCCCACCGAAAGGAGCCACAGCCACCAATTTGGAGTGTATTCTCCTGTACCTTTTTCTACACGACATACGTACACACATATAGGAAGTGTTTTGTTTTGTAGGGTTTGTTTTGCTTCTAGTTTTAGTATTATGCTTCAAAACATTTTATTTACTTAATTACACGGACATGGTTCAAAATTCCAAAGGCTCAACAGGGAATACATTAAAAAGCAGGTGTCCCTCCCTCCGTTCTCCTCCAACCACCCAATCTCCTGGGTGGCAACTATCAATTCTAGTTTCCTATGATCCCTTCTGGAGATATTCTATGCATTTAAAATCCAGTGCATGTGTGTGTGTGTATTTTTCACACAAATAAATACACTGTTTTGCACTGTCTTTTTCACTTTACAGTATATATCTTGCAGACCTTACCTTCTCAGTATATACAGCAGCCTCATTCTTTTTCACACCTGCATAGTACCCCATTGTTTGGATGCATGATACTTATCCAGTCCCCTATGGAAAGAAAAGTTGTTCCAATATTTTTCTATTACCAGAAAACACTGTGATTAATATTTTTACCCATTATTTTGCATGCCCATCTGTAAGATAAATATTCTATTAGGGACAGTTATTCACTTGAGGTTATCTGCATTTAAAAAAGTTGATAGACATTGCCAAATGCCCTCCATAGTGTAACAATTTATACTGATTACAGGTTTATTTGTTTTTACACAAATATATCATGTTATATATTTTTGACTCAACAATCTGTCTTGGAGTTCTACCTATGTTAATACCCACTGATCTACCGCATTTTAAAGAAAAATCACCTGACAGTTTCCCATTATATGGCTGTAGAGAGTTTATTTAGTTGATCACTTATTGATGGATATTTAGGTGGTTTTCAATTTTTTGCTGCCACAAACAATGCTACAGTGACTATCCTGTGTGTATAGAGTAGTTTCAGAGAAATGCATTGCAAGATTGATAGGTATTTCAAATTTCAATAGATGCTGTCAAATCACTCTCCCAAAGTGTTGTGCCAATTTGCACTTCTACCAACTGGGCATCAAAGCATTTGGTTCACATCTAGAACTGATCCAGGTTCTTCCTCCTGACTCAAAGCTCAAAGCCCCAGTTATCACTGGGGTTGTCCAGGCCTACCACCCCTCTCAGGTTAGGGCTGCTACAGAGTCTAGGTATTGAGCTAAGTGTTGGGAAAGAGGAACACAGATGAGGGGTAGACTGTCCCCCATTAGCCAGGTGGCCAGCCAGGTCACCTGTACTCTCTTCAAAGGAAAAAGGCTGCCTTGGGAGAAAGTGAGCTCCCTATTACTAGAAGTGTCCAAATGGAAGTTTGGTGTCAGCAAATGCACTGGGCATTTACCCTGTGCCAGACCTTGGGCCAGGTCTTGAAGCAGAGATGAGTCAGGCCTAGTCCCTACCCTCCCAGAGCTTGATACTCATGGAGAAAACAGACAAGTAGACAGACAATAACAACTCAGTCTACTAAGCATTGAGTCGGACTTCCTTTTCTGACAATATCTGGAACTTCCTGTTACAAAACACATAAAAATGCTGAAAATAAACAAACATCCTTTTAAATGCAATTTACAACAGCTTGGGTTTTAACAGATACTCAGGAAGATGAAGCCTTGGGCTTACATGAAGTAAGGCATTGGAAGTGATAAATCTAAAACCCTTGAATAGCTATACCCACAGCACAGTGAAAGGGCAGACTAGGGAAAAAACAAAAAACAATCACCTGATCACTAGCAAAGGGAGACAAAACAGGGTATGTGTCCATCTCGACCTGGTCTTTGGGTGGGGGAAAAAAATACTATCTCCTGAGAATTTGTAACCACATGCCTGCCCTCAGTGAGTCTGGGGTTCATATTTACATTACTTGCATGGCTGGGAAACCCCAAACTGAGAATTAACATAAACAGAGACCCACTCCAAAACAATCCCTCAAACACCTAGCAGAAACAAATGCAAATCCTCTCTGGAGGGACAACCCCACCCCTTACCCCACCATTTCAGGCTGCACATTCTACATACAAAGCCCTTCCAAATGTTAGTTTATAATCCAAATTCATGAAATACAGAAACAATGCAACATGAGTAAGAGTTAGTAGGCACAACAAACAGAAGAATTAGACTCCCAAGAACTTTGGACAACAGAATTATCAGGCAGTAATCATTAAGTGTGGGTTAGAGTCAGCATAGGGAAAGAACTGACTGCCTGATGGAATCAAAGTCTCCATAAAGAAGGAAAAAGAAAAAAAAAGAGCAGGCTTGAAGGATAAGTAGGACTTTACCAGGTGAGGACAGGCAACGTTGGGGTAGGTGAGACATACAAAGTAGAAGTTACCAGTGGAAAGGGGGAATGTGCTGTCACGCTACAGGGACTGCAAGTGGTGTCACATAACAATATGTGCATAATTTTTGTATGAGAAATCAACTTGAGCTGTAAACTTTCACCTAAAGCACAATTTAAAAAAATAAAGAAGAGAAAAAAAAAAAAAGAAGTGGGAGGAGAAAAAAAAAAGTAGAAGGTACCAAGAGAATTGTCATTGATAGGTTATTTTCTAAGGTGCAAACGGGCAGAGGGGTAGGAGATAAGGCGAGAGGGTTAGTAGCGGTCAGATAATGCTGGGCCTCGTAGATGATATTAAGGACATTGATCTTTAAACTAAGTGCAATGGAGAGCCAATGAAGAGTTTTTAAGTGAGGGATTAATGATATTCACT
Source organism: Trichechus manatus latirostris (assembly GCF_000243295.1). Classification (NCBI taxonomy): domain Eukaryota; kingdom Metazoa; phylum Chordata; class Mammalia; order Sirenia; family Trichechidae; genus Trichechus; species Trichechus manatus. The sequence continues at coordinate 29,345,926 of NW_004443944.1, forward strand.
AATAAATTTGTTTATTAATTTACTCATTCATTCAACAAATCTTCCATGAGTTCCTAATGGGTGTCAGGCATTGTTCAGACATGGAGAATGGGTTGGAGAATGGAGAGTGGCAGCAAGAAACCAGTTAGGAGAGTATAGCAGACATCTAGGTGAGAAATGGTGCTGACTTAGACCAGGATGGTAGCAGAGAAGATGGAGAGAAATAGATGGATTTGAGTGATATTTAGGTCAAAGCCTGAAGGTGGATTGTATATGAGGGATGAAGGAGAGGGAGGTGTTAAAGTTGATGCCCAGGTCTTTGGCTGAGCAACTGAGAGACTGGAAATGCCATTCATACCTGTTACCCATTGCCATCGAGTCGATTCCAACTCATAGTGACTCTACAGGACAGGGTAGAACTACCCCATAGGGTTTCCAAGGCTGTAATCTTTATGGAAGCAGACTGCCACATCTTTCTCCCGTGGAGTGGCTGGTGGGTTCGAACTGCTGACCTTTCAGCTAGTAGCCAAGCACTTATCCACTGTGCCACCAGGGCTTCTTTGCCATTCATACAGATAAGGAATTAAGGAGAGTGAGTTTCTGGAGAAAGATCATGAACATCATGAACTCAGTTTTAGCTATTTTGAGTTTGAAGTGACTTTGGGGTATTTATTTTATTTTTTAAACAACTTTATTGATATACATTAAAATGCATCTGCTTTTAGTGTGCAGGTCCATGGCTGATGACTAATGCATACAGACTGGTGTGTACTGCCACCACATTCAAGATATAGGGTACTACCATTAACTCCAAAAATGTTCCCTTGTACCCTGCCACTAAAGATTAGATTTGCCATTTCTACCATTACATTTAAATGGAATCATGCAGCATGTATTTTGTGGGCTTTGGTGTACTTATGTGGAGATGTCCAGGACACATTCCTGAGCCTCAACAAGAGAGATCTGGGCTAGAAATGAAGATATGAAAGTCAACAACATATAAATGCTAATTGAAGCCAGGGAAGTGTATGTGAGTCCTTTTGGAGGCTGAGTTCCATCTCCTGTTGTATTGGCTAACATGTTTTTGGTTGCAAGTTACTAAAGACCCAACTTAACTCAAACTGGATTAAACCATAAAAGAGTTTGGTTGAAGAGGTCAGCAATAACTGCCTTCAGGCAAGGCTTGATCCAGTGGCTCAAATAATAAGACTAAGATCCAATCTTTTCTCAATTCTCCAAACCACTTCCTAGGAGTTGGCTTAATTTTTGACAGGCTCTCTCTTTGTGACTACACAATAGTGTATGGGAATGGCTCTGCCATGATGCCCTGGAGACCTTGCATGTATCCACATAGGCCATACAGGCAAAGACTTGAAAAGCTAATGTGAGTCTTGGCAGAATGTATTGTGATCCTCCCAGAGCACAAGAGGATGGGAGGCTTGTAAAGAGCTGAGGTCATCTCCCACTTGCCTCCCTATCTTCCCTAGGAGTTTGTCATGAGACAATTTCTCATAGATTTCCAAGTTCTGATGAGGTATTTTCTGCCCCGCTCCCTTCAGAACAGAGCTGCAGAATATAAAACCGCTTAGCTGCAGTCCAGAGTTGGCTCCTTAGCAATGGGGTATCCCACTACTTGCATTGCAGTCATCTAGCCCCTTCTGTTTTGGAGTCATTCTTTTTACTGCGTGGAATGAGAATTACACGGAGCTGGCTTAGTCTTCTTGCTGTCTATGTAAGTTATAAACTGTCTGAATCTAAAAGTGGCTCATTGTATCTTTACCAGTAGAACCAGTCAGGCCTTGGCCTTGCCTTGTATGTGTAAGCTTGACAGATGGCTACCAGCTGCTCTTAGGTCTGTGTGCTTTCAATCTCAAACCCAGCAGAAAAGAAAAACAGCCATCTCCCCAAACGGCTCAATCCAAAATCCCAGAATTGTGTCTTGCTGGATGTGATTGGCCTGATTTGGATCATATACTCATCCCTGAATTAATCACTGTGGCTAGAGGTTTGGCATGCATTGATTAGTTTAAGCCATTTATAGGGCCTGTTCCTGGAGATGGGAGTGAGATCAATTCCACTCAAATCACACGGCTGAGAAATTCAGTCCTTTTAGAAAAGGGAAAGGGAGGAACGGATGCCAGGGAACCAACAAGCAAAGCCCTCTATATCTGTCTCCTTCCACAGAGCAGGGAAGTATGTGTATATTTTAGGAGAGGCATGAGGGGCCTGGAGGCATAGTTATGGAGGGTGTGACTCCTGGTGGTGGGGGAAGGGGTTCAGACAGAGAGGCTAGGAGTTGGGGAGACAATCAATAACCTCCAGGTTTTAGGCCTAGTTTACATCCTGGTCTTGTTTTCCTAACAGATGACTCTTGCAATTGTGGGCTGCAACCATGTGGGTAGAGGACAGGAAGGAAACTGGGAGGGCTGGGGGCACTGGGTCCCCAGGGCTTTATGTAAGGTCAGATCTCTGGTTCCTCTGGGTCCTTACAACACTTGGGCTGGAGGGCTGAGGAGGGAGCTGGCATGGGTCTCCCAGTGGGCCCCACCAGAGACCCAAACCCTGGTTTCTGGACCTACTGCAACCGCTGCCTTGCTGTGTGACCCTGGGCCACGCACTGCTACTGTCTGGGCCTTAGTTTCCCAATTTGCAATGAACTAGATCAGGCCCTTTCTAGTTTTTCAATCTCAAGGATGCCTTTAACTATTTTCCCTACACGCCACTGCCTTCTACCCCCCCCCACACACACTTTGCACTTTGTTGTTATTGTCTGTGATTTTTATATATTTTATTATCTTCTGGTGAAAAATCTGCAGTGACCACAGATCAAGCCATTGCCGTATCTTTAATTCTTTTTTTTTAAACCTTGACTTTTTCACTTTCGACTTGAGACCTTTTTCTTCTCACCCAGGCCATGTCTTGCAAGTCTACATTTGGGGTGATTTCTTTTTTGCATAATCCAAGGAATCATAAATTACAGCAAAGCCTGTTGTCTTGCCACCACCTAAGTGAACTCAAATTTGAAGACAAAGAAAAACATCTGATGTGTTCTTGTACATTTTGGTTAGTTTTTCTCAAGTTTCTGACTTATGTACTTCTGCCTTGTCAGGGTAAAGGACATCTATGATCATTTATTTTTGCTGAAGCAGTCAGGATGTCATCAACTTCCTCCTCTGGCTAATTATCTGTGTCACTCATAAGGGTGGGGTTAGGAGCTATGGCTGCTAACCAAAAGGTCAGCAATTTGAATCCACCAACCGCTCCTTGGAAACTCTATGGGACAGTTCTTTTCTGTCCTATAGGGTCACTATGAGTCAGAATCGACTTGGCAGCAATGGTTTTGGTCATAAGGGTAGCTGGTCATCAGGCAACCAGGGAGGGAAAAAGCCCCAGTTGTTTTTAAAGATTTTAAATCTGAGATTGTTGTTCTAATTTACTGTCTCTTAAATTTTTATTAATGGGCTCTTTTAAGAACTAGTTATGTGGGATCAAATTGACAAAAGCAACTCGAAAGATTAGACAGAAACCTTAGAGGGCAGTAAATTTATGTTAATGGAGGAGGAACAACTCAGAAAATGAGGGTGAGAATGGTTGCACAACTTCAAGAATGTAATCAATGTGACTGAATGGTACATGTAGAAACTTGAATTGGTGTATGTTCTGCTGTGTATATTCTCAACAACAACAAAATAAATAAAATTATATATATATAATCAAAATAAAATTTTTTTTTAATTAATGGAAGTTTCAGAAAACTGTCTGTCAGACCATTATAGGAGCCAGGGTCTAGGAGCCTGGGACAAGATGTAGGGGATCTGGGAAATGCTTTCCTCAATGCTACCTCCAAAATACTTTTTTTAAAAAAAATTGTACTTTAGATGGTTTACAGAGCAAACTAGCTTCTCATTAAACAATTAATACACATATTGTTTTGTGACATTGGTTGCCAACCCCACGACGTATCAACACTCTCCCCTTCTCGAACTTGGGTTCCCCATTACCAGCTTTCCTGTCTCCTCCTGCCTTCCCGTCTTTGCCCCTGAGCTGGTGTGCCCATTTAGTCTCATTTTGTTTTATGGGCCTGTCTCATCTTTGGCTAGAGGGTGAGCCTCAGGAGTGAATTCATTACTGAGCTAAAAGGGTGTCTGGGGGCCATACTCTTGGGGTTTCTCCAGTCTCTGTCAGACCAGGAAGTGTGGTCTTTATTTTTTTTGTGAGTTAGACTTTTGTTCTACATTTTTCTCCAGCTCTGTCCAGGACCCTCTATTGTGATCCCTGTCAGAGCAGTCGGTGGTGGTAGCCGGGCACCATCTAGTTGTGCTGGACTCAGTGTGGTGGAGGCTGTGGTAGTTGTGGTCCATTAGTCCTTTGGACTAATCTTTCCCTTATGTCTTTGGTTTTCTTCATTCTCCCTTGCTCCAGTTGGGGTGAGACCAGTAGAGTATCTTACATGGCTGCCCACAAGCTTTTAAGACCCCAGACAAAATACTTTTTGAATCCACTCACTTATCTCCTTTTTCACTGCCACCACCCTGGTCCAAGCCACCATCTTCTTTCACCTGGTGGATCACAGCAGCCTCCTCTTTGGTTTCCTTGCTGCTACCCTTGCCCCCTCCAATCCATTCTCCACTCAGTAGCCAGGGGGATATTTTAAAAAATCTGAATTGTAATCATGTCCCAGCCCTGCTTGAAACCCTTCAGTGGACTTCCCATTGCTCTTGCCATCTGGCCCTTGCCTACTTCTCCAGTCTCACCTCTTGTTCACGTCATTCCAACTACACTGGCCTCTCTCACTGCAAGCTCATTGTACCCTCAATCCCCTCCTCCCTACACACACCATTGCCAACTCTTAATATCAATGCCTCCTTCTCATCTTTCAGGCCTCAGCTTAAATATCACCTCTTCAGACAGGCTATCTTAGTTATGTAGTGCTGCTATAACAGAAAAACCACAAGTGGATGGCTTTAACAAACAGAATTTTATTCTCTCACAGACTAGGAGGCTATAAAGTCCAAATTCAGGGCGCCAGTTCCAGGGAAAGGCTTTCTCTCTGTTGGCTCTGTGGTAAGGTCCTTGTCATCAATCTTCCCCTGGTCTAGGAGCCATGGTATTTTCAATCACCTCATACGCATGTGAAAGCTGGACAATGAATAAGGAAGACTGAAGAAGAACTGATGCCTTTGAATTATGGTGTTGGTGAAGAATATTGAATACAACACGGACTACCAGAAGAACGAACAAGCTTCTAAGGAGCATTCTGGTTGTACCTCTTCCAAGATAGATTTGTTCGTTCTTGTGAGAGTACACGGTATGTTCAACATTTTTCACCAACACCACAATTCAAAGGCGTCAATTCTTCTTTGGTCTTTCTTATTCATTGTCCAGCTTTCCCATACATATGATGCGATTGAAAATACCATGGCTTGAGTCAGGCGCACCTTAGTCTTCAAGGTGACATCTTTGCTTTTCAACACTTTAAAGAGGTCTTTTGCAGCAGATTTGCCCAATGCAATGCGTCTTTTGATTTCTTGACTGCTGCTTCCGTGGGTGTTGATTGTGGATCCCGGTAAAATGAAATCCTTGACAACGTCAATCTTTTCTCCATCTATCATGATGTTGTTTATCGGTCCAGTTGTACGGATTTTTGTTTTCTTTCTGTTGAGGTGAAATCCATACTGAAGGCTGTGGTCTTTGATCTTCATCAGTAACTTCAAGTCCTCTTCACTTTCAGCAAGCAAGGTTGTGTCATCTGCATAACGCAGGTTGTTAATGAGTTTTCTTCCAATCCTGATGCCCTGTTCTTCTTCATATAGTCCAGCTTCTTGGATTATTTTGCTCAGCATAGATTGAATAGGTATGGTGAAATGATACAACTCTGACACACACCTTTTCTGACTTTAAACCACCCAGTATCCTCTTGTTCTGTTCGAATAACTGCCTCTTGATCTATGTACAGGTTCCTCATGAGCACAATGAAGTGTTCTGGAATTCCCATTCTTTGCAATGTTATCCATAATTTGTTATGATCCACACAGTCAAATGTCTTTGCATAGTCAATAAAACACAGGTAAACATCTTTCTGGTATTCTCTGCCTTCAGCAAGGATCCATCTGACATCAGCAATGATATCCCTGGTTCCACATCCTCTTCTGAATCTGGCCTGAATTTCTGGCAGTTCCCTGTCGATATACTGCTGCAGCCGCTTTTGAATGATCTTCAGCAAAATTTTACTTGCATGTGATATTAATGATATTGTTCGATAATTTCCTCATTCGGTTGGATCACCTTTCTTTGGAATAGGCATAAATATGGATCTCTTCCAGTAGGTTGGCCAGGTAGCTGTCTTCCAAATTTCTTGGCATAGATGAGTGAGCACTTCCAGCGCTGCATCCATTTGCTGAAACATCTCAATTGATATTCTGTCAATTCCTGGAGCCTTGTTTTTCGCCAATGCCTTCAGTGCAGCTTGGACTTCTTTCTTCAATACCACTGGTTCCTGATCATATGCTACCTCTTGAAATGGCTGAACGTTGACCAATTCTTTTTGGTATAATGACTCTGTGTATTCTTTCCATCTTCTTTTGATGCTTCCTGCTTCATTTAATGTTTTCTCCATAGAGTCCTTCACTATTGCAACTCAAGGCTTGAATTTTTTCTTCAGTTCTTTCAGCCTGTGAAATGCTGAGCGTGTTCTTCCCCTTTGGTTTTCTATCTCCAGCTCTTTGCACATGTCATTATAATACTTAACTTTGTCTTCTTGAGTCGCCCTTTGAAATCTTCTGTTCAGTTCTTTTGCTTCATCATTTCTTCCGTTTGCTTTAGCTTACTCGACATTCAAGAGCAAGTTTCAGAGTCTCTTCTGACATCCATTTTTGTCTTTTCTTTCTTTCTTGTCTTTTTAATGACCTCTTGCTTTCTTCATGTATGATGTTTTGCCTCATTAACATCATAAAAAAACAAACAAACAAACCCATTGCTGTAGAGTCGACTCCGACTCATAGGGACCCTACAGGACAGAGTAGAACTGCACCACAGAGTTTACAAGGAGCGCCTGGTGGATTTGAACTAACCACCCTTTGGTTAGCAGCTGTAGCACTTAACCACTAGGGTTTCCCATTAACATCACAGAGGTTAGGATTGACAACACATAGGATAATCACATCAGATCATAAAATAGTGGACAACCACACAATACTGGAAATCATGGCCTAGCCAAGCTTATACACATTTTAGGGGGACACAATTCAATCCATAACATAGGCTTTCCTTGACCATCCAATCCTAACTAGTTCCCCCAGTTATTATCACTGTTCTGTTGCTCTCATAGGTCTAAGAACAACATCTAATTATTTTATTTGTATGCTTACTTCTGTTTCGTATGGCTCCCCTGCTATATGCTCCAATAGGGCAGGGACTGTGTCTATCTTGCTCAAAACCATTATTAGTAGGTTATTTGCTTTGTTTTCTAATTTAGCATCTAATCACCCTTACTAACAGCTACCCAAGTGCCTTCAGGGTGTGCTGTGGTAAGGCCCAAAACCCAAACCAAACCTACTGCCATTGGGTCGATTCCGACTCATAGAGCGACCATATAGGACAGAATAGAATAGTCCCATAGGGTTTCCAGGGCTATAAATCTTTACGAAAGCAGACTGCCACATCTTTCTCCTGCAGAGTGGTTGCTGGGTCTGAACTGCTGACCTTCTGGTGAGCAGCTGAGTGCTTAACCACTATGCAACCAGGGCTCCTTGTGGTAAGGCAAGCATGGTAAATTCATCATGCGACTTTCCACAGATTCCTTCTCCTGCTGCCCTACACACAGCCAAGAGGCAGGTACAGGACTAAGTCCCAATCTCACACTCTTTCCAAGAACTCTGACCTTTGAATGGCATGATGCAAGGTCATTAAAAACTGGTTAGAGTTCACTCATTCTATGGCTGTACCTGGCCTCCCTGGGTCCTGTCTGGCTCCCCAATCTTCTTTCTGATCCAGTGGGCTCCCTCACAGCCTTCTAGTTAACTTCCTTTATGTGTAAGATAGCGAGAATCCATTTCTGTCATCTGGAATAAAAAAAATATACTAGATACAATTGTAGTCTAGAGCCTAGCAAAGGACCTGGCAAATGGTAGGTGCTCAATAAATGTTAAAGGAAAAACTACACAGGTGTGTGGCTTTAAGCTGGTTACTTAATATCTTAAGAGCATTAATTTCTTCCACTAGGTAACCCACATATCATCTGGGATCTCCAGTTTCTTAGAAATCAACCTTGCATACTCCTTTATTACCTCCCTCTTTTCTATTCTCTACTTCTCCTTCTCAGCTACAACAAAACAACCCAACCCAACCCAACCCAACTCAACCCAACCCAAATTCCTCTCATTTTCTCAGGCAGAGCAGTTTAACCGCAATATCTGGACCTAACATTCCAAGTCTGGTTCTGCCACTTACTAGCTGCATGACCTTAGACAAATTACTAAATCTTTTTCTGCCTCAGTTTCCTCATCTGCATGTGGTGATGATGAAAATAACAGTACCTATCTTACAGGTTGTTGTGAGAATTAAATGAAGTAATATACACTTTTGAATTATGGTGTTGGTGAAGAATATTGAATATACCATGGGCTAACAGAAGAACGAACAAATCTGTCTTTGAAGAAGTACATCCAGAATGCTCCTTAGAAGTAAGGATGGTGAGACTTTGTCTCACATACTTTGGACATGTTATTAGGAGGGACCAGTCCCTGGAGGACATCACACTTGGTAAGGTAGAGGGTCAGTGAAACAGAGGAAGACCCTAAATGGGATGGATTGACACAATGGCTATAACAATGGGCTCAAACATAGCAACAATTGTAAGGATGGCGCAGGACCAGGCAGTGTTTTATTCTGTTGTACACAGTGTCCCTATGAGTCAGAATTGACACGACCTAACAATAATACATGCAAAGCACTTATAATAGTACTTAGCACATAGTCAGCACTCAGTAAGCACTGGCTATTAGTATTACTATTCTCCCATTTATGTTGCTAGATAGGAGCCCTGGCTGCACAATGGTTAAGCACTCAGCTGCTAAACCACCAGCCACTCCATGGGAGAAAAGACCTGGTGATCTGTTTCCATAAAGATTGTTGGGTTGTTGTCGTTAGGTGCCGCTGCGTAGGTTACAACTCAGAGTGACCCCATGTACAACAGAAGGAAACATTGCCAGGTCCTGCACCATCCTCACAACTGTTATTATGTTTGAGCGCATTGTTGAAGCTACTGTGTCAATTACAGCCTAGGAAACCCTATGGGGCAGTTCTACCCTGTCCTATGGGGTTGTTATGAATTGGAATTGACTGGATGGCACATAACAACAACAAGCTACTAGATATCTATGCCTTCAGGGTAAAGTTTTTCAAAGTATGGCTCTTGAACCATCAGCATCAGAATTACCTGGAAAGACTGTTAAGACTGCAGGTTCCTGAGCCCCACCCCAGACCTAGTGAATCAGTCTCTAGGGTGGAACTAGGAAATATGCATTTAAAAAATACATCTTCCATATGATTCTGATACACACACATTTTTAAAAAAGATATTGAGATAATTCACACACCATAAAACTCACCTATTTAATATATATAGTGGTTTTCAGTATACTCACACAATTGTGCAACCATCACCACAATCTAATTTGAGAACATTTTCATCACCCCAAAAAGATACCCCATACCCTTTAGCCATCACCCTCCAACTTTCCCAATCCCTTCAAGCCCTAGGCATCCTCTAATCTTCTTGCTATCTGTATGAATTTGCCTATTCCGGACATTTCATATAAATGGAATCATACAATATGCGGTCTTCTGTGACCAGCTTCTTTCACTCAGTGTGTTTTCAAAGTTCATCCATGTTGTGGCACGTATCAATATTTCATTCTTTTCTTATGGTCAAATAATATTCTATTGTATGAATCTACTACATTTTGTTTATCCACATTCATGGACAAACAAAATGGACATTCGTGTTGTTTCTACTTTTTGGTTTTACTATGAATAACGATGCTACAAACATTGGTCTACAAGTTTTTATGTGTACATGTTTTCATTTCTCATGGGTATACATTCCACTCTAGCCAGGAGTGGGATTGATGGGTCATATGGTAACTCTATGGTTAACAATTTTTGTTTCTTTATCATGCTTTAGGTGAAGGTTTACAGACAAAGGAGCCCTGGTGGTGCAGTGGCTAAGTGCTTGTCTGCTAACTGAAAGGTCGGTGGTTTGAACCCACCAGATATTCCGCAGGAAAAGATGTGGCAGTCTGCTTCTGTAAAGATTTACAGCCTTGGAAACCCTATGAGGCAGTTCTACTCTGTCTTATTGGGTTGCTAGGAGATGGAATCAATTCCATGGCAATGGGTTTGATTTTGGTTTAGTACTTACGAAGTGGTACCTTATCGTGGTTTTGATTTGTAGTTTCCTGAGGCTACTGAAAGGAGCCTTGGTGGCACAGTGGTTAAAAGCTTGGCTATGAGTTGGAATCGACTCGACAGTAATGGGTTTGGTTTTTTGGTTTGGAGGCTAGTGATGCTGAGCATCATTTCATACGCTTATTGGTTATTTCTTCTTTGTAGAAATGTCTCTTCAGATCTTTTGCCCTAAACGAATAATTTCTTTTATAACGATCAGCACAAATTCCTATGAGGCGGAAGTTAAAGATGTCCCAAATGTCCAACTTTTCCCAGTTGCTATATCACTTCATCATCTCTAACATCAACTACTCCCTCTCCCCTTAGTACTCTCTCTCCTGTCTTTGCGTTCCCTAATTTGCTGCAACATCTCACAGAACTCTCAAGCCATACAAAGGAAATGGCTCACGTAGTTGTGGAGGCTGCCAAGTCTCAAATTCTTGGGTCAGGCGTAGGCTTCTCCCTGGCCCTCAGTCTCTGCCCAAACGCACTCGGCTTTCTCACTCTGCGGGACAGAAAGCCCACTGTGCCATCTCCTGCGGGTCGCTCCTGCCTTGGTGGTGGTGGGTTCTTCTCTTTCCCACCTCTAGGGTGACTCATTTCAAGCCCAGCGGGATGGCAAAACTGATCAATCCCCTTGGTAGACCACAAATTACCCTATCACACAGTCCTGCCCAATCACCTAGGTGGGAGTCACAAGACCATACCTAGAAAGGCCACACAAAAAGCAATCCATTACACTACATGCCCATTTTTAAACTGGGTGGTCTGTCTTTTTATTATTGAGTTGTAAGGGTTCTTTATAAATTCTTGGTAAAAGTCCCTAGTCAGACATATGATTTGCAGACATTTTCTCCCATTCTGTGGATTGTCTTTTCACTTTCTTGATGGTGTCCTTTGATGCACAAAAGTTGTTAAATTTTGATGAAGTCCAATGTATCGATTTCTTCTTTTGTTGCTTGTGCTTTTGGTGTTATAGCTAATAAACTTGCCTAACCCAATGTCATGAAGACTTTAATGTTTTCGTATAGTTTTATAGTTTTAGTTCTTATTTCTAGGTGTATCATCCATGCAAACTATCGTTTGAGAACCACTGGTTTGGGTCACACCTTCTACCCCTAATGGCTAATTACTGTTTTTTTCCAATGACAATCCTTACCCTAAGAAGAATTTTCAAGTCATCTGTCAGGATGATTTTAATAATAATATGACAGCTAACTAACATAATTGAGCACTTGGTATGTGCTAAGCATTTCACACTGCATTATCTTGTTCAGTCTTCACTATGAGACTAGTGTTGCAATCACCGCTTATCAGTTAAGGAAACTGAGGCTCAGAGAGGTTAAATAACTTGCTGAAGGTGAAAGCTAAGAACTAGCAGAGGTCAGATTTGAACACAGTTTTGTCTGACTCCAGAGTCAGTGTTCTTAACCTCTCTTCTCTACACTGGCTTTACAATGATGTAAAATATGCATATCTTTTCCTTTTATGTAAAAGGAGATACCAGCACCTACATCTTTAGGAAAGGTTGTACAGACTAAATGAGCTCATGTATATTAAGAGTATGACATAAATCAAAACCACAATGAGATACCGTCTTACCCCCTTTAGAATGGTAATGATCAAAACAACGAAAAACAATAGATGTTGATGAGGTTGTGGAGAAACTGGAACCCTCCTCCATTGCTGGTGGGAATGTAAAATGGCACAGCCATTGTGGAAAACAGTTTGGTGGTTCCTCAAAATGTTGAACATAGAACTACCATATGACCCAACAATCCCAATCCTAGATATATACCCAGTAGTGAAGGCAGCAACACAAACAGAAACCTGTACTCCAGTGTTCATTGCAGCACACTTTTCACAATAACCAAAATATGCAAACAACTGAAATGTCCATCAACAGATGAATGGATAAACAAAATCTGGTATTTATGTACATACAATGGAATATTATTCAGCTATAAAGAGAAATAAAGTCCTGATGCATACCATGACATGGACGAACCTTGAAAACATTTTGCTGAGTGAAATAAGTCAGTTGCAAAAGGACAAATACTATACGATCTCACTTATATGAAATAAGCAAATAAATAGAAACAAAAAATTAATAGCGGTTAACAGGGTGGAAGGGAGGGGAAAAGGTGGAGTTTTTGCTTAGGGGGCAGTGAGTTTACGTAATGGTGGTAGAATAATTTGGAAAAGGATAGTGAGATTGGTTGTACAACTTGAAGAATATAATTAATGTCACAGAATTGAACATGTAAAAACTGTTGAATTGGTGTATGTTTTGCTGTGTATAGTTTCACAATTAAAAAAAAAAAAAGTATGGCACAGTGCTTGGCACAGAGTAGGGCTCTCTCTATCCATCATAATTTTCCTCTTACCTTCTCCCAGGTGACCTATCTCTCCCAATGGTTCAGAAAGCTATCAGCCTAGGGCTGATTTTTGCATTCTCCTAGCATCCCGCTCCCCTTTTGTCCTTCTTTCATCAAGGTTTGTGATTTTATTTTTGTGTTATTCTTTGACTGTCTTCTACTGTTACTCACTCTTCTCTTCTACTACTCTCCAAGTTCTATAAAGGCAGAAGAAGAGGGGCCATGGTGGTGGTGCCATATTATCATTGCAATATCCCCCAACACCTAATATAGGGCTTGGAGATACAGTCATCTTTTAAAAATGCACATCTGGAAAGTTTATTGCTTAAGGAGTACTGAGTTTCTGTTAAGGTGATTAAAAAAACATTGTAAATAGTGGTGATGGTTTCTCAACATGGTGAACATAATATCACTGAATTATACATGTAAAAATGGTCAAAATGGCAAATGCTTTGTTATATATATTTTACTACAATAAAAGAATTAAAAAAAAATGTACATCTAACTACAGCACTTCCTGGTTTAAACCTCTCCAATGGCTCAATGGGTTGCACTTCGATAAAACCCAAATTTCCAATCAGAGTCAACAGGTACCCTGTGCCTCTCCACCCATACATTCTACCACTCTGTCCCCTGGTCACTCCCACTTTGGCCATACTTGTTTCATTTCTGATCCTCAAGCACACCTTGCTGTTTCCTGCCTCAGGACCTATTCCCTTCTCTTGGAAACTCTGGTTAGTTTTTAATCCATCAGGTCTCAGTTCAAATGTCATGACTTTCCAGAGCCTTCCCTGACCACCTCGGGGAAATGTTACCGTTGCTCTTCTGCCAACAGTTATTTTTAATCATGCACCTGGTTTTATTTTCTTCAGAGAGCTGAAATTTCCTTGTTCATTTATTTAATATTAATATAGAACATTTGAGCACTTACCACAAGCACTTTTCATATGTTAACTAGTGAGGTGGTATGCTGCTTAATGCTTACCAACTGGCTCTCAAAACCAAAATGCCCTGATTTGTAGTTTGTTGATTTCTGTAGTGTAAACACTCCCACCAGGGCGGATTACAAACTATCAGCTTGAGGTCACTGAACCCTTATTTGGGAAGAGGACAGTGACATATCATTATATAGTATTTCTGCCACAGACTTAGGGGTAAATAACCTCAAGAGCACAGATAAAACTGTAAAAACAGGTAAAATAATCAGGAAGGAACGAGTTTTGAATATTCTTTGCCTTTGTTGTTAACTGATTTAATTGTAAACTTACATCCTTTAATTCTTAATAACGGCTGTTTAATAACTGATTAGCAAAATCTGTAAACATTTCTTAATCGTCTCAAGCGAGCCTGTACCAGCTAACTCCAGTACATTTTTCAGAGCTGAGGTACAGAAAGGTTAAGCAACTTGTTCAAGGTCACAAAGCTAATAAGTCTGTCTACTACTACTCCAAAATGTATCCTTAGAAACCAATATAGTGCCAAGCCTAAAGCTGGCGTTTAAAAAACAACAGTAGAATAAATAAATGAATCAACATTTAGTACTCTTTAAAGACATAAAAGGAAATATTTTACAAAAAAAAATACACATACGAGTGAACTAGCTTTTAAACTCGCTCACAATCCTAGAAGAAAACTGCTCTCGGTCCATTTTTAACAGCGCTTCAGCTCCCGCGCGGTTTTGCAGTTCACTTGTTCTTGGAAAGGGCGTCGCCCAATGGTTTAAAATAAGTTTGAGCCGCCTCGCTGTCCGTCGTCCCGGTCGGTCTCGCCGCAAGGCTTCCTGGGGATGTTAGTCCCCAAATTTCGTAGTTCCAGGGGCAGCTGCGGCGTGCGCCGGACCGGAGGACTACAGGGAGTGGCGCGCAGGTCGCAGGGCTTTTCCGCCTCGCCTTTCCCTTCCCGCCTGCGCGCCCGCCCCAGCTATCATGGCGGCTCCCTTAGCCGTGGTGCTGGTGTTGGCTGTGACCGTGCGGGCGGCCTTGTTCCGCTCCAGCCTGGCCGAGTTCATTTCCGAGCGGGTGGAGGTGGTGTCTCCCCTGAGCTCTTGGAAAAGAGGTGAGGCCACTGGCTCGAGTAGCCTGCCAGGCCCCGCCTCCGCTGTCCCGGTTATTCCGTGAATGGGCGGCAGGGGTAATGGCATTGAGCGCGCTGTTCTGAGGGAACTGACCCGCTTCTTGGGGTACTTAGGGACGGCACGGGGCTGGGTCCTGAGGGCGGGGCTGCTGAGGGATGAGATTCTGGGGTCCAGACCACCTGAGGGGTGGGAATCTGAGGAGGCGTGTCCTGTTGAGGGCACAGAGCCTAGGGGCGTGGTCCATGGAAGGATTGGGATTAGGCGAGGTGGTGCTGGGTGCAGTGGATTTGCCGAGGTGATTGGGATTTGGCGCGGGATGGCGGGTTGCCCTACCCTGGGATAGGGGATGGTGTATGAGGGGGGCCAAGTGAGAGGACCAGGTTTGCCTAAGCGAGGAGAGTGTATGAGTGTGTTTACCGCCTCTTCTCACTCGGCTTGCAGTGCCGGTTTTCCTGCTGTTCCTTCTTAATTTAAGTTCTTCATCAAACATTGTTTTATACTAGCACTTACAGTGAGACACAGTTTGGGCTGGAGGAGTCACAGGCTGGTGGAGGAGACAGACAGGCAGATATTATAATCATGTAAGAAAAGTGCACTTACTGTGTCTACCCAGTTCCGTCCTTAGCGTTTCTGACCCTAAATAAACTGCCTCTTCCTTTTCCAGTCTCCTAAAGATGCGGAATTTGAGCTGACTCTTGAAGAATGTAGGACTGGGAAAGGGAAATTAGACAGAGGGGGAGTTCCAGGCAGCAGAAGATAAACAGGATCAAGAAATGTTCAAGGACGTGAAACATCTGTCCAGCGTAGGAGAGTAATAGGGTAGGGGTTCTGTTGGGGCCAGAATTCGAAAGTTTATTTAAAAACAATTTTTTTTTACTGAAGTATAATATACATATAGCACACATATATTAAGTGTAGAGCTCAATGAATTTTTAGAAACAACACACCCAGATCAAGAAACAAAACATTACCGGCACTCCAGAAGTCCCCTTATGCCCTTGAAGAGTTTTAAATGCTAGAGTTTTCATGTTATCCCATAGACGTTTCAGAATGGGGAATGGCATAATAAATGGGTGTTTTATGGATAATTAGAGCTAAGGTTTTAAAATAATATAGATTAAGGACTATGGTAAGCTTTTTATATACCTTTTTTCATTTAATCTTCACAGTACTATGAGATAGATGCTGTTATTTTTTCCATTTTACAGACGAGGAAACAGATTTAGTGAAGTTAAGCAACTTGCCCAGGTTTCCCAGTAATTTGTGTGTGAGATGCTAAGAGGTTGGACTTGATATCTTTGTATATAATTATTTGTTGAATTGAAATAAAGCCACTTGGTTCCTGCTTTCTTCTGGGTACCAGAAGACCCAAGGCAGTGTTAGGCCCTTCTCCCACTGCTCTCATAGCACATTATACATGCCTCTGTTACGAGTACTCATGTTGTTGGGTGCTACGGAGTTGATTCCAACTCATGTGACAGAGTACAACTGCACTATAGAGTTTTTTTGGCTGTAATATTTATGGAAGCAGATTGCCAGGTGTCTCTTCCATGGAGCTACTGGGTGAGTTCGAACCGCCAACCTTTGGTTTGCGCCACCCAGGGACTGCTAGATACAGTTATTAGTCCCATTTTATAGATGAGAAAATTGAGGCACAGAGAAATTAAGTCACTTGCCCAAGGTCACGTAGCTAATAATGTCTTATGTGAAGAGCTAGCAAGCTTTGGGCATGGCTGTTCCATCAGGGTCCATTCTATACTGTCTTGTGTAGAAGTCTGTCAGTAATAATATTGGAACCTTTCCTCCATATTTTGGTCTTTCTTCAGCTTTTGACCCCAAAGATTAGGAATTAGTATTGATTTACCTTCTTGAGTTCAGGATAGAGCTCAAGCTATTTTGCTTATTTAGAAACCCGCCTCCAGTGAGAGGGTCAGTAGGAACACTTATGATACAACTACTTTAAAAAAAAAATCTTTTATTATAAAGTAAAATACAAGTCAGAAAACCACACAGAATAAATGTATTGCTCAGTGAATTATAATAAGGTGAACATTTTTGTATTCATCATCCAAGTGAAGAATCAGAACTTTGCCACCTATTCCAGAAGCCTCCTCCATATGCCTCATCCCAGCCACAGCCTTCTCCCTCCCCTCATAGATAACCATTCTCCTGACTTTTAAGTAATAATGTCTTTGCCTTTTAAAAAAAGTTGTATCACACAAATAGCATCCCTAAACACTGTAGTTTAGTCTTGCCCTTAAAAAAAAAAAAAAGTTTTCATATGTCTTTTAAATCTCTTTTAATATCTGAGGTTTCTGTCCATCCCTTTCTTTCCTTTAATATTTTTCTGTTGTAGAACTAAGACCATTTGACCAGTAGAGTTCTCCTCCTGAGTTTATATTCATGGTAGAGTTCAGCATGTTCCTTTGTCTTCTGTATTGCCTGCACATTGGTAGCTGAATCTAGAGACTGAATACCACTATTTTCTGTTTGTTTTTTAACTTTTTATTTGAAATAATTTTAGACTTACAGAAGAGTTGCAAAGACAGTGCAGAAGGATCCCATATACCCTTCACCCAACTTCCCTTAATGTTAGCATCTTATATAACTACAGTCATGTTTTTGTTGTTAGGTGCCATCAAGTTGGTTCCGGCTCATAGTGACCCTATGCACAACAGAACGAAGCACTGCTGGATCCTGTGCTGTCCTCACAATTGTTGTTATGCTTAAGCCCATTGTTGCAGCCACAGTGTCAATCCATCTCGTTGAGGGTCTTCCTCTTTTTCACTGACCCTCTACTTTACCAAGCATGATGTCCTTCTCCAGGGACTGATCCCTCTTGATGTCCTAAGTATGTGAGATGAAGTCTCGCCATCCTTGCTTCTAAGGAACATTCTCGCTGTACTTCTTCCAAGACAGAGTTGTTCGTTCTTTTGGCTGTACTTCTTCCAAGACAGATTTGTTCGTTCTTTTGGCAGTCCGTGGTATATTCAATATTCTTTGCAAACACTGTAATTCAAAGGTGTCAGTTCTTTGGTCTTCCTTATTCATTGTCCAGCTTTCACATGCATATGAGGCAATTGAAAATACCGTGGTGTGGGTCAGGCGTACCTTTTTAACACTTTAAAGAGCTCTTTTTCAGCTAATTTGCCCAGTGCAATACGTGATAAATTCCTGACTGCTGCTTCCTTGGGCGTTGATTGTGGATCCAAGTAAAATGAAATCCTTGACAACTTCAGTCTTTTCACTCTTCATCATGATGCTGCTTATTGGTCCAGTTGTGAGGATATTTGTTTTCTGTATGTTGAGGCGCAATCCATACTGAAGGCTGTAGTTTTTTCATCAGTAAATGCTTCAAGTCCTCTTCACTTTCAGCAAGGCTGCACTGAAAGGAATGGCGAAAACAGGGCTCCAGGAATTGACAGAATACCAATTGAGATGTTTCAGCAAATGGGTGCACCGCTGGAGGTACTCACTTGTCTATTCCAGGAAGCTTGGAAGATAGCTGCTTGGCCAGCCGACTGGAAGAGATTCATGTTTGTGCCCATTCCAAAGAAAGGTGATCCAACAGAATGAGGAAATTATCAAACAACATCATTAATATCACAAGTAAAATTTTGCTGAAGATCATTCAAAAGCAGTTGCAGCAGTACATCGACAGGGAACTGCCAGAAGTTCAAGCCAGATTCAGAAGAGGTTGTGGAACGAGGAATATCATGTCTCATGTCAGATGGATCTTAGCTGAAAGCAGAGAATACCAGAACGATGTTTACCTGTGTTTTATTGACTATGCAAAGGTATTTGATTCTGTGGATCATAAGAAATTATGTATAACATTTTGAAGAATGGGAATTCCAGAACACTTAATTGTGCTCATGAGGAACCTGTACATAGACCAAGAGGCAGTTGTTCGAACTGCACAAGGGGATACTGTGTAGTTTAAAGTCAGAAAAGGTGTACGTCAGGGTCGTATACTTTCACCATACTTAGTCTGCTGAGCAAACAACTACAGGCATATCTCCTTTATTGCTCTTTGCAGATAATGCGTTTTTTACAAATTGAAGGTTTATGGGAACCCTGTGTCGAGCAAGTCATTTGGCACCATTTTTCCAATAACGTGGTCACTTCATGTCTCTGTCATATTTTGGTAATTCTCACAATATTTCAAACTTTATTATTATTATATCTATTATGATCTGCGATCAGCGACTTTTGATGTTACTATTGTAATTGTTTTGGGGTGCCACGAACCGAGCTCATATTAAGATGGTGAACTGAATCGATAAATGTTGTGTATGTTCTGACTGCTTCACCAACCAGCTGTTCCCCCGTCTCTCTCCCTCTTCTCAGTCCTTCCTATTCCCTGAGACACGACAACATTGAAATTAGGCCAGTTAATAACCCTACAGTGGCCTCTAAGTGTTCAAGTGAAAGGAAGAGTGGCATGTCTCACTTTGAATCAAAAGCTAGAAATGATTAAGCTTAGTGAGGAAGGCATGTCAAAAGCCAAGACTGGCCAAAAGCTAGGCCTCTTGTACCAAACAGATAGCCAAGTTGTGAATGCAAGGGAAAAGTTCTTGAATGAAATTAAAAGTGCTACTCCAGTGAACACACGAACGGTGAGAAAGTGAAACAGCCTTATTGCTGATTTGAAGGAATTTTTAGTCGTCTGAATAGAAGATCAAACCAGCCACAACATTCCCTTTAGCCAAAGCCTAATCCAGAGCAAAGCCCTAACTCTTCAATTCTAGACTGAGAGAGGTGAGGAAGCAGCAGAAGCAAAATTTGAAGCTAGCAGAGATTGGTTTATGAGGTTTAAGGAAAGAAGCCGTATCTGTAACAAAAGTGCAAGGTGAAGCAGCAAGTGCTAATGTAGAAGTTGCAGCAAGTTATTCAGAAGATTTAGCTAAGATAATTGATGAAGGTAGCTACAGTAAACAACCGATTTTCACTGTAGACGAAACAGCCTTATATAGGAAAAAGATTCCATCTAGAACTTTCATAGCTAGAGAGAAGTCAATCCCTGGCTTCAGAGAACAGGCTGACTCTCTTGTTAGGGGCTAATGTAGCTGGTGACTTTAAGTGGAAGCCAGTGTTGGTTTACCATTTGGAAAATCCTAGGGCCCTTAAGAATTATGCTAAATCTACTCTGCCTGTGCTCTGTAAATGGAACAACAAAGCCTGGCTGGCAGCACATTTGTTTACAACATGGTTTACAGAATATTTTAAGCCCACTGGTAAGACCTACTGCTCAGAAAAAATTCCTTTCAAAATACTCCTCATTGACAATGCCCCTGGTCACCCAAGTGCTCTGATGGAGATGTACAAGGAGATTAGTGGTGGTTTCATGCCTGCTAACACAACATCCATTCTGCAGCCCATGGATCAAGGAGTAATTTTGACTTTCAGGTCTTATTATTTAAGAAATACCTTTCGTAAGGCTATATCTACCATAAATAGTGTTCCTCTGATCTATCTGGGCAAAGTAAATTGAAAACCTGAAAAGGACTCACCATTCTAGATGCCATTAAGAAAATTCGTGATTCATAGGAGGAGGTAAAAATATCAACATTAACAGGAGTTTGGAAGAAGTTGATTTCAATCCTCATGGATGACTTTTAGGGGTTCGAGACTTCAGTGGAGGAAGTAATGGCAGATGTGGTGGAAATAGCAGGAGAACTGGAAGTGGAACTGGAGCCTGAAGGTGTGACTGGTTTGCTGCAATCCCATGGTACAACTTTAATGGATGAGGAGGTGCTTCTTACACATGAGCAGAGAAAATGGTTTCTTGAGATGGAATCTACTCTTGGTGAAGATGTTGTGAACGTTGTTGAAATGACAACGAAGAATTTAGAATGTTACATACACTTAGTTGATAAAGCAGCGACAGTTTGAGAGGATTGACTCCAATTTTAGAAGAAGTTCTGCTGTGGGTAGAATGCTATCAAACAGCATGTATGCTACAGAGAAATCTTTTGTGAAAGGAACAGTCAGTTGACATGGCAAACTTCATTGTTGTCTTATTTTAAGAAATTGCCATAGCCACCCCAACCTTCAGCAGCCATCACGCTGATCAGTCAGCAGCCATCGACACCGAGGAGGACCCTCCACCAGCAAAAAGATTACAACTCACTGAAGGCTCAGATGATGGTTAGCATTTTTTAGCAATAAAGTAGTCTTTTAATTAAGGTATGTACATTGTTCTTTGGACATAATGCTATTGCACACTTAATAAACTACAGTATAGTATAAACATAATTTTTATACGTACTGGGAAACCAAAAAATTCTTGTGACTCGCTTTATTGCCGTATTTGCTTTATTGCAGTGGTCTGGAATCGAGCCTGCAGTATCTCTGAGGTATTTCTGTATAGTAAAATGATCAAAACTAAAAGAATAATGTTGGTGCATTATTAATTAATTAATTAAACTATAGTTGTTATTCACATTTTACCAGTTTTTCCACTCTTGTCCTTTTTCTGTTCTAGGATTCGATTCAGGATCCCATATTGCATTAAGCTGTCATGTCTCCTTAGTCTTCTCTAATCTGTGACAATTCCACAGCCTTTCCTTGTCTTTTATGACTTTGACAGTTTTGAAGAGTGCTAGACAGATGTTTTTGTAGACTGTTCCTCAGTTTGGGTTTGTCTGATGATTTCTTATGGTTAGATGGAGGTAACAGATTTGGTGGAGAAATACCACGAGATGATGTGCCCTTCTGAGTGCATTGTATTAGGGGGTACATGATATTGAAATGTTTTATTTCTGATGATGTTAACCTTAATCCCTTGGTTAAGGTGATGCCTGCTAGGTTTCTCCACTGTAAAGTTACTATTTTCCCTTTGTAATTATTGAACATTTTAGAAGATATACTTTGGGACTCTGCAAATATCCTGTTTCTCCTTAAACTTTTGCCCACTGATTTTTGCCTTTATAAATTGATCTTACCTATAGTAATTATTACTGTGGTCTTCTAATGGTGATTTTTCTATTTTCCTCATTCCTTCTTTTTTTTATTTTGTAAAATATTTTATTGTTATTTTGGAGAAAATTTACATACAAATTAGGTTCTCATTTAACAATTTCTATACATATTATTCAGTGACATTGGTTGGACTTTTCACAGTGTGTCTGCGTTCTTATCATTTCCATCTGGTTGTTCTGTTTCCTTTAATCTAGCTTCCTTGTCCCCCTTTACCTTCTCATTTTTGGTCTAGGGTAAATGTTGACTGTTAGGTCTCATTTAGATGATTGTTTAGAGGAGCACAGTACTCACGGGGGATAGGTATTATTTATTTTATGAGACACTCTGTCTTTAGGCTGATAGGTGACCTCTGGGAGTGGTTTGAGTTCTAAGTTTAATTGGTATCCCAAGGTGATAGTCTTGGGGGCTCCTCTAGTCTTTACCGATCCAGTAAGTCTGACTTTTTTTAGGAATTTGAGTTTTGTTTTACATTTTTTTTCCCTTTCTATTTGGGACCATCTGTTGTATCCCTGGTCGAACAGTCGGTAGTGGTAGCCGAGCACCATCTAGTTCTTCTGGTCATGGTTTGTGTAGACTATTAGTCATGTAGACTAGTTTTTTCCTTGAATCTTTGGTTTCCTTCTTTCTTTTGCTCCAGACGCGTAGAGACCAATAGTTGTATCTTAGAAGGCCGCTGACAAGCTTTTAAGACCCGAGACGCTACTTACCAAACTAGAATGTAGAACATTATCTTTATGAACTGTGTTGTGCCAGTTGACTGAGTTGCTCCCTGAGGCTGTGGTCCTAAACACTCAAACCCAGTAACCCAATCCTGTGGGGTGTTTGGTTATGTCTAGGAAGTATCCGTAACTGTGCCCCATGTGCTTTATTTTATATATGAATATATATGCAGTACACACAAACATGTATACACATTTGTCTATAGAAGCACCTATACATATGCACCCATATATTCATATATACTTACCTATACATATATTAGCATACATTCTTCCTGTGTAGCCACACACATATGTTTTGGTTGTTATTACCATTATTGCAAAAGTGTGTATGTTGTGGCTTTTATCAAAATCGTTCCTTATTCTTGTGTACTTCTTTGTGTCATCTTTTACCTTCCTTGGTCACATTGTGCTGATTTCACCCTTATTCAATATTGCCTTACTCATCACTAAAACTAACAAGTGTCCGCTATCTAGAAAGTGATTCCCTCTCTCTCCCTCCCATTCTTCTTAACCACCAAAGAATGTTGCTTTCTGTATGTATACCTATTCATGTGTTTTTATAATAGATCATACAATATTTGTCCTTTTGTGATTGACTTATTTCAGCATATGTCCTCCATATTCATTTAAGTTATAGTATATTTTGAGAATTCATCATTATTCTTTATGGCCGCTTAGTATTCCGTTGTGTGTATGTACCAGCATTTGTTTATCCATTCATCTGTTGATGAGCAGTTGTTTCCATCTTTTTGTTATTGTGAATAATGCTGCAGTGAACATAGGTGTGCATATATCTGTTCGTGTCAGTAGTTTTAGTTTTCTAGGGAATATACCTAGGAGTGGGATTGCTGGATCATAGGATATTTCTATTTCTAGCTTTTTGAGGAAGTGCCATACCATTTTCCATAGTGGTTGAACCAGTTTACAATCCCACCAGTAGTGGAGCAGGGTTCCAGTCTCTCTACAACCTGGCCAATATTTGTTGTTTTCTGTTTTTTTGATCAGTGCCATTTTTGCAAGGGTGAGATGATATCTTATTGTAGTTTTGATTTAAATCTTGCTAACGATCATGAGCATTTCCTCGTGTGTCTATTAGCTGCTTGAATGTCTTCTTTGCTGAAGTGTTTGTTCCTCATTCCTTTATTTATTCATTGGCATTTTTCTGTAAGGAAGCGTTGTCCCTTCTTCCCCATTTATATATTTATTTAGTCATTTATTTGTATCAGTATGGATGCATGGATATTTATTTTATTCTTTAGATTCTAATCTAATAACTTTATTTTGTTGCTCAAATTGTTTCAGCTTTGGCTGTTAGGTCTTCTGTCAGGTTGACTCCTTTGTTCTGTTGACATATCTACCCCGACGTTTTATTTTTTATCACTTTATTACTTTCTGTAACCACAAGATGCTCCAGCTTTATCTTGTGTGTTTTTCTTGGCCCTGGCTTGGAATCTACCACTTCTCTAAGGAGACATAGTTCCTTTTATTGGAGAATGTTCTTTAGAAACCAAGATCTGGGTGCTAGGTATGCTCACTGCTACTGGGGTAGCACTGCTTCTTAGGCCCTCTCAACTAGAAATATAAGGATACCACTGCTTTTGAACAAGCTGATCGCATGCCTTTCTTGATATGTTGTTGTGTGCTGTCAAGTCGATTCTGACTCATAGTGACCCTATAGGACGGAGTAGAACTGCCCAATAGGTTTCCAAGAACATAATCTTTACGAAGCAGGTTGCCATGTCTTTCTCCCATGGAGCAGCCCTGGGTTTGAACCGGTGACCTTTTGGTTAACAGCTGAGTGCTTAACCACTACGCCACCAGGGTTCATTCTACTTGATATAGGAAACTCAAAGGCAAAGTTTCTCTTATAATAGATTATATACTATTATTATTATCCATAGGAAAGGTACATCAAGGTACTAAGAACACTTACTTCATGAAATTATTATCAGTTAAGAGTTGAAAGACTTTATTTAAAAAAAAAATTTGTTTTAGTATGTTGTTAGGTGCTGTTGAGTTGGTTCTGACTCATAAAGACCTTATATATAACCGAATGAAATGTTGCCCAGTCTTGCATCATCCTCACAATCATTGCTATGTTTGAGCTCATTGTTGCAGCCACTGTGTCAGTCCATCTTATTGATGGTCTTTCTCTTTTTTGCTGACCCTCTGCTTACCAAGCATGATATCCTTCTCCAGGTATAGGTCCCTCCTGACAACATGTCCAAAGTATAGTTGACCATAATTAATAAGCTCTATGGTAACTATTCTAAAATCTTAGTTGTTGAGTAATAATCCAATGAAGCGAGAAATGTTATTCAGTTTCCCTGGTGTACTTTTCACAGAAAGTTTTATTTTGGAGGTTACTTCAAGAAGAATGGCTTAAAGCTATGGGCCCTTTGTTGAGTTTTTTGGTTTATTTTGTTTGTTTGTTTCCCCAAACAGACATTGGCCAAACCTACTTTAAGATGTTTCCAGTATAATATTATGGCAACACTACTATATATATTAGAATTTGAGGGCCTTGATTTTTTTTTCTTTTTTTTTTTAGGGTTCTCAAGGCTGTAATCTTTTTTTATTTTTTTAATTGTACTTTAGATGAAGGTTTACAGAACAAACTAGTTTCTCATTTAACAGTTAGTACATATACTGTTTTATGACATTGGTAAACAACCCCATGACATGTCAACACTCTCCCCTTCTAGACCTTGGGTTCCCAATTATCAGCTTTCCTATCCCCTCATACCTTCTAGTCTTGACTAGATTTCCTTCTTTAGGGTGAGTCTATAAAGTTTAAAGCCATACTGATTACAAATATATCATTTTGGTGACCTTTGTGACTTTATTTATTTACTTATTTTTGACTAGGTAATCACATGGATCAAAAATTGAAAGTTCAAAAGATATATGGTTAAAAGGCAGCCTTCCACAACTTTTCTGTGGCTACCCTCTATTCCTTGGAGGCAGCTATTGTTACCAGTATCTTATGTGTCCTGAGATTTTTTTTTTTTTTTAATTGTACCTCAGGTGAAGGCTTACAGAACAAATAGTTTCTCATGAAATAGTAGTACACATATTGTTTTATGACATTGGTTAACAACCCCACAACATGTCAACCCTCTAACTTCTCAACCTTTTCTTTTGGTGAAAATACACATAGCCAAAGATACACCATTTCAAAAATTTCTACATGCACAGTTCAGTGACATAGACTGCGCTCTTCCAGTTGTGCTGTTACTGTCACTTAACATGAAGGCTTACAGAACAAAATAGTTTCTCATTTAACAGTTACTACAAATGTTGCCCTGTGACAATGATAACAATCTCACAACACATCATCAATATCCTTACTCAGCCTTGGGTTCCCTATCACCAGCTTCCTTGTCCCCTTCTGCCTTCTGGCCCTTGTCACTGGACTCCTGTACCTCGTTAGTCTCATTTGGTTTTATGCCTTCTGAGATATTTTATGCATTTACAAGCAGATACATTTTATAGGTTTTTGTGACTCCATTTTGTGTTTTTCCTTATCTTTTCTTACCTGCTTAAAAAAATCATCTTCCTGTTTGTTTTTTTTCCTGTTTATTTTTGATAATTATAAAATAATACATGTTCATTGCTAAAGATTCAGAAAATGCAGAAAAGATCAAAGAAACTAAAAATCTTTTGTACCAGAGATGATCCTTGTTAACATTTATGTTTATTTTTCCAAGTATTTTTTATTGTATACATACATATACATTTTTTCTGAAATAATTAAGTGAATGAATGCTTATAAATATTTAAAATAAAAATTCAATAATATTTTACATTGTATTTTATGACTTGCTTTTCCATTTAAGTATATTTCATGGACATCTTTTCTTCAGTAAATACAGATTATAGTGTACTTTTAAATTTTAACTATTTTGAAATAATTTTCGATTTTCTAAAAACTTGCAAAAATAGTACATAGAGTTCCTGTTTACTTTTAACCCAGCTTCTCCTAATGTTAACATCTCACACAACTCTAGTACAATTATCTGAACCAGGAAATTAATGTTGATATGGTGTTATTAATTAATCTACAGGCCTTATTTTAGAATATTGCCAATTGTTCATTTTCAGGTCCAAGATCTAATTCATGATCTCACATTGCATTTAATTGTCATATCTCCTTAATCTTTTCCAGTCTGGGACAGTTCCTCAGACTTTCCTTGTCTTTCATTATTTTGGTGTTTTCGAAGAGTAATTTTTTAGAATGTCTCTCAATGTGTTTACCTTATATTTTCTCATGATTAGACTGTGGTTATGCTTTTTTGGCAGGTGTACCACATTTTTGCACTAGTATCACAGACATTTTTGTGTCCATCTCAATGTATTATATCAAGAGATTCTTGATGTCGATATGTGCACTGTTGATATGTGAACTGGTTGATATATTTTTGGTGATGTTAATTTTGATTATTTGCTTAACGTAATAAATACCAGATTTATCTACTGTGGAATTATTTTTCCCTTTGCAAGTATTTTGTTTCTCATCATGTTTTTGCCCACTAGTTTTAGCATCCGTCGATGACACCTGCCTTTTACGTAAACTACTATGGTTTTTGCCAAGTAGTGATTTTCTATTTCCATCTTTCCTTCTATATTCATTACTTATAATTCTTCTGTAAGGAAGAGCTGTTCTTTCTCTCCCACTATTTTTCAACTATTTATATCACAGTAGATTTTTAACTGTAAAATGTTCCATCGTGTATATGTATCATAATTTATTTAAATAAACCTCCATGTGGACATTGGATTATTTCCAGCTTTCAGTATTGTAAGCTTTGTAATGAATGTACCCCTTTGGGCACTTGCCCACTTATTTCTCTAGGATAAATTACCTTAAAAAAATAATTTCTGAATCTAAAGGTGCACACTTTAAAAGTACATATTATGAATGGAGACACCCCGAGAGTATGGCCGCTGGGTACCCTCTTAACTCATTACTGAAGTCACTCCTGTGGTTTACCCTTTAGCCAAAGATTAGATAGGCCCATAAAATAAAACGAGACTAAATGGGTACACCAGACCAAGGGCAAGGATGAGAAGGCAGGAGGGGAACTCAGGGTCAAGAAGGGGAGAGTGTTGACATGTCATGGGGTTGGCAACCAATGCCACAAAACAGTATGTGTATTAATTGTTTAATGAAAAACTAGTTTGCTCCGTAAACCTTCATCTGAAGCACACAAAAAAGTACATATCACCCCCTTGAAAGGTTATTATGAATGACATTCAAATAAGCAGCATGTGAGAGTCAGTGCCTATTTCCCCACATTATGAACAACATTTCTCACCAGCTTCTAATTTGTTATCTTATTGTGTTTTGGAACTGGATAGAATGTACATGAATAACTTTTTGGAGTGGGTAAAAATTTCAGGGGGATAGAAAGAAGCTTATAGTTTAACATTAAACACTCACAATGAGCGCTGCCCCACAGTGGAAAGAGATGCACTATATGGAAGAGAATTCCCATCACTGGAAATGTTTAGATCAAGACTTAAAGCCACTTGTTGGGAATGATGTAGAAGGGATCAGATAAACTCTGAGGCCCCTCTTTTTCCTGGGAGTATATAATACTTGAGTTTATGGCTGTCTGCCTATGTCTCCAATGTTTGAGTAAACTTGGATGTCTTGTTTTTCAGTGGTTGAAGGCCTCTCACTATTGGACTTGGGAGTGTCTCCGTATTCTGGAGCAGTATTCCATGAAGTAAGTGTTCTTGTTTTCTTTTCTGGGTACTAAAAGTAGTTTATAGTCACAGATACCAAAGCCTACCCTCTGTTTGTTTTGTACTAACATTTAAAAAGATCTATTTTGGAAAATCATATTTAGAAGCAGACCTTTTTTAGATGTCCTCTGCATAAGAAGGTTTCACAACTGCAGTGGGAATGATCCAGACTTAAGATTGTAATTTTGGGAAGCAGATGAGGCTTCTATAGAAGTTACTTTAAATGACAAATAAATGGTAAACAGTCCCCAGACCATGAATAAATTGTATGCTAATGGGCATGTACTTTAGGTCTTTGGAACATGCTTTCCCGTGAAAACTGTGACAGCAGCGTTAGTTTCTTAGAAAGCCCACTAAAACCTATTTAATCCATTATTAGTTCTTAAGAATAGTAAAAACACTCTTGGTTAAACTACTGTCATCTCTTGTTTCAATTACTGCAACAGCTTCCTGACACATGTTTCTACCTTCAGTCTTGTTCATTTACTCTTTGTTCGGCAGTCAAAGCCATCTTTCTAAAATGTGAATCTGATTTTGTCACTGGCTTGCTCAGTACCTTTGAATGCTAACCGTTGACCTCAGAATAAAATCTCAACACCTTAGAGGGTCATACAAAGCCCTGTGGCTTCTGCTCACCATATCAACCGCATTTCTTTCCACTCTCTTTCCCATTCTTATTAGCATATCGTTCTAAAGTAGAAGTCTTCCAATTTGACATTGTTTCTCCTAATTTTTATAGTTGTCTCCCTTATACTTATTTTGAGAACAAAGTTTTCTTTTGGAACTTCACATCTACCTAGGCTTTTGAAAGCATTAGACTTAGTTCTCATAGAAATAACAGTTATCTTTTGCATTTATATTTCATTATCTTTGTATTACTATTTAATTGAATCACAGTAAGAGAAACTGCTGGCAGAAACAGACTAGGAGCTATTTAAGGAACAACAATAAATTATTTAAAATTTTTTTAAAAAAGATTCAGGTCATACAGAGTATGTTCTCTGACCACAGTGGAATTAAATAAAATATTAATAACAGAAATATATCTGGAAAATCCTCAAATATTGGAAAACTAAGTAACACATTTCTAAATAACCCATAGATCAAAGAGGAAATCTAAAGGGAAATTAGAAAGTATTTTGAACTGGATGAAAATGAAAGCACAACATATCAAAATATGTGGGATGCTTCTAAAGCAGGACTTAAAAGGAAATTTGTAGCACGAAATGCTTATATTAGAGAAGAAGAAAGGTCTCAAATCAGTGACCTCAGCTTCTACCTTAAGAAACTAGAAGAAGAAAGGCAAATTAAACCCAAAGTAAGCAGAATAAAGGGAATAATAAAAATCTGAGCAGAAATAAATGAAATAGAAAACAAAAATAATAAAATCACTGAAACCAAAAGCTGGTTCTTTGGGACAAACAATACAGTTAATAAACTTTTGGGAATGGTAGCTATGTTCACTGTCTTTGGTTTTGGTGGTGATTTCATGGTGATGTATGTATATATGTATGTATATATATGTATATGTGTATATATATGTCAAAACTTAATGAAATTGTACACTTTAAATATGTGCAATTTATTATATGCCAGTTATACCTCCATAATGCTAAAGTTTAAAAATAATGTGATTTCAGTTAATGGTAAGTACATGCGGAAAAATAAAGCTGAGTAAAAGGATAAAGAGTGATGATGGTCATGTGGTCAGTATTTTATAAACTGTGGTCAGGGAAGGCTGTCTGAGGAGGTGAAATTTGAATAATGACCTAAATGAAGCAAGCAAGCCATATGATGGCCCTGATTTGGGAATGAACTTGGCATTTGTGAGTTGTAGAAAGATGGACTGTGTGGCTAAGGCAGAATGAGCAAGGGGAAAATGATAGACATGAGTTATGAGAGGAAGTTAGAGGCCACATTTTTAGGACTTTGTATAAACATGGTTAGGAGTTTGGATTTTATTTTTAGTGTGACGGGAAGACATTGGAGGCTTTTAAACAGGGAGAGAAGTGATCAGATTTTATCTTTTATGTTTAATAAGTATTGTTGTGGTTACTGTGAGGGAAATTGGCTCTAGAGGTACAGTGTGATGGATCACTTTTTTGCGGCCTTTCTAGCCATGGTCTTCTAACTCCCACTCATCTGATTGGGTGGGACTCTGTGATAGAGTAATTGTGGCCCACCAAAAGGATTGGTCAGTTTTGCCATCTTGCTGGGTATGAAATGAGCCACCCCAGAGGCGAAAAAGAGGATACCACCACCACCACCAAGGAAGAACAACCAGGAGCCAGCACATCCTTTGGACCTGGGATCCCTGCACTGAGAAGCTCCTGGAACCAGGAAATCGAGAGAGAGAGAGAGAGAGAGAGAGAGAGAGCTGTAACACCGAAGATGGCAAGAAGTGGTGGCAGAGAAACAGCAGCAGGAGAGACTGGCAGGAGATGGCATGGTGGGCTTCCAGGCCCATGGAGTGAGAAAACTGAGTACCTTTGGGCCAAAGCTTACTGGCAGAGTGGGGTGCCTCTGAGCACTTATTGGCAGAGCTAAAAGAGCTTTGTAACACTCGTCTGAGCAGGGCAGAGGCTGGGGGCCAGGGAAGCAAGCATGGCTGGGAAGAGGCTATCCTGACAAAAGAACTGTATCCTGAGTGTTCCTCAACCTGAATTGTAGCCTTTAAACTTCCATAATAAACCCCATAATCGTGAGTATTGTCTGTGAGTTCTATGTGGCCTTTGCAATGAGTTATTGAACCCAGCAAAGAAATAGAGAATGCCATGGGAGGGACGGTTGGTGTCAGAATTGGTAAAGATGGCGGAGAGAGGAGGCATGTCTGATGTCTGCCTCATAGGAATCAGCCTTGGGCTGTTGATCTTGATTCTC
The DNA here is from genome assembly GCF_000243295.1 of Trichechus manatus latirostris. NCBI lineage: Eukaryota > Metazoa > Chordata > Mammalia > Sirenia > Trichechidae > Trichechus > Trichechus manatus. Next base: position 29,377,140 of record NW_004443944.1, read on the forward strand.
CTTCCCCCTTGTGAAGTTAGAGGAGATCAGACACCACCCCCGTGCTCTTTTTACAAGGGGCGAGAGGTGATAAGGATGCTGTTGCAGTAGTCTAAGCAGGATGATGATGCCATGAAACTTGAGTTATATTTTTAGAAGTAACTTGCTTTGATAGATTTCATGTGAGATATGAAGGCAAGACAGGATTCAAGGATCCGATTCTAGGATAACAGTATTTTTTGGCCTGAGCAACTGAATATTGGTGTTATTTATGGAAATGAGGCATACTGGTAGAGGAGCAGGGTTTGGGAGAGGGGAGGGGAAATCAAGAATTCAGATTCTGCCACATTAAGTTTGAAGTGCTTATTAGACATCCAAATGGAGATGCGGAAGCAATTGGCTATACAAATGTGAAACTCAAGAGGAGAGGTCCAGCTTGAGGTATAAAATTCTGATCTATTAGACCACAGATGTTATTTAAAGCCAGGGGACTGGATGTGATCGCCTAGTGTGATTGCCAGCCTCTAAAATGGCCCCCAAAGATTTTCACCTCTTTTGTAGTCCCCTCCCAGGGTTGGTCTGTGTGACCAATAGAATACGGCAGAAGTGATGATATATCACTTCCGAGATTAGGTTATAAAACATACTGCAGTTTCCATCTTGGACTCTATCTTAGATCACTTGCACTGGGGGAAGTTATGTCATGAGTAATAGCCTCATGGAGAGGTCAGTGTGTTGAGGAGCTGGATCTTCCTACCAACAGTCACGTGAGTGAGCTTGGAAGTGGATACTCAAGCCCCTTCAGAGACTGCAACTCCAGCTGACAGCTTGACTGCAACCTTGTGAGAGAACCTGAGTCAGAACCGCCCAGCTAAGCCATTTCTCAATTCCTGACTCCTAGAAACTGCGTGAGATGATAAATGTTTTTTGTTTCAAGCTGCTAAATGTTTGGGTAATTTGTTACTCAGAAATGGATAACAAAAAAGAAAGAAATAGATAACTAATACACCTAGGAAATAAATTTAGATAAAAAACACTGAGATCTGGGGGAGAGGAGCTAGCAAATAAAGCTGAGAAGGAAAATCAGAAAAATGTGGTACATGGAAGCCAAATGAAGAAAGTGCTTCAAGGAGGGAGTAAAAAACTATGTGAAATGCTGCTGCAAGGTTGGGAAAATTAGGACTGCAGATTGATGATTGATTTGCTGAAATTGAGATCTTTGGAAACAATAATTTCAGCGGAGTGTGGAGATAAGACACTGATTGAAGTATATTGTGGAGAGGAAATGGAAAGACAGTTCAGACAACTTTTTTGAGGAGCTTTGCTCTAAAGGGGGGCAAAGAAATGGTATAGTAGATGGTGGAGGATGTCTACTGAAGATTCTTTAAATATAAGGGATTTGCATTTTTGGGTGCTGATGGGAATAATCCTGTGGATGGAGAAGTTGATAATGTAGGATGTTGATGTTGTTAGTTGCCATGGAGTCAGTTCCTACTCATGGCCACCACATGTATGCGTAAGATTTTCAAGGCTGTGATCTTTTGGAAGCAGATCACCAGACCTATCTTCTGAGGTGCTCTGGATGTGTTTGAACCACCAACGTTTTTGCTAATAGTCAAATGCTTAACCGTTTGTGCCATCCAGGGATTCTGATAATGTAGGATAAAACCAAAAACTAAACCAAACCCACTGCCATCGAGTCGATTTTGACTCATAGTGACCTTATAGGACAGAGTAGAACTGCTCCATAGGGTTTCCAAGGAGTAGCTGGTGGATTCAAACTGTTGACCTTTTGATTAGCAGCCATAGCTCTTAACTACTGTGCCACCAGGGTAGAATAGAGACAGGATAATTGAAAGAGTAGAGTCCTTGAGGAAGCGAGAAGGAATGGGATCAATTTCATAGGTAGAGGAATTGGTTTTAGGTAGGAAAAAAGAAAGTTTATTCTTTTTTCTTAATAAGAAAAAGGCAGACAATATGGGGATAGATATAGGAAGTTGGTCCACTGAGTGGTGGGAAAATAAACTGGTTCTCATTTAATTGCTTTTTTCGCAGTGAAATAAGAAGTGAGACTGTCAGCTGAAAGTGAGAAGTGGTGAGGGAAGTGGAAGATTTGAGAGAAGTTATGAAATAGTCTTCTCAGAAAGAGTATGTTGAATGAATAAATGCAAGAGCTATATCTAGCAACTTAACCATCATTTGAAACGTTTCTATTGGAAAATACAGTCTTAGATACAATGAGAGACCCTAGAACACATTTTTATTCCTCACCAAGTGTGTGTGTGTAGAGGGGTGTCTAAAGGAGGGTAAAGATGTAGTAATTTCCAGCTACCAGAAGCATGTTGGCTATTTATGCCTGAATGAGATAACCCTGCTAGAACTGTTACTCTTGAGGAATTCTGAATTATGGGGCAAGAGCAGTTGCTTCCCCCAAACACAATGGGGATAACTTCAAACCCAGAATCCCCTGCTCTCCATTCCTGAACATGGGTTAATTTGCTTGTAAGCTGGGTGCTCTTAAATCAGGAGCTAAATATATATGTGTGTGTGTATATACATATATAGGTGTAAATATATATACACATATATTTAAGGTAACCTCTATTTTATTCAATAAACTTGCTTCCAGAAATAGAAAGGAATAGGCGGTTGTTCTCCAAACACGTAATGGTTTTACATTTGTCAGGTTATATGTCAGATAGAGGATTATTAATTCAAACATCATAAGATGGGGTTCTTTTTTACAGTAATTATTTTCTTTGGCATTTCATAAATCAGAAAATTATAAATGAGAGATTTTTTCCAGAGTTACAGAACTAATAATCTGAAAATGGAGCTACCTCTATTTTAATGTAAGAAATAAAATTATGTCAAAGTAAATGAAAAGAACACTTTTGAAGGAAATTTTACTAATGCTTTGCATTACTTATTTCTTAATCTTGGGCAGATTTTATTATCTACTCTTAGGGAAAGGTAAGAATATGTGAAAATTGAGAAGAAAATTCTGTACAGGAGAGAAGAAAAGGAATTTAGCAACCACAGATTAGATTTTATAAATGCTTTCAACAGACAGTTCTGTTTTTGTGGTTAGCCAAGTACTGGTAGTAAAATTATGAGTTTATCCACACCCATACCTACCCCCAACTGGGAGTAGTCACTCAAATGGAGATGTAGCATAAAGATAAATTATATTCAGTATATACTTCTCTGCAGTAGTATGGTATACAATTTAACTACTGCATACATGTAAGTTTATTTTGGAAACTTACCCATTTCCTGATAGACTTTTTGAGAACTGTTGGTTCTGATATTTCTGAGACCTATTTAGAGCCATTCTAAATTATCTTAAGTATCAAAACACTTTGAAAGCAGGCTATTGGTAATATAAATATCAAGTTACTACTTCTTGATAACAAGGATGAGTGAAAAAAGAATCTGTTAGTAGATAATTGTGAAAGCTTAATACTTTTAGAACTTTGAAAGGCAAAGTTGATGCTATTTTCAAAAAGATAAAAGGTTGATCTTGAGTAGCTAAGGTATTGAGGTTTACTGTATGCTTGGCACTGTGCTATCTACTTATGTATATTACTGTCTCAGTCATCTAGTGCTGCTCCAACAGAAATACCACAAGCGGATGGCTTTAACAAAGAGAAGTTTATTTCTTCACAGTCCAGTAGGCTACACGTCCAAATTCAGGGTGTCAGCTCCAGGGGAACGCTTTCTCTGTTGGCTCTGCAGGAAAGTCCATGTCATCAGTCTTCCTTTGGTCTGGGAGCTTCTCCGCGCAGGAACCTCAGGTCCAAAGGATGCACTCTGCTCCCAGCACTGCTTTCTTGGTGGTATGAGGTACCCCTGTGTCTCTGCTTGCTTCTCTCTTTTATATCTCAAAAGAGATTGCATTAAGACACTAATCTTGTCAGCCTCATCAGTAAAACCTCATCACAGTGATAGAATTTATAACACATGAGGAGATCACATATAACCTCATCATAGTGGTAGAGTTTACAACACATAAGGAAATCACATCAGGTAACACAATCATACAATACTAGGAATCATGACCTAGCCAAGTTGCTGCCCACATTTTTTGGGGGACACAATTCAATCCATGACAGTTACCTTACTTAATTCTCCGAATAACCCTGTGAAATAGGTCATTATTTCATTTTATAGCTGAGGAAACCAAGACTCAGAAGAAGAAGCAATGTGCCCAAAGCTACACAGGTGGAATCAGGATTTAAACTTTGGAGTCTGATGCCAAAGCCTGTGTTCTCTCCACCATGCTAACTTTTTCTCACTAAAAAGCCTACCAGTGACTCTTAGCAATATTATAGGACACATTTTTGCATGTAGTTGGGGGTTGGAAGGTGGTTATATGCTTTTCTTCTAGTTCTGGTCGACTGGTGGACTGGCTTGTAGCAGACCAACCCCCCTGACCAGAACAACTAGAAAAGCAGGATGAATTAAAAAAATAAAATTGAAGACATTGGAAAGTACCAGGATAGCCAGGATTTGGGGGGGCCAAGATCCCAAAGAGAAGGCAAGTGAAAAAAATGAGACTGACCGAGCTGCTTTTTCCTTTGAAGCATTTACCAATTTGTAAGTGGCTCAGGCTGAGAGGCAGGGCAGTAGAACAGAAATTGTCTGGTAAGAAGCTACGCAGAACTGTTGGCAGTCTCAAGATACTGGGGAAATACAAATTAGAGGGTAGGGCATACTGAGGTGGCGGCACTCTGGTAAAGGCATTAACTTCCAGTTGGGACTGCTGAAGTACTGCATTCTAGGAGTAAGGTTAAACCAGATACAGACCAGTCTTACATATACTGAATCCAACCTCTGATTACCTCAATGTGTAATTAGATTAAGGTGATCCGATTCTATTCTAACTGCTTTCCAGAAGCTAAAGAAATCCTTTCTGGAAGAAAATAGCCTCATCCCTGGGTGGCACAAATGGTTAAGCAGTCGACTGCTAACCAACATGTTGGTGGTTCAAACCTACCCATAGGCATCTCAGAAGAAAGTCCTGGTGATCTACTTCTGAAAGGTCAGAGCCTTGAAAACCCTATGGAGCACAGTTCAACTCTGACACGTGGGGTCTCCATGAGTTGGAATCTACTCAGTGACAACTGGTTTGGTTTTATTCTTTTTTTTATAGTCTCTGTAAATTTTCATACTTAATATCATTCAATCAAAAATTACCAAGCATAATGAGGGATAGAGAAAAAAATAGACATCAAAACAGACCCACAAGTGATCCAGATATTGGAGTTATCAAACTTGGACTTTAACATAACTGTGATCAGTTATTAATAATGTTTAAAAAGTAGATGACAAGATAGAGAATTTCACCAGAGAACTGGAATATGTAAAATGAACATTCTAGAACTGGAAAATGTAATAACAAATTAAGAATGCAGTAAATAACTTTAACAGCAGATTTCACAAAGCTAGCAGAATATTAGTGATCTGGAATACAGGTCTGTAGAAAATATCCTGTGGGCATTTGGAGACAAGAAGGAAATAAAACAGAACAAAACCAAACCTAAGAGATCTACGAGAAACAATAAAAAGATCTACCATACATATAAATGGAGTTACGGAAGAGGAGAAGAAACAGAATGAGACAGAAACAATATTTGAAGAGATTAAAGATTGAAAATTTTTTCAAAACTTATGAAAGACATAACAATTCAAGAAGTTCTAGAAACCCAAGCTGGATAAATTCAAAGAAAAACATACATCATGATAAAATTACTTAAAACCAGACAAATAGATTAAAAGCAGCTGGGGGTGGTAGTGGGGTGGTAGTGGTGGTGATGGTAATTATCTTTAAAAAAGCAACAGTAAGATGGAAACTAATTCTCAACAGAAAGGGTGAGATCCAGGAGACAGTGGGAAGATATCTTTACAGTGCTGAAAGAAAATATCTGCCAGCATAGAATTCTATACTAAGTGAAAGTGTTTTTCAGAAATGAAGGCAAAATAAAGACATTTCCTATAGTGCAGTGGGTTTCTCTTATATATGGCCTTTCTGGCCTTGAGTTTATTATTCTGCCAAAAATGATTGGCTGGACCACAATCTTGCAAGGGATTGGTCGATTACTATGCAAATAGGGTGTAAAACCACTCAGTAGGATTAAGTGACCTTGCAGGAGATTGATCAGTTTGTGGCCCGGCTAGGAGGGCCGTGCTTTGAAATTGATAAGGAGCTTGCCTGTAAGCAGCCAAACTGACAGAGGTTTTTAGAGAGGCATTGAGAAAGAGAGAGAAGGAGAGAGCTGTAATATGGGTCACGAGCTGTTACACTGAAGATAGCATGGGATGGCGGCAGCAGTATGAGCAGCAGCAGTAAGAGCAGCGGGACCCACGGGAGCAGCAAACGGCTGCAGTAGTTCTTGCTGGCCCACAGAGAGAGAGCTGAGCACCTTTTGGCAGAGCCAAAAGAGCTGTAACATTTGCCTTAGCAGGGCAGAGGCACAGTGGCAGAGGCCAGGCCCAGAGAGGCCCAGTGGCAGCACAATTCTTGGCAGCCATGCAGGCCCCTGAGCAGTGTGGTGGTAGCCAAGCTGCTAGCATGTCAGAGAAGCTGAGAGAGCTGTCCTGGCTGAAAGCTGGGCCTGATTAATGAACTGGATCCTGTCTACTGAGTTATATCCATTTACTTCCAAGTTGATCCTGATTCTGAGTTGTAGTCTATCTTTTACTAATAAACCACTTAACTGTAAGTACAGTTCATAAGTTCTGTCATATGTTGCAGTGAATTACTGAACCCAACAGAGGGGAGAAAGAGTACGGAGGAGAAGGGAGAGTAGTTCGTGTCAGGTGATGGAGTGGTACAGCAGTTTGGAGAAGTTGGAAATCTAGGACATCTTTAACGTCTACCTCATAGGAGCCAGCTTTGTGCTGATTCTTATTAAAGAAATTATTTATTTCCAAACAAAAAAAGGTGATAGAATTTGTTGCCAGCAGACTTGGATTTAAAAACAACAACAACAAAAGCAGAATGATGATTCTAGATGGCAGCATGGAATATAGGAGGGAATAAAGAACAATGAAAATGGTAAATATGTGGGTAAATCTAAATGAATATTGACTGTATAAGATATAATAATAATACCTTGTGGGTTTAAAATATGGTAGAGTTACAATTTTAATAACAGTAATAAATAACACATATAACAAGAATAATAACATGAAAGGCTTGGGGAGCTACTTGGAGTTAAAGTGTTTGAAGGTCCTTGTATTGTGCAGGGAGTGGTAAAAGTCATCATTTATGTCATAATCTCATAAATCAAGAATGTATGTTATAATCTGTAGATTAACCACTAAAATAATAGTAGCTAAGTGTATAAACAACAATTTAATAGAGGGGAAAATGGAAAAATAGAAAATAATGCAGAAAGAAGCAAGAAAGGAAAGAAAATGCATATTGAAAATGGGACAAATGGAAAATAAATAGTAAGATGGTAAACTTAAACACAAATATATTGATAATTTCATTAAATATAAGTGGACTAAAAATCCAATGAAAAGACAATGATTATCAGGTTGGGTTAAAAACAAACAAACAAAACTATTACATGTTGTTTTCAAGAAAGACACCTATAAGTATACAAACGGTGGAAAGTAAAAAGATGGAAAAAGATATATCATGCAAATATTAGCCCAAAGAAGCTGATGTAGCTGTACTAATATAAGATTAAGTAGGCTTTGAGGCAAGAAATATTACTAAAGATAAAAAAGATTATAATGATAAAAAGATCAGTCCACCCAGAAGATATAGTTATTTGACGTATAAATGCATGTAACTACATAGCTTCAGTCAACATAAAGAAAACAAAAATCCTCACAACTGGACCAGTAAGCAATATCATGATAAACAGAGAAAATATTGAAGTTGCCAAGGATTTCATTTTACTTGTATCTACAATCAACAGCTTTGAAAATGGCATGATGGGGCATCTTCTGACCTCCTCTAACTTCACAAGGGAGAAGGAGAATCATTATCAGCATCAACAGCCCAAGGCTGATTCCTGTGAGGCAGAGGTCAGACATGCCGACACCCTTCCAACCTTTTTACCAATTCTAGACACCGACCATCCCTCCCATAGCACTCTCTACTTCTCTACTGGGTTCTATAATTTGTTGCAGTGGCCACACAGAACCTACAGACAATACTCTTGATTATGGAGTTTATTAAGGAAGTGACAAATTACAATTCAGGTTCAGGAATGTTCAGAATACAGTTCTTCAGTTTGTACAGCCTGTTCTCAGCCATGCCCTCAGGCATGCGTTTCTCTGGTCCCTGTGCCCTGCCCGGGCAAGTGTTACAAAGCTCTTTTAACTCTTTCAGTAAGTGCTTGGAGGCATCCCACTCCACCAGGAAGCTTCTTGCCCAAAGGCATTTAGCTTTCTCACTTAGTGGGCCTGGAAGCCACAGCACAGTCTCCTGGTTCTGCTGCCTCTACTGCTGCTGCTTCTCGCTCTTGCACGATTGTCTCCGCTGTCTTCCGTGTTACAGCTCTCTCTGTCTCCTGAATTTCGGAGGTTCTCAGTGCAGGGATCCTGGGTCCAAAGGACTCGCTCCATTCCTGGCTTTTCTTTCTTGGTGATTATGAGGTACCCCTTTCCACCTCTGGGATGGCTCATTTTAAGCCTAACAGATGACAGAACTAACCAATCTCCTCATTAGGGTTCTATACACCTTATTTGCATGTTCCCACCCCCACAAGGTTGCCATGCGCCTTACTTGTATTATTAGTAAGCTATCCAGTCCCCTTGGTGGGCCACAAGCACCTCATTTGCATAGTCCCACCCAGTCATTTGGTGAGAGTTACAAGACTATGGTGAGTAAGACCATATAAAAGTAATCCATTGCACCTCAATGCCCATGGAAGCAACAGTCAGGAAATCAAACAACGTATTGTATTGGGCAAATCTGCTGAAAAGGACCTCTTTAAAGTGTTAAAAAGCAAACACGTCACCTTGAGGACTAAGGTGCACCTGACCCAAGCCATGGTGTTTTCAGTTGCCTCACATGCATGTGAAAGCTAAGGAGGACTGAAGAAGAACTGATGCATTTGAATTATGGTGTTGGCGAAGAATATTGAATATACCGTGGACTACCAGAAGAACGAATAAATCTGTCTTGGAAGAAGTACAGCCAGAATGCTCCTCAGAAGCAAGGATGGTAAGACTTCGTCTCACAAACTTTGAACATGTTATCAGGAGGGACCAGTCCCTGCAGAAGGATACCATGCTTGGTAAAGTAGAGGGTCAGTGAAAAAGAGGAAGACCCTTAAAGAGATGGAGTGACAACAAACAATAATCTATGAATGAATACATACATAGATATGCCAAGAGGTGAGGGAGGGGATAAGGCAGCACACCCACCGGCAGATACAGGTTCCGTGGTGGAAATTTCTTTTTGTTAATTTGTTTATTGTAGTTTAAATGAAGTTTACATTTCAAGTTAGTCTCCCATACAAAAATTAATACATACATTGTTATGTGACCCTAATTGCTCTCCCCATACTGTGACAGCGCACTCCTCCTTTCTACCCCTGATTCCCCATGTCCATTCAACCAGCTCCTAACCCTCTCTGCCTTCCCATCTCACTTCCGGACAGAAGCTTCCCATTTAGTCTCTTGTATCTACTTGAGCTAAGAGGCACCCTCCTCACGAGTATCACTTTATGTCCCACAATCCAGTCCAATCCCTGTCTGAAGAGTTGGCCTTGGGAATTGTTTTAGTTCTGGGCTGATAGAAAATCCAGGGGCCATGCTTTCCCGGGTTCCTCTAGTCTCATTCAGATCAGTAAGTCTGGTCTTCTTACTGGAATTTGAGTTCTGCACCCCACCTTTCTCTTGCTCCACCAGGGACTGTCTGTTGTGTTTCCTGTCAGGGCAGTCATGGAAATTTCTAAATAAATGACTATAGGTGCTCCTCATATATTAATATCCACAGTAGAGCACACAAATGGCACAATCAGGAAAACTTCTTAGACATAACTAAACACTTCATAGAATGTAGTTCCCAGGCTCAAAGATAAAGGACCATAGACTTGGGGGACATCTATGTCAATCAGCACAATATAGTTCTTAAAGACAATGTTCTATGTCCTACTTTGGTGAGCAGCATCTGGGGTCTAAAAAGCTTGCGTGCAGCGATCTGAGATACAGCTGTCAGTTTCTTCTAGTCTGAAACAGAGGAGAGTGAAAAAAACTAAAGACTCAAGGGAGCAATTAGTCCAAAGGACTAATGAACCACAGAAGAACTAGATGGTGCCTGGCTACTACTGCCAACCGTTCTGACTGGGATTACAACAGAGGGTCCTGGACAGAGCGGGGGAAGAATGTAGAACAAAAGATTAAATTCACAAAAAAGACCAGACTTACTGGTCTAACAGAGACTGGAGGAACCCCCGAGACTGTGGCCCCCGGACACCCTTCTAACTCAGAATTGAAGCCACTCCCGAAGTTCACTTTACAGCCCAAGATTAGGCAGGCCTATAAAACAAACAGTAACACACATGAGGAACGTGCGTCTTAGCTCTATCAAGTATATGAGAACAAACAGGAAACACCTGCCCCAAAACAAAGACAAGAAGGTAGGGAGAGGCAAGAAAACTGGACAAATGGAACTGAGGAACCCGGGGTGGAAAGGGAAAGGAGGAGAGTGCTGACACACTGTGGGATTACAACCAATGTCACGAAACAATTTATGTATAAACTTGAATGAGAAACTAATTTGCTCTGTAAACTTTCACCTAAGCCAAAAAACCCATTGCTGTCGAGTTGATTCCGACTCATAGCAACCCTATAGTAAAGAGTAGAATTGCCCCATAGGGTTTCCAAGGAGCAACTGGTGGATTCGAACTGCCTACCTTTTGATTAGCAGCCAAACTCTTAACTACTGTGCCACCAGGGCTCCAACTTTCACCTAAAGTACAAAAAAAAAAAAGGTGGATTGACATAGTGGCTGCAACAATGGGCTCAAACATAGCAACGATTATGAGGATGGTGCAGAACCGGGCAGTGTTTCATTCTGTTGCTATGAGTTGGAACTGACTCGACAGCACCTAACAACAACATGGCTTCAAAATATGTAGAGGTAAAATTGATATACCTAAAAGGAGAAATAGACAAATCCACAGTCATAGTGGGAGTTTTTTTTTTTTTTTTTAATTGTGCTTTAAGTGAAAGTTTACAGTTCATGTCAGTTTCTCATACAAAAATTTATACACACATTGCTATGTGACCCTAGCCACTCTCCCAATAATGTGACAGCACACTCCTTCTTTCCATCCCAGATTTCCCGTGTCCGTTCAGCCAGCTCCTGTCCCTTTTTGCCTTCTCATCTTACCTCTGGACAGGAGCTGCCTATTTAGTCTCATGTATCTCATAGTAGATTTTTTAACAGACCTCACTCAGTTACTAATAAAACAAATAGACCCAAAAACTCAGTAAGAATATAGAAAAAGTAGACAAATCATTAAGAAAATTAATATAAATGCCATATATAGAATGCTGCATCCGTAAACATTAGTGTGCACACTCTTTTCAAGTATACATGAAACATTCACCAGATTGGTCATATGATGGACCAATAAAGCAAGTCACAACACATTTTAAATGATTGAAATCATACCGAGTATTTTCTCTGATCATAGTGGAATTAAGCTAGAAACCAATTATAAAAATATAAATAGAAAACCCATAAATATTTGGAAATTAAACATTGTGCATTTTTAAGTAGTCCATCAGTTAAAGACAAAATCTCAGTGCAAATTAGAATATACTTTGAACTGAATGATAATAAGAAAACAACCTATTAAAACTGTGCTGCAACTAAAGCTGTACTCATAGAGGAGTTTATTACATTAAATGAATATATTAGAAAAGAAGAAAGCCTGAAAATCAATGATGTAGGCATCATTAAAAAAGAAAAAGCAATTGAAAGCAGAAAATGTTGAAGAATACAGTAAAGTTCAGAAATTAATGAAATAGAAATCAAAAGTATAATAGAGAAAATCAGCAAAGCCCAAAGTTGGTTCTTTGAAAAGACTGATACAATTGAGAAATTTTTGGTAAGATAAGAAAGAGTAGTACAAATTACCAGTATCAGAAATGAAAAAATGAACATCACTACAGATCCTGCAGACACTAAAAAATAAGATATTATGAACAACTTTATGCCAATAAATTTGAAAATTTAGATAAAATGGACAAATTCCTATAAAAACACAATTTACCTAAACTGACAAAGGAAAAATAGCAAATCTGAATAGTGCTTTATCTGTGAATGAAATTGACTCTGTAATGAAAAATCTTCTCTCAGAAAACCCTAGTCCAGAAGGCATCTCAGTGAAATTTCCCAAATCTTTAAGGAAGAAATAACACTCATCTTACGAACTCCTTAGAGAGCAGAAGAAGGGAAACCATTTCCCAATTCTTTTGTTCAACAATCTTGGTCACGTTACAGAGTTTCCTGTGACCATTACATATGTCTTAGAACTAAAGTTCACCTCCTACCTTTAGTGTGTTAACGGTTCCTTGACAGATATTTAACACAAGTCAGATTTTGTTTATTCCCTTTACTCAATTCAGCAAATAGTGCCAATCGCATAAAATCATCTGACCAACTAGCATAGAACACTATTCTAGAAAAGAAAGCAATTTTTGCTGACAGAATAGTTTTTTTCTACCCCCTCTTCTGGAAACTGATAGTCATGTTTAACTTAATATATTTTTGTTTGTTTTTCTCTTATAGACTCCATTAATAGTATACCTCTTTCATTTCCTGATTGACTATGCTGAATTGGTATTTATGGTAAGTAACCTTCCTTATAAAATCTATATATACCTATTTTTAATTTTATAGTTATTTGTCTTCCTGTTTCTTATGCCTTTGATTTGAATTCCTGAAACTTTGACAGTGTTACGGAAGTGTGAGGAATAATCTTTGACAACTAGCCAGTTCCATTTCCTTATTCTTTTTAGTATTTGGGTTCTGGACTATGTAGTCTTGGATTTTCTAGCTCCAAGACTTCATGATTGGCTTTATTAGTGGTGCTAGTGTGAAGAGAATCCTGAATTTCCTAAGCATTCCACCAAGAGATTCTGTGAGTCATTATGGAAGAGAACATAGACCTAATGAGACTTTCAGGGGCAAGAACCTTCAGCTGAGACAACAGGGCTGTATTTTGAGAGGCATAATAATTTGAAACACTTGCCTAATCTAGGGTTGGAAATCTGTGTCAAGAAATATGAAGGAGGCCCACAGGTTTTCCTTAAAAATTATAATGACTTAATATGTGCTAGGCACTTGACCTACATCAAGTCTGCAAAGCATTGAGTTTTATTCTCATTTCACAGAAAACTTAAGTAACTTGCAATTCCAGAGCGGATGTGGGAGACCAAAATAAAGTGGGCCTAGATGGGTCCTGTCATGAATTGAATTGTATCCCCCAAAAATATGTTATCAAACTGGCTGGGCCATGATTCCCAGTATTGTGTGGTTGTCCTCCATTTTGTGATTGATATAATTTCCCTGTATGTTGTAAATCCTCATCTCTCCCTGAGGTTAATGAGGCAAGACTGGATTGTGTTGATGAGGATTAGGGTGGGATGTAATACCCTTGCTCAGGTCATATCCTGATCCAGTCAATGTAAAGGGAGTTTTTCTGGGGTGTGGCCTAAGGAAAGGGAAGCGAGCAGAGAGTAGGCGACCTCATATCACCCAGAAAGCAGCGCTGGGAGCAGAGCGTGTCCTTTGGACCCGGGTTCCTGCATAAAGAAGTTCTTAGTCCAGGGGAAGATTGATGAGAAGGACCTTCTTCCAGAGCCGACAGAGAGAGAAAACCTTCCCCTGGAGCTGATGCCCTGAATTTGGACTTCTAGCCTACTAGACTGTGAGAAAATAAATTTCTCTTTTTGAAGCCATCCACTTGTGGTATTTCTGTTACAGCAGCACTGGATAACTAAGGTTCTAATCACTAGGGTTTTCCAGTCAGAACTGTGCCAGGGCCTTATGTTTGGATAGTCAAAGATGGGGCATGTGGTAAAGGGTATAGGTTCTGCCTTACTTTGTAAGAGTTCAGTACTGGTTAGTCCACAGCCATCCAAAACCTCCAGGCCCTGGCACCATTCCACTACTCCTATACTAATTGAGTTCTATTTCTTATTATTTATCTTTCTCTTGACAGATGGCTGATGCACTGACTGCTATTGCCCTGTATTTTGCAATCCAAGACTTCAATAAAGTTGTGGTGAGTAGTCAGTAGGTGGTACAAAGCTGATGGAATTTGGTAACCTGCTTGTCTCTGTAATTACAAAGAATGAAAGGTCATATGTTTAAGGATCCAGCTGCATTAAAATGCAAGAAGTGGGCGTGAAACTTTTGGCCTGTTGACTAGCCCTGGAATGACCAAACCCAATCCCACAACACAGCTTTACTAATAGATACAGAAAGGTCAACTAAATCTGTGTAACTTATTAATAACTATTAATATCCACACACATATGTGCAAGTTCAGACTTTCTGGAGTAAGTACAATTTGACGACAGTTATATTAATGAGGAGCCTTAAAATCTTCCATTCCTTTCACCAGTTTTTCTTTTCAAGGGAAAATGAATATAGCTTTTAACTCAATGTGTTATGTCTATTCCAGGCAAATTGGGTTCCCAATGTAGTTTTTGTTTCCCTGGAGAGAGCAATCTTAACTGAAAAAATTGGTGTATATTAAATGCTTTTGAAGAATTGTTAACACACTAGAGGTATCAATGTAAACTTTAGTCCTAATACATATGTATAGCCCAGGAGAATTGCACAGTGGGGCCATTCTCTGGGTTCTGAGAGAGTTAACAGATTAACCATGTGTACTGTCCATGTAGTTATAAAAAATTAGCTCCACATAGAAAAGGATGGAATACTCCCAAACTCATTCTAGGAAGCCAGCATAACCCTGATACCAAAACCAGGTAAAGACACCACAAAAAAAGAAAATTACAGACCAATATCCCTTATGAACATTGACACAAATATCCTCAACAAAATTCTAGCCCAGAGAGTTCAGCAACATATCAAAAAAAATAATTCACCATGATGAAGTGAGATTTATACCAGGTATGCAGGGATGGTTCAACATTAGAAAAACAATCAATGTAATCCATCACATAAATAAAACAAAAGACAAGAATCACATGATCTTATCAATCGATGCAGAAAAGGCATCTGACAAAGTTAAGCCATTCATGATAAAAACTCTCCGCAAAATACAAATAGAAGGGAAATTCTTCTACATAATTAAGGGTATTTATACAAAGCCGACAGCCAACATCATCCTAAATGGAGAGAGTTTGAAAGCATCCCCTTGTGAGCGGGAACCAGACAAGGATGCCCTTTATCACCACTCGAATTTATTCAACATTGTGCTGGAGATTCTAGCCAGACCAATTAGGCTAGAAAAAGAAATAAAGGGCATCCAGAATGGTAAGGAAGAAGTAAAAGTATCTCTGTTTGCAGATTATATGATCTTATACACAGAAAACCCCAAAGAATCCACAAGAAAACCACTGGAACTAATAGAAGATTTCAGCAAAGTTTCAGGATACAAGATAAACATACAAAATTCAATTGGATTCCTTTACACCAACAAAGAGAACTTTGAAGAGAAATCACCAAATCAGTACAATTTACAGTAGCCCCCAAGAAGATAAAATAGTTAGGAATAAATCTAACCAGAGACATAAAAGACCTATACAAAGAAAACTACAAGACATTACTGCAAAAAACCAAAAGAGACCTGCCTAAGTGGAAAAACATACCTTGCTCATGGGTAGGAAGACTCAACATTGTGAAAATGTCAATTCTACCCAAAGCAATCTACAGATACAATGCAATCCCGATCCAAATTCCAATGGCATTTTTTAATGAGGTGGAGAAACAAATCACCAACTTCATATGGAAAGGGAAGAGGCCCTGAACAAGAGGAAGAGTAAAGTGGGAGGCCTCACACTACCCGATTTAGAACCTGTTATACTGCCACAGTAGTCAAAACAGCTTGGTACTGGTACAACAACAGATACATAGACCAATGGAACAGAATTGAGAATCCCAGCGTAAATTCATCCACCTGTGAGCAGCTGATATTTGACAAAAGCCCAAAGTCTTAATTGGGGGAAAAGACAGTCTCTTTAACAAATGGTGCTGGCAAAAACTGAAACAAGACCCATACCTCACACCATACACAAAAACGAACTCAAAATGGATCAAAGACCTAAATATAAAATCGATAACGATAAAGATCATGGAAGAAAAAATAGGGACAATGCTAGGAGCCCTAATACATGGTATAAACACAATACAAAACATTACTAACAATGCACACACACCAGAAGAGAAACTAGATTTCTGGGAGCTCCTAAAAATCAAACACTTAATGCTCATCAAAAGACTTCGCCCAAAGAGTCAAAAGACAATCTATAGACTGGGTAAAAATTTTAGGCTATGACAAATCCGATCAGCATCTAATCTCTAAAATCTACAAGATACTGCAAAACCTCAACAACAAAAAGACAAACAACCCAATTAAAAATGGGTAAAGGATATGCACAGGCACTTTGCCAAAGATGACATTCAGGTGACTAACAGACACATGACGAAATGCTCACGATTATTAGCCATTAGAGAAATGCAAATCAAAACTACAGTGAAATACCATCGCACCCCAACAAGGCTAGCATTAATAGAAAAAACACAAAATAATAAATATTGAGAGAGGTTGTGGCCATACTGGAACACTTGTAAACTGTTGGTTTGAATGTAAAATGCTACAGTCACTTTGGAAATCGATTTGGCATTTCTTTAAAAAGCTAGAAATAGAAGTACCATACGATCCAGCAACGCTGCTCCTTGGAATATATCCTGGAGAAATAAGAGCCGTCACATGAATAGATACATGCATACCCATATTCATTGCAGCACTGTTCACGATGGCAAAAAGATGGAAACAACGTAGGTGCCCATCAGCAGATGAATGGATAAACAAACTATGGTATATTCACACAATGAACTACTACACAACGATAAAGAACAACGATGAAGCTGTGAAACGTCTTATATAACGTGGAGGAATCTGGAAGGTATTATGCTCAGTGAATTTAGTCAATCATAGAAGGACAAATATTGTATAAGACCACTATTATAAGACCACAAGAAAAGGTTTAAACACAGAAGAAAACTTTCTTTGATGGTTATGAGGGTAGGTAGGGAGGGAGAGGGGTATTCACTAACTAGAAAGTAGATAAGAATTATCTTAGGTGAAGGGAAGGACAGTACACACTACAGGGGAAGTCAGCACAACTGGACTAAACCAAAGCTAAGAAGTTTCCTGAATACAACCAAACACTGAGGGATAGAGTAGCCGGGGCAGTGATCTGGGGACCATGCTTTCAGGGGACATATAGGTCAATTGGCATAACAAAGTTTGTTAAGAAAATGTTCTGCATCCCACTTTGGTGAATGGCATCTGGGGTCTTAAAAAGCTAGTGAGCGGCCATCTGAGATGCATCAATTGGTCCTAACCACCTGGAGTAAAGGAGACTGAAGAACATCATGGACACAAGGAAAGTATTAGCCCAAGAGACAGAAAGGGGCACATAAACCAGAGACTGCATCAGCCTGAGACCAGAAGAACTAGAGGGTGTTCAGCTACCACCAATGACCACCCTGACAGGGAACACAACAGAGAGTCCCTGACGGAGCAGGAGAAGTGGGGTGCAGAACTCGAATTCTAGTAAAAAGACACTTACTGGTTTGATTGAGACTGGAGGGACCCTGGAAGACATGACCTCCGCACTCTCTGTTAGCCCCAAACTAAAACCATTCCTGAGGCCAACTCTTCAGACGAAGATTAGACTGGACTATGGGACATAAAATGATACTCGTGAAGAGTGTGCTGCTTCTTTTTTTTTTTTTTCTTTAATTTTTTGTATTGTACTTTAGGTGAAGGTTTACAGAACAAATAGTTTCTCATTACACAGTCAGTACACATATTGTTTTATGACATTGGTTAACAACCGCACGACATGTCAACACTCTCCCTTCTCAGCCTTGGAGGACCTTTTTTCTTGTTTGGTGAAAATACACATAGCCAAAGATACACCATTTCAAAAATTTCTACATGTACAGTTCAGTGACATCGATTACATTCTTCCAGTTATGCTGCTATTCTCACTCTCCTTTTCCAAATTTTTCCATCACCATTATCTTCAACTCACTGCCCCCTAGGCTTCCCATCAAACCTTTTGAGTTGCTGTTGTCAATTTGATCTCCCATAGATAATTCCTTTTTTTTTTTTTTTGTACTTTAGATGAAGGTTTGCAGAGCAAATAGTTTCTCATTAAACAGTTAGTACACATATTGCCCTATGACAATGATTAACAACCCCATAACACGTCAACACTGTCCTTTCTCAAACTTGGGCTCCCTATCAACAGCCTTCCTGTCCCCTCCTGCCTTCTAGTTCTTGTCTCTGGACTGCTGTGCCTCATTAGTCCTGTTTTGTTTTATGGGGCCGTCCAATCCCTGGCTGAACGGTGAACCATGGGAGTGACTTCACCATTGAGCTAAAAGGGTATCCAGGGGCCATACTCTCGGGGTTTCTCCAGCCTCTGTCAGGCCAATAAATCTGGTCTTTTTTGTGTGTTAGAATTTTGTTCTACATCCTTTTCCAGCTCTGTCCAGGACCCTCTGTTGTGATCCCGGTCAGAGCAGTCAGTGGTGGTAGCCAGGCACCATCGAACTATACTGGACTCAGTCTGGTGGAGGCCTTGGTAGCCATGGTCCATTATCACAAGAATTTTTTTTTACATTTTATTGTACTTCAGGTGAGGGCTTGCAGAACAAATAGTTTCTCATGAAACAGTAGTACACATGTTGTTTTATGACATTGGTCAACAACCCCACAGCATATTAACCCTCTAACTTCTTAACCCTTTTTTTTTTTTTGGTGAAAATACACATAGCCAAAGATACACCATTTCAAAAATTTCTACAGGCACAGTTCAGTGACATTGACTACGCTTGAAAAGTGTGCTTCTTAGCTCAAGTAGATGCATGAGACTAAATGGGCAGCTCCTGTTCAGAGGTGACATGAGAAGGCAGAGAGGGTCAGGAGCTATTTAAATGGACATGGGAAATCCGGTGTGGAAAGGAAGAGTGTGCTGTCACAGTATAGTGAGAGCAAGTAGGGTCATAAAACAATGTATGTATAAATTTTTGTATGAAAGACAAACTTAAATTGTAAACTTTCACTTAAAGCACAACAATAAAAAAAAAAAAAAAAACTGACTCCATTTCTCCTTGTTTGGCTAGGAGCCACTGAGCAGATTTAGACTGGGTTGGGAGAATGCCTCATCTCATTTGCGATATCTGTTTGTGGTTCATTTTCACTTCTGGTACCGAGTAATAGAACTAGAAATAGCAGTCTGCCTTTCTGTGGCACTCACTGGTCATTAGTAACAAATAAAACTGGTGAATTCTAGAATTTAAATCTCAGAGATTTTAAAAACATTTAGACTGAGGTTCTATTTATAGACCTAAGGGGTCTGTGAAATGATACGAAAAATTGTATGTGTATGTGCATATGACATTTTTCTTAGTAGAGTCCATTGCTATTATTGGTGTTCAAAGAGGTCCTTGACTTCTCCCCTAAAAGATTAAGAACTACATTTATAAACTTAGTATTGCTAAGACTAGGGAATGTACATCTTAAACTGAAGGAGTATAACTTGAAAATTTTAAAGGCTGAGGTGATATGCTTTAACAGTTTTCTCTTGAGGGCCAGAGATGAAATAACTGGGCATGAGATTAATAAACTGAGGAATCCAGAAATAAATTAGCAGTTGCTGATTTTTTCCCTTAGATAGATTTTGTTTGTAGACCACGTACACAAGGCGTTGTTGTTGTTAGCTGCGGTCACGTTGGTCCCCGACTCATGGTGACCCCAGGCACAACAGGATTGGATTGGATGATTGTGATCCATAAGGTTTTCATCGGCTGATGTTTTTGGAAGTAGGTCACCAGGCCTTTCTTCCTAGTCTGTCTTAGTCTAGAAGCTCTGCTGAAATCTGTTCATCATCTGTTTTAGCCTGGGTTCTCTAAAGGAGCGAAACCAGTGAAGCGTATATATAAATATATATAGAGAGATTTATTTCAAAGGAATGGCTCACACAATTGTGGAGGCTGGCAAGCCCCAAATCCATGGGTCAGGTGTCAGGCTAGAGGCTTTTCCTGACTCATATGGTTGCAGGGGCTGATAAGCCCAAAAATGGCAGGTGAGGCAAAAGGCTGCTGGCTCTTAGGTTTGTGGGAGCTGGAGGATCCCAAAATCTGCAGGTCAGGCAGCAGGCTGCTAGCTCTTGCCTCAAGAATCAGAGGGCAGAGGATGACGAGTAGGATGCAGGACTGAGAGAGCACGAGCTTTGCCAGAACATCCATATATATTGGATGCAGGCCACATCCCCAAGGAAACACCCCTTTCAACTGATTTACATCACATCACAAAATGGTGGATGATTACGTAATATTTGCCAAATAACTGAGAATCATGACCTAGCCAGGTTGACACGTAACATTAACCATCACCACATCATAGCAACACACAAGCCTATGCTAAAGTACTTGGGAGTGATGTGTTATAAAATATCTGCAGCTTACTTTCAAATGGCTTGGCCAAAAAAAGAAAGTATGTGTGTGTAGAGATAAAGGAAATGTGGCAAAATGTTAACAATTGGTGGATCTAGGTGTGGGTGTTTAGTGAACTATTCTTCAGCTTTTCTGTAGTTTGAAAGTTTTCAACAAACCAAAAGTACTGTCTTAGGCTGGGTTCTCTAGAGAAGCAAAACCAGTAAAGTGTATAAATATATATATATAGAGAGATTATATCAAGGAAACAGCTCACGTGATTGTAGAGGCTAGAA
>NW_004443944.1:29399008-29401552 GCF_000243295.1 Trichechus manatus latirostris
ATATATATATATATATATATATATATATATATCAGAGCACTCTCTCTGTCTCTCTGTCTCTCTCTCTATATATATGTTGTTATTGTTAGGTGTTGTCTAATTGGTTCCAACTCATAGCAGCCCTGCGTACAACAGAACGAAACACTGCCCGATCCTGTGCCATCCTCACAATCATTGCTATGTTTGAAGCCACTGTGTCAGTCCATCTCATCGGGGGTTTTCCTCTTTTTTGCTGACTCTTACCCTTACCAATATCCAAGGGAGGGTTGGTAGCTTTCATTTAAGAACAAGATCAGCCAGATCTTTTCAACCAAAATGTAAAACTGAAATGTGTTTTTTTTTCCTAAATTTTATTTAGTTGTTTTTGTTGAGAATATACACAGTACAATGTACACCAATGCAACCGTTTCTACATGTATAATTTAGTGACAGTGATTACATTCTTTGAGTTGTACGGCCATTCTCACCTTCCTTTTCTGAGTTCTTCCTCCCCCATTAACATAAACTTACTGCCCCCTAAGGTTCCTGTCTAGTCTTTTGAGTTGCTGTTGTCAGTTTGATCCCATATAGATAGTTCTTAAAGGAGCATAATGCTCAAAGCAGAACTTTTTTTTTTACTAGTTAAGCTATACTGTTGTTTGGTTTTAAGATTTCTTCAGGGGATATTTTTGGTTTAAGGTTTAAAGATTATCTCAGGGCAGTAGTTTCAGGGGTTCATCTAGCCTCAGTGGCTCCAGAAAGTCTAGAGTCCATGAGAATTTGAAATTCTGTTTTGTATTTTTCCCCCTTTTGATCAGGATTCTTCTCTGGAATCTTTGATCAAAATGTTCAGTAATGGTAGCCGAGCATAATCTGGTTCTTCTAAATCCAGTTCTGTTCTCATGGCAAAGGAGGCACTTATTCATGGAGGCAATTAGCAACGTGTTCCATATCCTCCTTCTATTCCTGACTCTCCTTTTTCCTCTCTTGCTCCAGGTAATAGAGACCAACTGAGCCTTGGATGGCTGCGTGCAACCTTTTAAGACCCCAGGCACTATGCAGTGAACTAGGAGGTAGAACAGAAACACTAAACACATTATTAGGCCAGTTAACTGGGATGTCCCATGAAACCATTACCCTAAACCTCCAAACTAAGGAACCAAATGCCATGAGGTGTTCGGTTGTACAGAATGAAATATGTTTTAATGAAAGATGAAAGTCCATTAGAGATGCTAACATCATATGTATCTATCATATGTATTCCTATTTTTGTCCGCTCCACTCTCAGAAAAATACCACATACACACCCCAATTAAAACATTTTTAATGAGAGGAGGTAAAATCTTATGACAGAGTAATAAAACTAGGTTTCAGTTATTTTCCTAACAAAGTCAGCCTTCAGTGTCAGTAGGAGCGATACCTTTAATTTAGAGCACCAGTTATTTTAATTCATTTATGTAAGTCATTTTTTAAAAATGTATGCATTTTATTTGATGCAAATTACCAAACTTTTAAAAAAAAATTGTGATAAATATATATGTAACAAAACATGTGCCACTTCAACGATCTTAATATGTAGAGCTGAGTTTACATTGTCCGTTCCCAAATTTCTCCATCATATGTTAATCATTTTTTAATTTATTTGTGTGGAAATTATAGGAATTTTTATTTTTTCTTTGTGTGATTTTAAGGGAAAGAGTGAAATCCAAATGAGCTGTTGCCAGTGTCCCATTTTTTAGCACTCCAAGACATTGTTATTCCCAAGAGTGAATTATCGTTTTGGAATATTTTTGCTTTCTGGTCTCAGGTAGCCTATTAGGTTTCTTGGTCAGAATAAGAGTTTTATTTTCCTGTGTTAAAAATTAGCTTATTCTAAGTGGTAGATTTTGATGATACTAACATACTAACATATTACTATTGATTTGGATAGACTATCAGCACGTCTTCCTCTAAATCTTCCCCACATTGTTAAAATTGGCCCATATTTTACAGCTTATCTTCCATGCTTATGGAAGCATGTTAGTATTGCTAGTGATTAATATGAATGCTGATTGATTGTGACCAGTTGATTATCATAACATTTTATTGACAAAAACAGTACTAGTCTAGGTTGTATGACTCACTCTGACCTCTGCTGAGATCATACTTCCTATTTGAAACTCAGAATGCAATTTGGAAAGCAGCAGGTGGTGTGATACGGAGAGATAAGAACCTGTATTCCTCTGATGTAATTAGGGGGTTGTGAACTTGGAGTATAGGCTGCTGAATTTGGAATGTACTGAGACCAACAGTTGGAGATGGGGTTGGGGTGGAGTCCTCCCTTCTGCACCATGGTTTTTAGGGATCTATTTGGGTGTAGAAACAGATTCAGTGATTAGAAAAAGCTCTTTATTTGAAGTAGGGGAATTATGTCCCTGCAAAATCAAAGCTTCCAAGGAACAAGCATGTGGGAGTGGGTAGAAAAATAACATACATATAAAAACGTGTAGAGACATCTGCTTACAACTTAATTAATGATCACAAAGGTAACACACCCATGTAACTATCCTTCAGGTCCCTTTTTTT
>NW_004443944.1:29401652-29426297 GCF_000243295.1 Trichechus manatus latirostris
CACATCAACAATATCCTTACTCAACCTTGGGTTCCCTATCACCAGCTTCCTTGTCCCCTTCTGCCTTCTGGCCGTTGTCACTGGACTGCTGTATCTCGTTAGTCTCGTTTGGTTTTATGGGGCTGTTCCTCCCAGGCTGAATGGTGAACCTCGGAGATAGCTTCACCACTGAGCTGAAAAGGTGTCTGGGGGCCATACTCTCGGGATTTCTCCAGTCTCCTTTAGGCCAGTAAATCTGGTCTTTTTTTTGTGAGATAGAATTATGTTCTACATCCTTCTCCAGCGCTGTCCAGAACCCTCTGTTGTGATCCTGGTCAGAGCAGTCAGTGGTGGTAGTCGGGCACCATCTAGCTGTACTGGACTCGGTCCGGTGGAGGCCTTGGTAGCTGTGGACAATTAGTCCTTTGGACTAATCTTTTCCTTGTATCCTCTTCTTTTCATTCTCGCAATGTGCTCAGGGGAGCTGGGTATTGGGCCTATGAGGTTGTGCTGTGCGATTGAGAGACAAAAAGAGAGGTAACAGAGACTCTGGGGACCCTACCCTCCTGGAGAGTCTTCTTTCATAAAGTCCTTCTGTTTTAAAGTGTTTTTGAAGACTAGAGTTACAAGGAAGTACTTTTCTTTCATTGCTGGCACCGTGTCACCTTTGCCCAGGGTCTGTACGTCTTTAGCTTCCTCCATTTCTCACTGTAGCCCTGCTGGATGGCCTTCAGCCTGGGGAATCCCTCTGCATTCCCACCTGTCTTTCTGGCTGCCCCTGGGCGACCTTCCTGTTGCCTTCTAAGAGCCTTGTTTTGTGATCTCACACCCTCCAGGCAGCCTTCTTTTTGCCTCAGATCTCCAGAACCCTTAGCTAGGGACCACCTTCCTTCTACCATTGCTGCAGGTGTCCTCACTAAGCTTTGTTTGCTGAGTTAGTACCTTTCTCCCTTGATAAAATTGCTTTATATTTTGCCCTTTTAATTAAACAACTATAACTGAATGGCAGCAGAAATCTTACTGATGATCATTCCTGCCACTTAACTATCTAAAGTCTCTGCCAACTGTGAGAACAGAGGTGATCAAAGAAAGGTTTTTGAAGTTCAAGTTTTCTGATTAAGTCTCTACCTAAACCTGTGCAAGAAATCTGGAGTATTTCTATGATGACCTCTTGACTTTGTTTTAAACTGAAAGATGCTCTTTTAAAATATTATTTAAAATTTAAATTTTTTTTAATTGTGAAATACCCAAGACATGTGCAAAAATATATGAAGAATACTATACTATAATACATACTTGTGAACTTGTTTTCAGCTTAAAAAATAAAACATTACATGAACAGTTGCCTCTCTCTGATAGTTTCATCTCCTCTCCCCCTCCTCCCAGTAATGACTGTTCTGAATTTAGTGTTTTATACTCTTACTATGTTTGTATGTATTCTTGGTCTTATACTTTCACTATATTTGTATGTATTCCTAAATAACATAATATTAGTTTGCATGCTTTTAATTTTACATAAATGGTACAATGCAATATATATTCTATTGTGGTCTGCTTTTTTCATCATTAAATCTTTAATCTTGAGCAGATAGTTAGTTGCTTGCTACCTTGGCTCCTCTGAAATACTGTGTTTTCCAAAATATTGCAGCATTGATTTTATACAGTCTAAGTAAGATTCTCTGACAATTAAGTTAGCAGGCTATCCATTTTAGGTTCAGAGGCTTTTTCCATCTGTAATATAACCCATGTTTGCTTCTTGTACAGTTGCCCAACCTTTTTTCATTCTCAAGACACACCCATGAACTTGTTGGGACACACCAGGGGAAGGTGAGAGCTTTCTAGCCTCATTCCATTCTCTGTTAACTCTCCAGCTGCCCAGCCACACCTAGCCCTCCTCCTTCTCTTCACCATGGTCATTTCCCCCTTCCTCTATGGAAGTAAAAACTTTAAAAAGGAGAGTGAGGAAAAAAACCCAGGATATTGTGACATTCACAGTATCATTCCACTTTGCGTGAAAATATTTTGCTTCACTGATGGAACTTTGGAACTTAGGGCACTGATGATAACTCTTCAAAATGGCTAAGAACTTTACTTTATCACTCAGTCATTCATTCAGTCATTCACCAGGTATTTATTGATTTCTCACTGTGCCAGGTGTTGGGAATACATGGTAAGCATATAAACATGGTCCCTGCCCTCATGGAACTCGTAGTCTAGTAAGGGAGACAGATATTAGTCACATAATCCTATGAGTAAATAAAACAGTTATACCTGTAAACAGTGCTATGAAAGCTTCTATAATAGGAGGATTTTACTTAGGCTCGGGAGGTCAAATATGCCTTCTTGAGAAAGTGGCAATTTAGCTGAGATCTAAAGATTGTGTGGGAGTTAACTAGGGGAAGAAGAGAAGAGATTGTTCCAGATCAAATGCAGAGGTCTGGGAACAGGAGGGACATGGCATGTTCATGGTGCTGGAACCCAGAAAGTGGGAGGGGAGTGGGTGTGAGATGAGCCTAGAGAGGTAGGGCCTGTCCAGCAGGGCCAGGTGGGCCATGGAAAGGATTTTTGTCTTCTTTATCCTAAAAGCAATGGGAAGTAATTTGTTTCATGTGTTTTGCCATTTTTTTCCAGTTTAAAAAGCAGAAACTCCTCTTAGAACTGGACCAGTATGCCCCAGATGTGGCCGAACTCATCCGAACCCCTATGGAAATGCGTTACATTCCTCTGAAAGTAGCCCTGTTGTAAGTATTCCCTCATAAAACAGGGCTCAGTGCCAACAAATGCAAGGAAAATCTGATGAGATTTTCCCATGTTGTTTGTTGTATTTTTGAGATTTGCAATCTTAATCATCAAGTATTTGCAGTAGTTCTGTTGTACAACTGGGTTCTGGCCAGCAAAAAACACAGAGCCATTCTGTCTCTGTTGGGACAAAGACTCATACAGGGACGTGCACAATCAAACCTTTCACAAATGCTTTTTGACCCGGTACTGATCTGGGCTCCAGCCCACTTGTAACCAGTGTTTCTACAAAAAAGTTCTTCACATTTGATATATGGATTGAATAAAATTCTGATCTTTATTGGTTGCTTTTTTCAAGCAGCTCCTATGTTTCTTGTACTATTTAATCTCCCTTTTGTAATTCAGAAAACTGAAGTAAGTGCCAAATTTTAGACCCATCCCAGCTGGGTGACCAGTATGGAAGGGTAGAACTTGCTGAGGCTCTGTGAAAGAATTCTCTAGGAGTACCCAGTGCTGCCAGTAAGTTTAATTCTTTCAGGTTATTTCTGTTTATATTCCTGTGATAGGCAAATGTGAATAATTATTCAGTCAACTAATAGTCACTGAGTATTAATAATATGCTAGTTTCTAGGAATACACAGTAAACAAGGCGGACAAGTTTCCTCCTGGAAAAATATGACCGTAGGACTTCAGAATTAGAAGGGGCTTTATGGGGACAGTTTATTGAACCCCCTGCCTTATGTGTGAATCTTAGTATCCCAGATAGGTGGTCATGCAGTTTCTTCTTGAAGATCACGTGCTATTTAGAATTGACTTTTTCTCCCTCACTAAACAGTTTTGGGGTATCAGTTCACATCTCTGTATTTCAGAAATATTGGTGGGATCTACCTACTAGAACCAGAGGTTTCACAGCATTATGAATCCCTTATGGATGCATATGTCTCTAGGAGGTAGTTTTGTAATAACAGCAGCCATTTCTTTGAAGATTGTGTAACAAGCCTATCTATAATTGCTGAAAAAAAAAATTTACTAGGCCTGGCTTTAGAACTGTAATCTTAACAGCTCTGGGAGGTACTGGATTTAAGATCTTTATTTGTGGATAATAGTTATAATCTCTTCTTGAGACACTGGTGTTTTTCTTCCTATCTGATAATTATGTAACTAGTCTCCCTTTTCACTTTGTCTGTCAGGAAACTCAGAGCTAGATTTGAAGCTGATTATTGCAGTGCTGTAGAAGACTCTACTCGGGTTTTTCCCTGGCCTTTACTTTCTTACATTTTTCCCTGGTCTTGATTCTTTATTTTGCATTATATATTTTCTTTTTAGCTACCTCACATCCTTTGTGGAAGCAGAATAGAAATAAATAAAAATAATATCCATCATGACTATCTAAGATTTTCCTACCCACAATCATTTCAAATTCATATTCTCAGTCCATTCCTTCCCACCTCAGGAAAAGACTAGGTGTTTTGGCTTATTCCCAGTGAAGGTCAAGCTGTCCCGTGAAGTTCTATAGCAGCTGGCTTGTTGAATTTGGCAGATGCTTATTCTGCCTTTGGAGCCTGGCTCATTGGATACTGCTTGACTACCAAGAGGGCTAAATCTAAGCTGCTGTTCTGACCTCTTGGATTGGTGTACCTTGTGTCAGAGCTTAGAAACCTGGTTGAGAAAAAAAAGTACTTTCCTGATTTTTCAGAGACAGCTATAGCCAGTCTTAAGATATGTCGCTTTGTGGGAATTGGTAAGAGTGTTATCATTTTTAAAGTCTGAAGTAGTAGAAAGAACATAGACTTTACGGTTAGAAAGACCTGCTTTTCAGTGTCTTTACTAGCTTGTGAAACCTTGGGCAAATTACTTAACTACTGAGTGTCATTTTCCTCATCTGCTAAATGGGAATGTTATTGATAGTGTATAGGATCTCTATAATGATTAAATGTGATGGTTTTACATATACCAAATGGCACAGAATAAACAGTCAATGTTTGGTACCTTTTAGTTACTGATCCCAACCCCCACTTCATTCTCTTTTACTTGAGAAGGCTCAAATAAAAGAGAGTGAGGTAAAAGAGAAGAATCTGCCTTCCTTTGAGTATGCTTTTAATAAATCTTCTTGAACTTCCTGGCTGTGGTGGCCAAAACTTTCTGGTTCGTGGACCAGGATTACTAATGCCGAATATGTATGTTCTTCCCCAGCTATCTCTTAAATCCCTACACGGTCTTGTCTTGTGTTGCCAAGTCTACCTGTGCAATCAACAACACCCTCATTGCTTTCTTCATTTTGACCACAATAAAAGGTAAGGCCTTGAAGGAAGAGTATGAAGCTCAGTTCCTGATTTGTGCAGAGTTTTGTAACACTTATGTGCTGTGGCTTTTTGTTTTTAACAATGCAACATTTAACGTTTTTAAAAGTTACATAACTAATATAGGATTATTATAGAAAAATTAGAAAATTTAAATAAGCCAAGAGAAAAAAAAATAATGAAAGCATCCTGGAGTTCTACCTCTCACAGAGTCACTGTTAACATAGTTAAAAAAAAAAAAAAAAGTTCTAGAAGACTTATAATGAGAGTAGCAGTCCTCTGCCTCTCTCTGCCCATCCCCAGTTCAAGTTCTTTGAAGCAGTTACTTTCTGGCTTTTGCTGGTATTTATTCCATATTTCTAAACAAGATCTCATATTGCTATTTTATAGATTATGAATTGTAGACTATTATTGTTCCTGTTTCTTTGCCCTATTATCCTAAAGGAGTTACATCACAGTTTTGAGTCAATCAGTTTTTATTGAAACCTATATTTTATGACAGTATATGTATTATTCACTGCTGGGCAAAGTAGTAACTATGATTAGTTTTCTTTTGTTGTACATACATAATCTTTTAATTTTATTTTTAATAATTATCTTTCTGTGTTTGTTGATTTGTTTAGTTTTTTGTACCAATCACTATTTTTTCCCCAAATGCTCTACTAGACCTGTCAAGTGCTTAACAATGGTTTTTCCAAATGCTTAAACACATCAAATAGTATGTTAGTTCCATTATTTTTCTGTAGACCTCTCTCACACATATTCCATTCTGCCCCAATCTGTCCTAGTTGTTCTCTGGCCTGGTGTAAAACTGTCAGGCTGGGACTTCATAATTCTCTTATGCTGCATCCCTTCTTTCCTGGATTCCTTCTCTCCTTTATTAATTTTCTCAGTTTGCTAAAGTACTTTCTCTGGTAGCTTTCTAAAAAAGGCTTTTGAGATATTGTATATTTTGAGTCATTGCATGTCTTAAAAATATCTTTGTTCTACTCTAATACCAAGTTAATAGTCTGGCTGAGTATAGAATTTTACACTGAAAAATTTTTCCTTCAGAATTTTGAAGGCATCGCTTCACTGTCTTCTAGCATCCTGGTTGCTAATGAGCTGTTTGATGCTATTATATATAATCTGATTTTTCTTCTGAAGGCCTTTAGGAACTTCTCTTTGTCTTCAATGTTTTGAAATTTTGTGATGCTGTGCCTTGATATGGATTTTTTTTTTTTTTCCTTCATTATGTTGAGTACTTGATAGACCCTTTCAATCTGGAGACTGATGTCCTTTAGTAACAGAAAGTATTCTTGTACTGTTCTTCCAATTCTTTCTTTGTTTTCTCTGTCCTCTTGTTTTGAACTTCTATTGGATGTTGGACTTTCTTTTTTTAATAATTTATTTTTTGTTGAGAAAATACATAGCAAAAAATACACAATTCAGGTTTCTACATGTACAATTTAGTGACATTGATTACATTCTTTGATTGTGCAACCATTCTCACCCTCCTTTTCCGAGTTGTTCGTCCCTCATTAACATAAACTCACTGCCCCCTAAGGTTCCTGTCTAATCTTTCAAGTTGCTGTTGTCAATTTGATCCCATATAGATAGTTCTTAAAACAGCACAGTGCTCAAAGCAAGCATTCTTTACTAGTTAAGCTAAACTATTGTTTGTTTTTAAGACTTCAGGGGATATTTTTCATTTAAAGTTTAAATACTATCTCAGGACAGTAGTTTCAGGGATTCATCCAGCCTCCATGGCTCCAGAAAGTCTGGAGTCCATGAGAATTTGAAATTCTGTTTTGCATTTTATTCCTTTTGATCAAGATTCTTCTATGGAATCTTTGATCAAAATGTTCAATAATGGTAGCCAAGCACCATCAGTTCTTCTAGATCCACTTTTTCTGGTCTCATGGCAAAGCAGGCAGTTGTTCATGGAAATAAGCCACACATTCCATTTCTTCCTCTGATTCCTGACTCTCCTTCTTTCTCTGTTGCTCTAGGCAAATAGAGACCAATTGTTGTGCTTTGGGTGGCCGTTTGCAAGCTCTTAAGACCCCCAGGCACTATGCAACAGAAGTAGGAGGTAGAAAAGAAGCACTAAACACGTGATTAGGCCAGTTAACTGGGATGTCCCATGAAACCATGATCCTAAATCTCCAAACCAAAGAACCAAATTTCATGAGGTGCTTGGTTGTAAATAAGCAGCCTCGGCAGCTACTCTTCTTTTTTTGTCATTGTTGTAAATATATCTATCACACAACTTTTGCCAATTTGGACTTTCTTAATTGCTCTAATTTTCATATTTTATTTTCTATTCATTTTTCCATCTTTGACTTATTTCCTTTTGATATTTCTTTGTATTTATCTTCGGTTGAATTTTTTATTTTATTTATCATATTTTTAAGTTCTTTCTTGGTCTCTGGTTGTTTCTTTGAAGCATCCTATTCTTATTTTATTGCGACAATATCCTCTTGTATCTCTGATTTTTTTTTTTTTTTCAGTTTCCATCTGTTCTAAGCATAGTCTGTGTCCTCTTGATCCTTTTGTTGTTGTTTTCCTGTTTATTTTGGACTCTTTCATGTTGGAAGATTTTCTCTTATGTATGGTGATCTTTGGCTATGTGTTTATATTTAAGAGTTAAGCACTAACATGTTGATGGGAGAATATGCATGGGCAGGGCTTTTTGACTGATCATCCTCTCTGTAGGGAGGTCAAGCATTGGGCTGACCTTTTTTTGTTGGAGGTACCCCTATGTAATCTAATGTCAGAACTCATCTAAATTCCTGAGGGGTAAGAATCAGGATCAGCACAAACCTGGTTCCTATGAGGTGGAGGTCAGACATACCTCCATTCTCCAACTTGTTCACCATTTCTGACACCAGCTGTTCGTGTCTCCCTACCCCGGCACTCTCTACTTCTCTGTTGGTCAATAATTCATTGCAATGGTCACACAGAACTCACAGATCATACTTTAAGTGGTTTATTAAGGAAGTAACAGTCTATAATTCTGGATCGGAATCAACTTGGAAGTAACAGGCTACAACTTGGAATCTGGAACAAGAAGTACACAGACAAGGCCTGGAAAGCTCCCCCAAGGCAGAAAGCACGTCTTTCCCTTCTTCAGTGCAGGACAGCTCTCTCAGCTCCTCTCTGTCGTGCAACCAGGCAGGCCTTTCTCTCGGCCATGCATGGCCCTCTTGGCTGTGTATGTACCGTCTTGGCTGTGCATGCCCCCATCATCCGTGTGGGCCTCTCTGCCTTTGGCCTTCTCACTGTCAGCCTCTCCACCGCTAAATGGCCCAGCTCATAGCCAGTGTAGCAGCTTGCTCAGGTCTCTTAAACTGCTTTCCTAGCAGCAGCTTTCTGCTGTCGCCGCCACTCTGCTGCAGGCCCCCTTCTGGGCTTCTTGTTGTCTTCAGCGTTACAACTCTTTTTAGGAAGTTCTTCACCTCCTCTCCCTCTACTTCTGCTCTCTTCTTGCCTCTGATAAAACCCTCTGTGAGTTTGGCTGCTTATATAAGCCGACTCCTTGTTCATTTCAAGGTGTGGCCCTCCCAGCAGGACCATGATACAACCAATCCCCTGGGTGGATTGCAAGTCACTCAGTTTCTGTAGTAAGCAAACCAATCCCTGCAATGTGCATAAAATAGACCAGTCACAGGGCAGACTGCAGCCCAGGGCTGGACAAAAAGTATCAAACCATCAAGTTGTTTACAGTTTACCCAGTAAATGTCAATCAACCTGGACAAAAGTAACAAACCCTCTGGGGTAGAAAACAACCTGGGAGAACACCACCCCCCCCAAGAGCTAGAGCAAAGGTAACTCTTTAGCGTTTAGGGGGAAGAAATCCCCCAAGGTGTATTTGCAAAGAACCAAGGCAAAAGGCCACGTAAAGGGGCTCATTTCGCAACACCTTAAATGTCATCATCTATAGCTTTTATTTTCCTCTGAAATTATTCAGCTTTTCTAGAGAGAAATTCTCCAATTTTCTATAGAGGTGGCAGAGTTGTGGTTGGGGTGAGATGAGGGTGCATATGACTTGCTGCTGGAGTTTTGAGAGCAGAAACAGGGACGTAGCCTGATTTTAGCCTATAGACTTCCATGTAATCTCATTGCCTTTCAGCCCATATCTCTCCTCAGCCTGTCACCGTGCTTAGTATCCCCTATGCGTGTGCTTCTTTAGTTAATTTTCTCTGGAACTGGCCTGCGGTCTCTTGGGGGTAAGAGAGAAAGTCAGGCGGCTGGGATGTGTAGGGATAATCACCTGGCTGCAAATAGGTGGGCTGATATTTGGGGTTCTGACTGGTCTGTATACAAACTTTCTGCTTGATTTTCATTTCTCTACGTCACCTCCACCTTCTATAGTACCTGATGCCTTTAGGTGCTGAATTTCTCAGAAGTTTTGTGGGGTGAATTGGCTTGATTTTTTTTTTTTTTTTTTAATTGTACTTCAGGTGAAGGTTTACAGAACAAATAGTTTCTCATGAAACAGTAGTACACATATTGTTTTATGACATTGGTTAACACCCCCACAACATGTCAACCCTCTCCCTTCTCAACCTTTTTTTTTCTTTTTCTTTTTGGTGAAAATATACATAGCCAAAGATACACCACTTTAAAAATTTGTACATGCACAGTTCAGTGACATTGACTATGCTCTTCCAATTGTGCTGCTATTCTCACTTTAGATGAAGGTTTACAGAACAAAATAGTTTCTCATTAACGGTTAGTACACATGTTGCCCTATGACAATGGTTAACAACCTCACAACACATCAACACTATCCTTACTCAACCTTGGGTTCCCTATCACCAGCTTTCCTGTCCCCTTCTGCCTTCTAGCCCTTGTCCCTGGACTGCTGTCCCTCATTAGTCCCATTTGGTTTTATGGGGCTGTCCACTCCCGGGCTGCACGGTGAACTTTGGAAGTGACTTCACCACTGAGCTAAAAGGGTGTCTGGGGGTCATACTCTTGGGGTTTCTCCAGTCTCCTTTAGGCCAGTAAATCTGGTCTTTTTTTTTGTGAGTTAGAATTTTGTTCTACATCCTTCTCCAGCTCTGTCCAGAACCCTCTGTTGTGATCCCGATCAGAGCAGTCAGTGGTGGTAGCTGGGCACCATCTAGCTGTACTGGACTCAGTCTGGTGGAGGCCTTGGTAGCTGTAGTCCATTAGTCCTTTGGACTAATCTTTTCCTTGTATCCTGTTCTCTTCATTCTCCCTTGCTCCCAAAGGGATGAGACAAGTGGAGTATCTTAGATGGCTGCTCACAGGCTCTTAAGACCCCAGACGCTACTCACCAAGGTAGAATGTAGAACATTGTCTTTATAAACTGTGTTATGCTAATTGAGCTAGATGTTCCCCGAGACCATGGTCCCCACAGCCCTCCGCCCAGCAGAACTGGCTTGATTTTTATTGGTATTCCTCTCTGCAGGCCATTGAGCTATAATTTCTTCCACTTTGTTAAGTCGTTTATCCCTCTTCCATTTGTTTTATGTTTTCCAGTAATGTGTTAAAATTTATTTTGCTGTTATGTCTTCTTCTTTTTTTTGTGGTTTAATACTGGTTTTATTCCTTTATTGTCATTTTAGTGCGTTTTTCAGGGGGGGAGGTGATAAACACGGGATCATTCTACCATTTAAAAAAATAAATATTTTATTGTGTTTTTGGTGAAAGTTTACACAGTCGATTAGGTTCCCATTTAACAATTTCTATACAGATTTTTTGGTGATATCAGTGACATTAGTTTCCTTTTTCACAGTGTGTCAAAGTTATTTCGGTTCTGGTTGTTCTGTTTCCAGTAATCTAGTTTCCCTGCCCCCTTACCTTCTCGTCTTTGCTTTAGAGTAATTGTTGACCATTTTTTCTCATATAGATGATTTTTTAAAGGAGTGTAGTACTCAGGGGTGATAATTCTTTATTTTATGAGCCAGTCTGTTATTTGGTTAAAAGGTCACTTTAGGTGATGGTTTCGGTTCAAAGTTTAAAGAGCATCTCAGGGCGACAGTCTCTGGGAATCCTCTAGTCTGAACTGGTCCAGTAAGACTGGACTTTTTAAGAATTTGATTTCAGTTCCGCATTTTTCTCCCATCCTGTCATCTGGTTCTTCTGATCTCAGGGTAGATGAGGCCGTGGTTCATGTAGACTATTAGTCCTGTAAACTAGTTTCTTCTCTCAGTCTTCAGTTTCCTTCTCTTTTGCTCTGGCCAAGTAGAGACCAATAATTATATCTTAGATGGCTGCTAGCAAGCTTTGAAGACACTAGACACTACTTGCCAAACTAGGATGTAGAGGATAAACTTTATGAATTATATTATGCCAATTAACCAACATGTCCTACCAGACTGTGGTCCTAAGCCTTCAAAGCCAGAAATGCAGTCCCGTGAGGTGTTTGGTTATGTCTAAGAAGTATCTGTAACTGTGCCCCTCATGTCTTTTATTATATATATGCATATATATGCATATACACACATGTGGCAGTCTGCTTCCATAAAGATTTATAGCTTTGGAAACCCTACTATGGGGTCATTATGAGTTGGAATCGACTCAATGGCAGTGGGTTTTTAAAGTACACACACACACACACACATACACACACACATATACATGACCTATACACGTATATGCATACATATATACATATGTAACCACACATTTTTTTTTGGCTGTTGCAAAATTATACATGTCATAGCGTTTATCAAAAATATTCTTTTTTCTTGTGTACTTCTTAGTGACATCATTTACTTTGGGTCAAGCTGTGCATACTTCACCCACATTCAATGTTACCTTGCCCATCACCAAAAATAACAAGTGTCTACTATCTAGAGAATGATCCCCCCCACCCCGAGGTAACCACCAGTGAACACTGGTTTCTGTATGTATACCTATTCTTGTCTTTTGATAAAAGCGAGATTATTTATTTGTCCTCTTGTGATTGACTTATTTTACTCAGTATAATGTCCTCCAGATTCATCCACATTATAAGATGTTTTGAAGACTCATCATGATTCCTTTTGGATACGTAGCATTCCTCAATCTACCATTTTTAACTGGAAGTCCCACCGTTAGCATTTGTGGTACATATTTTTAGATTTTTCCTCCACTTTTCTTCTAGACTTTAAAATATATCAGTTAGCTATTGCTACAAAAATATTATTTAATAAACTACTCCAGAACTCAGTTACTTAAAACAATAATTAGCATTTACTTAGTTTATATGTGTGTGAGTTAGCTGGAGGTCAATTGCTCTAGGTTGGGCTTTGCTAGACAGTTTGCTGGTCTCAGTGAGACTCATTCACACATCTTTGACTAGCTGAGGTTGTCTAATACAGGCTAGGCTTTGTTCCACATGTCGGTCATGCTTCTCCTGGACCAGGGGCCTAACTTAGGCTTGTTCTTTCATGATGATGGCAGATGTACATAGTGAGCAAATAGAATCAGACATGTGCTTTTTAAGTTTCTGGTCGCGTCATATGTGCTAACATCCCATAGAAATATAATAGAAATATAACACATAGCTGAGCCTAGGGGTGGAGATATGTATCCTGTCCATGATGAGAGGGCACTGCAAAGTTATATGGCAAATAAGGGTCTGAACACAGGGAGGGGTGGAGAATTGGAACCAATAATATATTCTACCACATATATCAACATTTGGCTGGTTAGCTCAGCTGGTTATGCTGTGGTCACAGGTTCAATCCCTGTAAGAGCCAAGAAAAGATGGTAAATATATAGTCTGTCATTTTGAATGGCTACGTACTATTTCATTGTATGGATGGATGTATAGAAATTCTTTAACCAACTTCTGCCGTCAAACATTTAGGTGATTTTCCAGTTTTCAGTTATTATAAATAATATGACAATTAACTTACTAATGTATGGTAATATCTGTACTCCTGTTCAGTTATTTCCTTACAATAACCTCCTAGAAGTAGAATTATTGCATCATAGGGTGTGTGCATCTCTTTAGGATTTCTGAAATTTATTGCTAAATTGCCTTCAAGAGAAGTTTTACCGATTTATACTTCCATAAGAAGTATACGAGAGTCCTTATTTCCCTGCATTGTTGCTGAATAGTTTGTATGCTTAGGAAATAAAGAGTCAGAAGTTGTATATAGAACTTTATACTTACAGTTTACTTATCTTTTCTAGGATGGCACGTGGGAATGACTTAGGTCTTCATAAGACATTGTTTCTCTTGAAGTGGTTATAGGTGGTCTTTCTCGAGGCCTGTTAGTTTAACTTATTATTAAATTACTTAAAGTAACTTAGATATTTCACAGCCTGTTTAACTTATTTTGAAGATTGTAGCCATTTTTGTCAGAAACAACTCTGAAATAGTGAAGACTCTTTGCTGCCTGTGAATATTCACTACCTCAGCCCCAGTTTCCAGAGTGTCAGGCTCAGGTAGGCTATTATTTACCAAGGTACTTGGTGTCCGTTAACATAAGGAATATTTGCTACAACCTGGCAGTGGGGCTGAGTATTGGCTTTAGAAATGCCCCCTTTAAAATAGCCAAGTACAAAGATAGAGAGACTGATGATATGCCCTCTGAAGGTGCATGAAATAGGAGTCTGACACAAAATGTAAAGCATGCCATTTAAAAAAAATCTTTTTTGTGACCCTTGAAGTCAATGGAAAAATTTCCTTTTAGGCAAAAAACATGTAAATATATGTATTTCTTTTGTATCCACATTGAAATTCTTTTTGTTGTATCACTTCAGATTTCTGTCTAATGAATTCACAAATATTTTTGTAATGTTATACACAGTATTTTGTTTTATTTTTATCACTTAGTTAATAGGAATCATGTTTGACATTGGTCACATGTATGTTATTTTCTTCAACTTTTAATTTTTGTAAATTTTAGAAATAATATAGGTACTTGGTAAGGATAAAAGGAATTCAGCATATAAAATGAAAAGTAAGAGTCTTGTCCCATCTCCATGCCCATTTCTCATATATATTTGTCCCAATGTCCCAGCCTATTTAATATGCTGTAGTCAGAGTAGCTTGTCTCTTTTTGCTGGACATTTAAGTGTTGTTTCCCATTGTTCACTACTGTAAATAGAAACTATCACAAACAACATTTCTAATCTGTTAAAATATTCGAAGAATGCTATTTTACCTAGGTCTGTGAACCATTCTCCTTGTGTGGTTAGTAATCCCTACTAACAGTATATACAATAAAGATAGTTCAGTTACAAAGTCTGCAAGCTATATTTCCACATTTCACATTTGTACCACATAGTTAAATATTTAATAAAGCTAGTGAAGGAATAATTCACTCTCTATTTAGAAAAGAAAACAGTTGGGAGAATTCACAAGAGAAGGAATATAAATGACTAAAAAATATGAAAAAATATTCAACTGTATAGGTAATTAATAAAGAAAAGCAAATTGAAATGACAAAGAAGTACCATTTTTTTTTTTTGCTTTTCAAATCGGCCAAGATTTTAGAAGATAATTCTGAGTACTGGCAAAGGTGCTATAAAACAGGGACTCTCCAACATGGCAGGTTGGCTTGTAAACTGGTACAACCCTCTTGGGAAGCAGTTTGGCAGTAGTCTTAAAGTGTTCGTACCCTTGATTCTACTTTTGAGAACCTATCCTAAAGTAATGCAGGAATACAGAGCTTTATGGTGTGAAGTCATTAAGTGTAGGATTATTTAAAATGACTGGAAAAACAGGAAAGTATTTCAAATTAGAGGAAGTTAAAGTAAAATATGATTTACTCATGTAGTAGAATGTTCAGCACATAGTATTTAAAAAATTGTGAATGATGTGAGAAT
Source organism: Trichechus manatus latirostris (assembly GCF_000243295.1). Classification (NCBI taxonomy): domain Eukaryota; kingdom Metazoa; phylum Chordata; class Mammalia; order Sirenia; family Trichechidae; genus Trichechus; species Trichechus manatus. The sequence continues at coordinate 29,416,451 of NW_004443944.1, forward strand.
ACATTTATGGTTTATTTAGAGCAGAATATAAGTATATTTTAGTAAAATATGATCTTAACTTTGTTAAAGCAATAACAAAAGAGATAGAAAATAGATATCCTAAGAGAATAATACTTGTCTCTGTATAGTGAGTTCATGGGTGATATTTATTTCCTTTTCATTTGTTTTTTTTTCCAACTTTCTTCTATGAGCACATTATAAAAAATAAATTATCTTGATTGATAGATAAGAAGAAACAGTGGAAGTCAACTTGGCAACTCTCTCCAGACTCCCAGTGAGCTGGCGCCACACAGAAGGGAGTGGCCTCATTTCCCTGTCCCCTTGACTCCTTCTACTTGCTCTCCCTTGGCTTCTTTTGTGGCAGCCCAGGGTTGCCTGGGACACACTGAGATGCACACCAGGACAAGGCCCAGGCTGTTTGATTGTGATGTCTTTGTTGGGGTGTTGGCCAGGAAACAGAGGTCTTCGGGCAGGGTTGATGTTAGTTTAGTGGAGCAACTTGGTTTTCACATCAAAGACAGCTGTCATGGTCAAGGGCACGCTGCCTTTCAGTCAGCTAATTAAAAAACTCCATTCCTGTGAAGTGTTCGTTAGACTTTAAGGAAAAAGGAAAAATAAACAACAGATGTTAATAGGTTCTTCTGCTTTTTCACTGTTAGTGTTTGTCAATAATGAGATGTTCCAGACTAGAAATTCTTGAGCTTTGTTACCCAAGGCCCCTTCTGTCTCACACTCCTTATTCCATCAAAAGAGCAGTGTGACACGGCTTGCTTTCCAAGGAGAAGGAACGATGATTACCCTCAGAAGGCAGGCAAGAGTGATTAAGAGCTCAGGTTCTGATGTCACACAGATATAAGAGCTAATTCCATCTCCATTTCCTGGCTGCAGCACCTTGGACAAGTAAGTCCCTTAACTGTCTGGACCTCAGTTTCCTTATTTATAACCAAACCAAAACCAAACCCATTGCCGTCAAGTCGATTCCGACTTATAGCAACCCCATAGGACAGAGTAGAACTGCCCCATAGAGTTTCCAAGGAGCGCCTGGTAGATTGGAACTGCCGACCTTTTGGTTAGCAGATGTAGCACTTAACCACTACACCACCAGGGTTTCCTTATTTATAACACAGGGATGGAGATAGTCCGTACTTCATAGAATGAATGTAAAGAATAAATGAGATGGTGCATGTAAAGGATTTAGCATAGTGTGGAGGTGTATACCAAGTGCTCAGTGAAGGGTGATGCTGGTTGCTATTCTTAATAATATCTTCTTTTTTAAAAGATCCATCAGGATTAATAGGGTCTCCCTGAGCCTTCTGGGGAGGTTTGGGAGAAGGTTTGAATGAAAGGTTTTCTTCCTGGGGCCCAGCCCTGGAGGGACAATGGCAAGATGATGATCTTGAGGCCTGATGGTCCCATCGCTTCCATTTGGAATCCTTTAGGGTATAGCTCTCTCAGGTTATGGACTCCAAGTGGAGTGAGCAGAGAATCAAGGATTGGGTCACAGACAGTGAGCTGTGTCAGGACAGGCGGTGGAACAGCCTGAAATGTGCTCAAAAGGGCTAAGCTCCCACAGGACACTCAGAAAAGGAAGTTGCATCAGGGCCTGAGGCAACAAGCCAGATTGCTAGGGAGAAGATGGTGATACTAGGGGCAGGGCCCAATGTGCTATGACTTACAGAAGGAGAGGGTTACAGAGAACCCTAGGACCCAAGGGAGAAGCAGGTTAAGGGAGAGTTTTGTCAGACTAACCTAACACAGTTCATTCTCTGTGACCCAATCCTTGATTCTCTGCTCACTTCATTTGGAGTCCGTATCCTGAACTAGTCCCTACAGCCCCACCTTATCTACATTCCTACTCTGTACTGTAGCTGTGCCATCCACCCAGTGCCAGATCACTTCAAGGTGCAGTCCCTGGAAGCAAAACCTTACCCCAGGTCTTGCCCAGGCTTATTTTGGCCCCCACCCTGATACAAACAGAGAGTTAGGAAACATTATTCAAAGCTAGATTGGGTAAGTAATGAAATTCCCTGATACTTTAGCCAGTGCACATGCATTTGTGACTAATTTACTTTAATATTGCTGTGATAAGGCCAAGAACCAGGGGCTTGTACAGAAAACCTAGTGCCTGAGCATCTGTCTTGTACTAGCAGATAATTGGTAGATTATATCATTTTGTTTTGTTTTGTTTTTAAACTCACAGTCCTCCTGGCACAATTTCCCAAGATTGGGTCAGCAGAATGCCCTAACTCTTGCCTGTGTGAGGCTTCCATTTCAGGCCTTATTTCCAATGTCCTGGCTAGGCCTGTAGGTAGATGTTTTTGGATGCATGTGTAAGTCCTCCATGATCTGGCGCCTACCTGCTTGTTGAAGTTTTTTAGATTTGTAATTTTTTACTGAAGTATAGCATATATGGGAAAGTATACAGATCATTAGTGTACACTTCAAGGAATTGTCCCAGAATAGGAGTAACCAGCATCAGGGTTAAGAAACAGAATGTTACCAATATCCCCAGAGGCCCCTTTTGCGCCCGCTTCCAGTTACTCTTCTCAGCTCGCACCCTGTTTTTGCCATGTTGTGCTAATTATAGTCCCCACCCCAGCTGACCATTCTCTCTCTTGTCCTTCTGCCTGTGTACATGCTGTTGCCTTGGACTGCCCATCCTCACCTACTCATTGTTCAAAACTCAGGTGTCAGTTTCCTGATGGGCTAGGTATACTTCCTTTGGGCTTTCCTACTGCACTTCCTAATTGTTTACTGGGAGCTCCCTGAGGACAGAGACTGAGTCACCAATCCCCCTGGCACCTGGCATAGGGCTTCGCATAGAGCAGGCACTCCAGAAACGTTTGCTTATTGCATAGCTTGTCTAAAATATTTGAAGTCACCGTTTACTTTTTTTTCTCTTTCCTGCCCCTGCCCCAGGCACATGTCATTCCTCCTCTCTGCCATCCTAACATACTCTTCTTATCCCTTCTAGTTTTTTCAAAACACATCAGCCGTGAGTCTCTCGTGTGCCTCCAGACTCCCCCTCACTTTTGCTGAGACTGCTTGTGCCCCATCCACACCTGCCCCAACATCCCACACCCAGACGTTCCATATACCAGGCTCCTGACTGTTGCAGCGCCATGTTTCTGCCCCCGGACTGCAGGCCTGAGCCATCCAACAGTTTACAGAGAGCATTCTGTACCTGCATGGCTCCCTGTCACTAGTCCTTAACTGCTATACTGAAGGCTTTGTTTTTATTCAAGAGCCAGATTTATTTTGTGCTTTGCCCATATTTCATTACTTTGTGTTTTATTCTTCATGAGTTTTCTTTTTTCAAAAACATTGATTTCCTTTAATATGCTCATATTTATTTTTTTTTAAGGGTTTCATACATATGGCTGAATGGTACTCATTCATTCATTGAATGTGCCAGGCACTGTGCTAGGTGCTGGCAGTTCAAAATTAAGAGAAGCTATTGCCCTTGAGAAACTCAAAGACAAGTGGAGAAAGAGAGAAACATTAGCAAATTATTACAAGACAGTATCAGTATGAAGCTTATTAACACAGGGGTTAAAGAGAATGGGCACTGAGGTCAGCTGTGTAGCTTTAGTTACATTTCTTAACCTTTTTGTGGCTTGGTTTCTTCACCTGCAAAATGGGTATAATATATTAATTATATTTCAGTAAACCTTTTACAAAAAATAAGTAGAATGAGTTTTCACAAGGTTGTTGGGATATTTACTGAGGGCCTTTTTTGATTCAGGCAGTGTTCTCAATGCAGGGAACTTAGTACAGTGCCTGGCACCTAGTAAGTGCTCAGTAAATGTTGGCTATAATCACTATTATGATCACTTCTGCTTGGGCCTTATAGAGGAAGTGGTATTTCAAGTGGCCATTGAAGGATGGGTGTCTACTAGCAGGACAGTTTAGGCAAAGGGAATGGCGTAAGAGCAGACACAAAAGAATGAAAGGGAATGATGTTTTCAGAAATGGAGGAATGATCCAGTGTAGGTAGAGGACAGGATATGTGTGGGAGAATGCTGAGAGGTGAAGCTGGAGAGCTTATACCCGACTGGTAAATGAGATTGTTGGCTGTTGGAGTTTGGACTTAACTCTGATAGGTGAGGTGGAACCATCAGAAGTCTTTAAAGAGGGGCTTGTCACAATCTAAACTGTTTTAAAAGGATCCTTCTGGTGCTTCCTTGGCAGATTGACTAGATGGGAGGGAGTTGAGGAGACCGCTGAGGAGGAGGAGGAGGCTGTTGAAAAACTCCTGGGGAGAGATGATGAAAGCAAGAGCTGAAGTGATGGATGTTCCAGAGGTAGATTAGAAGGGCATGGTGACTGGTGTAAGAATGTGGGAACCTAAGGGGTGAAGACTAGCTGGGGTATCTGGGTGGATGTCGATGCCACTTACTGACAGAGGGAATAGCAGGAGGATTTTTCCTTCTAAAGATTTCACCCAAGGAAGAAAGATTGTTTCTTCCTGATCCTGGATGCCATTATTCTAAAACTCACGAGTCCATTCTGTTAGGTATGAGCCTTTTCTTCTCTCTTGGGCCTTAATAAACAGTCAACTGCTCCAGGCAAATAAGTATTGATCTTTGGCAATTAGGGTAGAAGGTGGCTGTGTTTATTTCACTCCCTGGTGTCTCCTGGGGGAGAGAGAGGTCAAAGTCACCTGTTTGTTTTTAACACATTTGTAAGAGTGGATGGAGTTGGCACATTAGCCTCCCTCCTCTGGTACCAGATACAGCATCTATTCTGTCCCCCACCCACAACCCTGTAGAAAACCATGTTAAATTAAAAAGTTTAATTCCAGTTTTTTCCTTTCTTAGCCCGTTTCCCACAAAATGTCATTCAGATTTTTGGCTGAATCAGGGAATCTTGAGTCCACCCTAGCTGTTGGGCTTCAAAACACCCTTCCCACTATTGCCATCTCTCTGTCTTTGAGTGACCTGGTTCTAGTTCTAGGATTCTATAGCTCAGCAGGTGTGTGGGGGCCTCTGTTGGTGGCCTGTCTTGGCTGGGCATGATCCTGTCTCTGCTCAGTCATATTTATGAGTAGTACCCTGGTTACGGGACATGATGTCTGGCACTAATCAGTATGGCAAGACAGCCCCACCCCATCGAATTCTGTCCTTGGTCTTTGACTTCCAGCTTCCTCCTTTCTCTGCCTTTCTTCCACTTTCTTTCAACTGAGAATTGTTCCTAGCTGGTGAGATTCTTTGGTTTGAGGGATGGAACACTCGAAAGTTCTTTTCTCCTTGCTCCCTCTTCTCTGAAGTGGTCACATTTGTAACCTTCCCTCTTCTGAGGTGGCTCTTAGATGTTTCAAGTATGTAGACCACTTTGGTGAGGAAAAGATTCTATGGATCTTCTCCTTCTGTTTGGAGCCAGGTTAAGGGAGGGGTAAAACTCCTTGAACTGAATGGAGTGACTAATTCTTCCTTTTGTAAAAAATCACTGAAAGGATGTCTGCTATTTTCAGTAGGCAGTTGACCCAACACTGTTGAGAATGACCATGGGTATTGTCATTTTATGAAACATTATCATTATAAGACACCAGCCTTTGACCATCAGTTGCATCCTAGTGATGTCTTGGCCACCCTTTGAATCCCCTGTTATAAAGTAGGGTTCTCTAGCCTTGGTTTTAGGGTGCCTTGTTGTCTTAAGTCATCTCAAAGGGAATAACTATTTAATTTTTTAAAAAAAGAAATCAGTTTTTTTCTTATGATTTAAACAAAGCATGTTCATTATAGAAAGTTTAGAATATATCCAGAAGCAAAAATGAAAAATCACCCACAATCCCACCACACAGAGGTAACCACTGTGAATTTTGTGGTGCCTAGCCTTTGAGTCTTTTTTTGTGTGTGTGTTTGTGCATTTTTTTTTTAAAGAGAGAATAGTGTGTATCTCTTTTATAACCTTCACTTAATAGTATGTTAGAAACAGCTTTCCATGTCATTGAAAATTCTTTTATAACATCACATTTAACGATTCAACAGTAGACCATTTTGTTTGGAATTAGGACTTTATGAATGAAAATTAAGACACTTCAATTTTTTTTTTTTTAAATCACATAACCTGAAGATAGTACAGAAGGAAGGGGTGTTGTAAAAATAGTGATAGGATGTTGTAACATCCAAAAGATAGGTTTCACAATTCTAACTACCATAAGCAATACTTGTAGGCTTAATAAATTATTAAGTTAAAAAGGACATGGCTGTTAATAGGCTTGATTCCTTTACTGTATTTTTATGCAAATAATGGGTACTTTCTATGTTTGTTTGCTGACAGCTCCCCCCCACCCCACCCTTTAGCATAGCACACTTTCGAAAGTACCTCGAAAGAGGAGGGCAAGCACACTTAGAAGGCGCACACACAAAAAAACTACAGTATACATCTTTAGGCTGAAGTTTTGTAAAATCTTCCTGTGTCTGAAAATTTTACAAGCGATATACCTGTGGTGCCTCAGGTTGCTAAAGGTAGATAGTTTTGACTTGCTTGTTTTCCTTTCATCAGAAATCAAGCCAAGAAGCTCTCACCCTGGGTGTGTTTGCATAGTGCCTTGTGCACCGGGAGGCATTTGGCAGGTGATTATTTGAGCAGTTATGGAAAGTTTCATGTTGATAGGGGCACACTGAGTCTAATCCTGATTACTGAGGCTGTATTATTCCATACATTTATTTCTTTTTACAGGCAGTGCCTTCCTCAGTGCTGTTTTTCTTGCCTTAGCAACATACCAGTCTCTGTACCCACTCACCTTGTTTGTCCCAGGACTCCTCTATCTCCTCCAGGTAAGTAATTGCTGGTCAGAAGCCAGTGCCCAAGTGACATTTAATACATGACCTGGGCCCTACTGAGGGGAAGGAGGGACATGGGTCAGTAAAGCCAATGAGACTCGATTCCTAACTCACACGTGCATGCTTCTACTTGAAAAAACAAAGAATCTTGACTAAACAAAGTGGACTTAATGATCATGAAGTTCTAATTATGCATATCATTACAAATTTATAGGTGAATTTCATTTTACGTATTTGTAGTTGGGATCTGCCAATCATCTTGCATTCTCCTTTTCTAACCTAGTATATGTAGACTTCTCTCTGAGCTCATTTCCTTACCTTTTCCTTGTAATAGCACTCACTTGTAAGTTTCTTGTAGGGATTTAATGTGGAAGTGGGTGCACTTGATGCAATACTTGGACATGGACAAATGGTTGACATTTACTGAGAGCTTACTACCTCTTGTGCACTCATCTAAGTACTTTATAGACATCATCTCATTTCAACCTCATAAGAACTTTATGGGGTAGGTCGTATTATTAGCCACATTTTACTGATGAGGGAACTGGAATGTTGGGAAGTTAAGTCACTTGCCTATTGTCATGTGGCCAGCAAGTGACAGTGCTGAGATATGAACTCAGGCAGTCTGATTCAAGAGCCTGCTCTCCTAACGACCTCTCTTTTCTACTCAAATAAGAACACACACGTCTCCTCCAGAACAGATAACCGTTTGCAGGCCCTGCATGGTCCAAATCCATTCTTATAAGAGAAACGTTTCTTGAAAGCATACCAGTGGCAGGGCCAGGATTCAAACCCAAAAAAGTCTGATTTCAGAGCCCTTGCTGTTAATCACAAACAAGCTTGATTTAATGAAGGTTAGAGGCAAAAGGCCGCCTTTTTTCATACTAAACCTCGTAGAACTCTAATATTTAAAACTATGTACATATATTTTTTCCAGTGCTGTAACAGATTCATTTTATCCTCATTTAAAAAACTTTTTATAACTAATTTTAGACTTACAGAAAAGTTCAACAATAGTACAAATAGTTTTCTTATATTCCTCACCCCGCTTCCCCTAATATTGACATGTTACATAACTACAGTACAGTTATCAAGAACAGAGTAGTAGTAGTAATTAAACTTCAGACCTTATTAGAATTTTGCCAGTTTTTTCACTAATGCCATTTTTTTGGTTTGTTTGTTTCAGTATCCATCCAGTATCTCACAATGCATTGAGTTGTTGTATCTCCTTAGTCTCCTCCAGTCTGAGAGAGTTCCTCATACTTCTCTTGTCATTCATGACCTTGGTGCTTTTGAAGAGTAGTGGTCAGTGCTTTTGGCTTTGTTGATTCCTTATACTATGGCTTTTTTAAATTTATTTGTTTGAACATTTTATTGTGCTTTAGGTGAAAGTTTACATAGTAAATTAGTTTCCCATTCAATAGTTCATACACAAATTGTTCCGTGACATGGGTTGCAATCCCCGCAATGTGTCAGCACTGTCCCCATTTCCACCCTGGGGTCCGTTTCCATTTGTCTGGTTTCCCTTCCACTTCCTGCCTTTTCATCTTTGTTTTGGGTAAATGTTGTCCTTTTGGTCTCATGTAGTTGATTGTTCTAAGGAGCACATTCCTCACGGGTGTTATTTTTTATTTTATAGACCTGTCTATTATTTCACTGAAAGGTGATCTCCAGGAGTGGCTTCAGTTACACGTTAGAAGTGTGTCTTAGGGTTGTAGTCTCAGTGGTTCCTCTGGTCTCTATCAGACTAGTAAATCTGTTCTTTTTTTATGAATTTGAGTTTTGTTCTACATGTTTTCTCCCACTCTAACTAGGACCTTGTATTTTGTTCCTTCCTGGTCAGAGAGGTTGGTAGTGGTAGCTGGGCACCATCTAGTTCTTCTGGTTTCATGCTAATGGAGGCTGTGGTTCATGTGGGCCATTAGTCCTTTGGACTAATTGCTTCCTTGAGTCTTTGGTTTTCTTCACTCTCCTTTGTTCCAGGCAGGAAGGGACCAATAGTTGTATTTTAAATGACCCCTCGCAAGCTTTTAAGACCTCAGATGCTACTCACCACAGTAGGATGTAGAACATTATCTTTATAAACTCTGTTAATGCCAGTTGACCTAGTAGTCCTCCAAGACTATGGTCCTAGGCCTTCAATCCCAGTATCTCAGTCCTGTGCGGTTATGTCTAAGAAGTTTCCATAACTGGGCCCCCTGTGTCCTCTATTATATATATGAATAAACATGCAGTACATATAAATATGTGTGTAGAAATATCCACAGCTATACTTATTTATGTGCACGGGCGTATTCTGGTAGGACCTCCCACTCCTATTTGGCATGCATATCTACTTATGTATCCACTCGTCAATTATTGTTATTACTGTTGTTGTAGGATTGTATATGCTATAGTATATATTGTAGTTGCCCTTTATTCTTTTTTCTTGTGTACTTTTTAGTGATATCATTTACCTTTGTCAAGCTGTATACACTTAACCCTCATTTGGTGTTACCTTTCCCATCACCAAAAATAGCAAGAGAATGAATCCCCCTCTTCTCTGCCACCCATCCCTGGTAACCACTAATGAACATTATTTTCAGTATATTTACTTGTTCATGTCATTTCATAAAAGTGAGAGCATACAATATATGTTTTTTTGTGATTGACTTATTTCCCTCAAATAATGTCCTCCAGGTTCATCCACGTTTCAAGATGTTTTGGTAACTCATTTTCCTTTATCCCTCAGTAGTATTCCACTGTATGTATGTACCACATTTTACTAATCCATTTGTCCGTTGATGGGCACTTAGGTTATTTCCATCTTTTTGCTATTATGAATAGTGCTGCAATGAAAATAGGTGTTCATGTGTCTGTTTGTGTCACTTCTATTAAATCCGTAGGGTTTATACCTAGGAGTGGAATTGCTGGGTCATATGGCAGCTCTAGCTCTCATTTTTTTAGGAAACACCAGAATGTTTTCCACAATAGCTGTACCATTTTGCATTACCACCAGCGGTGAATGAGGATCTCAATTCCCCACATCCCCTCTCACACTTGTTATTTTCAGGTTTTTT
>NW_004443944.1:29427114-29429823 GCF_000243295.1 Trichechus manatus latirostris
GGGACCAATTGATGCATCTTAGATGGCCGCTTGCAAGCTTTTAAGACCCCAGACGCCACTCACCAAAGTAGGATGCAGAACATTTTCTTAAAAAACTTTGTTAGCCAATTGACCTAGATGTCCCCTGAAACCATGGTCCTTAGACCACCGCCCCTGCTGCTCTGTCCCTGGAAATGTTTGGTTGTATTCAGGAAACTTCTTAGCTTTGGTGTAGTCCAGTTACGCTGACGTCCCCTATAGCATGTGCTGTCCTTCCTTTCACCTAAGATAATCCTTGTCTACTATCTAGTTAGTGAATACCCCTCTGTCTCCCTCCCCCACCTTGTATCCATCAAAGAATGTTTTCTTCTGTGTTTAAATCTTTTCTTGAGTTCTTATAATAGTGGCCTTATACAATATTTGTCCTTTTGTGACTGACTAAATTCACTCAGCATAATGCCTTCCAGATTCTTCCATGCTATAAGATGTTTCACGGATTTATCATTGTTCTTTATTGTTGCATAGTATCCCATTGTGTTAATATACCATAATCTGTTTATCCATTCATCTGTTGATGGGCACCTAGGTTGTTTCCATCTTTTTGCTATTGTGAACAGTGCTGCAGTGAACATGGGTACGTATATATCTATTCGTGTGACGGCTCTTATTGCTCTAGGATATATTCCAAGGAGTGGGATTGCTGGATCGTATTGTACTTCTATTTCTAGCTTTTTAAGAAGCGTCAAGTTGATTTCCAAGGTGGTTGTACCATTTTACATTCCCACCAACAGTGTATAAGTGTTACAGTCTCTCCACAACCTCTCCAACATTTATTATTTTGTGTTTTTTGGGGTGAGATGGTATCTTATTGTAGTTTTGATTTCCATTTCTCTAATGGCTAATAATCGTGAGCATTTTTTCATGTGTCCGTTAGCCACCTGAATATCTTCTTTGGCGAAGTGCTTGTTCATATCCTTTGCTCATTTTTTAATTGGGTTATTTGTCATTTTTGTTGTTGAGGTTTTGCAGTATCTTGTAGATTTTAGAGATTAGACGCTGATCGGATTTGATGTAGCCAAAAATTTTTTCCCAGTCTGTAGGTTGTCTTTTCACTCTTTTGGTGAAGTCTTTTGATGAGCATGCGTGTTTGATTTTTACGAGCTCCCAGTTATCTGGTGTTTGTACATGATTACTTATGGTTCGTCTTCTGTTTATGCCATGTATTAGGGCTCCTAGTGTTGTCCCTATTTTTTCTTCCATGATCTTTATCATTTTTTATTTTATATTTAGGTCTTTGATCCATTTTGAGTTAGTTTTTGTACGTAGTATAAGGTAGGGGTCTTGTTTCAGTTTTTGGCAGATGGAGATCCAGTTCTGCCAAAGAGACTGTCTTTTCCCCAATTATTGGACTTTGGTCCTTTGTCAAATATCAGCTGCTCATAGGTGGATGAATTTATGTCTGGATTCTCAATTCTGTTTCATTGGTCTATGTATCTGTTTTTGTATCAGTACCAGGCTGTTTTGACTACTGCGGTGGTATAATAGGTTCTAAAATCAAGTAGTGTGAGGCCTCCCACTTTGTTCTTCTTCTTAAGTAGTGCTATACTTATCCGGGGCCTCTTCCCTTTCCATATGCAGTTGGTGATTTGTTTCTCCATCTCATTAAAAAATGCCATTGGAATTTGGATCGGGATTGCATTGTATCTGTAGATTGCTTTGGGTAAAATCGACATTTTCACAATGTTGAGTCTTCCTACCCGTGAGAAAGGTACTTTTTTCCACTTAGGCAGGTCTCTTTTGGTTTCTTGCAGTAGTGTTTTGTAGTTTTCATTGTATAGGTCTTTTACATCTCTGGTTAGATTTATTCCTAGGTATTTTATCTTCTTGGGGGCTTTGTAAATGGTATTGATTTGGTGATTTCCTCTTTCAAGTTCTCTTTGTTCGTGTAAAGGAATCCAACTGATCTTTGTATGTTTATCTGGTATCCTGATACTTTGCTGAAATCTTCTATTAGTTCCACTAGTTTTTCTGTGGATTCTTTGGGGTTTTCTGTGTATAAAATCATATCATCTGCAAACAGAGATACTTTTACTTTTTCGCTACCAATTTCAATGCCCTTTGTTTATTTTTCTAGCTTAATTGCTCTGGCTAGGACCTCCAGCACAATGTTGAATGAAAATGGTGATAAAGGGCATCCTTGTCTGATTCGCATTCTCAAGGGGAATGCTTTCAAACTCTCTCCATTTAGGATGATGTTGGCTGTTGGCTTTGTATAAATGCCCTTAATTACGTTGAGGAACTTCTCTTCCTATTTTGTTGAGAGTTTTTATCATGAATGGGTGTTGGACTTTGTCCGGTGCCTTTTCTCCATTGACTGATATGATCATGTGGTTCTTGTCTCTTATTTTATTAATGTGATGGATTACATTGATTGGTTTTCTAATATTGAACCGTCCCTGCATACCTCGTATAAATCCCACTTGATCATGGTGAATTATTTTTTTGATATGTTGCTGAATTCTATTGGCTAGAGTTTTGTTGAGGATTTTTGTGTCAGTGTTCATGAAGGATATTGGTCTGTAATTTTCTTTTTTTGTGGTGTCTTTACCTGGTTTTGGTATCAGGGTTATACTGACTTCCTAGAATGAGTTTGGGAGTATTCCATCCTTTTCTATGCTCTGAAATACCTTTAGTAGTAGTGGTGTTAACTCTTCTCTGAAAGTTTGGTAG